>NC_065592.1:108680000-108980000 GCF_024542745.1 Macaca thibetana thibetana | reverse complement strand
GTGGGTGGCAAAAATGCAGGCTGTGGACCACCTGTGTTCTCTCGGCTGTATTTGAAACAGGGAGAGTTCTTCAATTCCAGATGTAATCCAGGCTTCCAGCACAGCTTGCTGAGAAGAGCCATGCCTAGGAGACTCTGAGCCAGTGATGGAGCTGGTGCCTGCAAATGCATTGTCCACCCTTTCCCCTCACAGTCCTTAGCCTTCAACCCAATTCTCAAGTTTTGGTCTGCTTTTAATTGAGTACTTAGGAATTCACAAGAAATCTTTGCACACACTTTTCTATTTCCCACTATGTTCTCCAACTTGATTCCATATGTCAGCTTTCTCCCTTGTGCCTTCCTCTCTTCATTCCAATCCTCTCCTCTTCCATGGGTAGAAAACCCTAACACCCCGGCTGGGCCATTTTGCTGAAGTCTTGCGTCAAAGACATATAACTCTGTGATGTAAATTAAAGTCAAGTGTACGAATGTGATTGTATTAAAAATGGATATGACAAGCACAAGATTAAGACCAGCCAACCTTGTGGATGATAAATATGTGGATCTGTGTTGTCAGTTCCTCCCCCTGTCCCGTAGTATGTCAGCCGCTCTCGTCCTGGAGCTCTTTCCCATTGAGCCTGGGCATGACTACAGCATCCTCTTCAGCGCTGAGTTTCAAGTGTCAATGACCTTCTATCAGAGTTGGCCACAATTTGGAAGCTTTCTTTAAAATCGTCTTTTGCATTCCTTCTCCTCTTGGGAGACAAGAACTATTTTCTAAAGGAGAGGTTTCTTCAAGTGTGGTTTCTCTGCCAGCAGCATAAGCATTACCTGGGAACTTGTTAGAAATGTAAATTCTCGGACTGGGCGCGGTGGCTCACGCCTGTAATCCCAGCATTTTGGGAGGCCGAGGTAAAGAGATCAGGACCATCCTGGCCAACATGGTGAAATCCCGCCTCTACTAAAAATACAAAAATCAGCTGGGCTTGATGGTGGGCGGCTGTAGTCCCAGCTACTCAGGAGGCTGAGGCAGGAGAATCGTTTGAACCCGGGAGGTGGAGGTTGCACTGAGCCAAGATTGTGCCACTGCACTCCAGCCTGGCAGCACAGCAAGACTCTGAAAAAAAGAAAAGAAAAAAAAAAAAGAAATGTAAATTCTCTGACTCCAGCCCAGACCTACAGAGTCAGAAACTCTGGGAATAGGACCCAGCAATCTCTCTCTCTCTCTCTCTCTCTCTCTCTCTCTGTCTTTCTTTCTCTCTTTCTCTCTGTGTGTGTGTCCATTGTGGCAAAATATACATAATATAAAATTTACCCTTTGAACCACTTGTAAGTATACAATTTAGTAGTTTTACATATATTCATGATATTGTGCAACCATCACTGCTACTCATTTCCAGAACGTTTTTTATCATCCCAAACAGAAACTCTATACCCAATAAGCAATAGCTTCCCACTCCCCCAACCCCATCCCTAGTCCCTGGTAACCTCTATTCTACTTTTTGTCTTTGTGAATTTTCGTCTGTTCTAGGTATCTCAGATAAATGGAATCATAAAATGTTTGTCTTTTTGTATCTGTTGTTTTTTTTTCACTTAGTATAATGTTTTTCAGGCTCATCTAGACTGAAGCATGTACTAAATTTCACTCTTTTTTGAGGCTGGATAATATTCCATTGTATGTATATGCCATATTTTGTTTAGCTGTTGATCTGTTGATGGCCATTGGAGTTGTTTCAACGTTTTGACTATCATGAATTATGCTGTTATAAACATTGTACCAATATCTCCTTGAGTCCCTGCTTTCAATTCTTTTCAGTATAAACTGAGAATGAGGATTGATGGATCACAGGATAATTCTCTGTTAGCTGTTTGAGGAGCTGTCAATCTGCTTTCCACGGCAGCAGCACCATTTCACATTCCTGCCAGCGTGACACAAGTGTTCCAATGTGTCCACATCCTTGCCAACATTTGCTGTTTTCTACTTTTTTGATAGCAGCCATCCTAATGGATGTGAAGTTACAGCCTATTATGGCTTTGATTTGCACTTTGCTAATGATATTGAGCTTCTTGTCATTTGTATATATTCTTTGAAGAAATATCTGTTAAAGTTGTCTTTTTTTTTTTTTTTTTTTTTTTTTTTTGAGATGGAGTCTCGCTCTGGCTCTGTCA
Source organism: Macaca thibetana thibetana (assembly GCF_024542745.1). NCBI lineage: Eukaryota > Metazoa > Chordata > Mammalia > Primates > Cercopithecidae > Macaca > Macaca thibetana. Next base: position 108,977,853 of record NC_065592.1, on the reverse strand, counting down.
CCCAGGCTGGAGTACGATGGTGCAATCTTGGCTCACTGCAACCTCCACCTCCCGGGTTCAAGCAATTCTTCTGCCTCAGCCTCCAGAGTAGCTGAGACTACAGGCACGAGCCACCATACCTGGTTAATTTTGTATTTTTAGTAGAGCTGGGGTTTCACTATATTGGCCAGGCTCGTCTCAAACCCCTGAGCTCAAGTGATCCACTCACCTCCGCTTCCCAAAGCACTGGGATTACAGGGGTGAGCCACCGTACCCAGCCAAGTTATCCCATTTTTGAATTGGATTGTTTGTCTTTTTCTGTTGAGTTGTAGGAGTTCTTCATATGTTTTGGAATTAATCTCTTATCAGATAGATGATCTGCAAATTTTTTCCCATTTCGTGAGTTATTTTTTTCACTGTCTTTATAGTGACTTTTTTTTTTTTTTTTTTTTTTTTTTTTTTTTTTTTTTTTTTTTGAGACAGTCTCGCTCTATCGCCCAGGCAGGAGTGCAATGGCCCGATCTCAGCTTACTGCAACCTCCGCCTCCTGGGTTTAAGTGATTCTCCTGCCTCAGCCTCCTAAGTAGCTGGGATTACAGGTGCCTGCCATCACGCCTGGCTAATTTTTTGTATTTTTAGTAGAGACAGGGTTCTGCCATGTTGGCCAGGCTGGTCTCAAACTCCTGACCTCAGGTGATCTTCCTGCCTCAGCCTCCCAAAGTGCTCGTATTACAGGTATGAGCCACCACACCCAGCCTATAGTGACTTTTGATAGGCAAAATTTTTAATTTTGATTAAGTTCAACTTCTCTATGTTTTCTTTTGTTGCCTGTGCTTCTGGTGTCATATCCAAGGAATTATTGTCAAGTCCAATGTCATGAAGATTTCCCCCATGTCTTCCTCTAAGAGTTTTACAGTTTATGCTCTTACATTTTGAGTTAATTTTTATATATGATATGAGGTTAAAAGTCCAACTTCATTCTTTTGCATATGGATATCTAGTTTTCTCACCACCATTTGTTGAAAAGACTGACCTTTCTCCATTGAATGATTTTGGCACCCTTGTCTCAGTCTGTGTTTTAACTAGCATCCAGGTAATTCTGATGCTGTTTTGTGTGTGTTTTATCCTTTATCTTATGCTTAGCCAGTCTAAGATTGAGAGGGTCATAATCAAATGGCTTTCCCAATGCACAGAAGGCATTTTATCTTGAAATTATGATGACTCTCACCTCAGTATTCTAATGGGAATCCTAGACTCTGACATGACTTTTTGATATGACTCATATCAGAAAGGAAAATAACCAACTTAATCCATTCTTGGTATAACCAGTAAGTGATCCCCTGAGTTTCTCTCATGGCCCTGTGATAATTAACCACCAAAGAACACCGATGATATTCAGCTCATTGGACTCAAGAAATAAAGTTTTCTAACAGATACTCTTAAAAAGCTTTATATATAGTCTTTGAACATTTTTTTTTTTTTACCAAACTTGAGTTTAAACTTATTTATGGTAAGCAAGGTTCACCTCAAGTTTAGTGCTGTGAGTTAACAAAAATAAAATTGAAAAGCTCAGCTCAATTTTGTATTAAAACCTGATTTGAACCACGCTAAATTGGTACTAAGCTTTCATGTATTAATTTTAAACAGAGTCTAACACACCATAAACAGATCTACTTGTATAGTTAAAAGCTGGTGTGTGTATAGCCAAGCTCAATTAGCTACATCTAAGCATGGCATCTACATGCATGCCCGAGCTTTGTAGCAATACCCAGAGATTGATCTTCCACATAGTCCTGGGAGAGAAAGAGTTATGTTAAAGCTGCCAAACGTTCCAAAATTCAGTGACACAGACTGATTTCTACTTATTATTTAGATACTCAGGTTTACTTAACTGACAAACTGGACTTATTTATTAGTCAGCTATATCTTTCAATGGTCAGTCATCATCCAACCTTGAAATAAATGTTAGTTGATTAAAGCAGTAATGGTTCAAACATTTAAACCACATGCTGTGGATCTGAAAAATCAAGTCAATATGTGTAAAGGGAAGAATTATTAGAGGACTTATGAAATCTGGCCTGAACAAATTAATTCATCAGTTTAGCCAAAGGTCTGTCAATGAATTCAAGAACCTTTTCGAAAAGGGAAAGATCTGTTGTAATTTAAGTTTCTGTTTATATGTGAATGTGGTAGATTGTTCTTTCTGAAAAGGGATACAGTTTACACAAACAGATTTGAAAGTTAATTTGAAATTGCTCAATGTCTTTGAGAATTGGAGTGCAATCCTTCAGGGATTGGAACAATTACTGTCCTCTCCACCCCTTCGTGGTGATGGAAGGGAATTTGAACCTCACCAGGACTGCAAAATGTTCCAACAAACCACGATGCCAACTGTCCAGGAACAGACTACTGTCTAGATAATAATGCGAAGTTTCTACCTACCTGCGTTGGATTTGTTAAAATCATATACTTAACAGAAGATTTAAAGGTACTTCCAAGCATGTACATATACATACACCATACACATACATCTATTTCTGCCTTATACATTTACTTAGAATCTAACTTTTAAGTTAGAAGAAACTCCACTAGAGCCGGGTGCGGTGGCTCACGCCTGTAATCCCAGCACTTTGGGAGGCCGAGGCGGGTGGATCACCTGAGATCAGGAGTTCGAGACCAGCCTGATCAACATGGAGAAACCTCATCTCTACTAAAAATACAAAATTAGCTGGGCGTGGTGGCGCATGCCTGTTATCCCAGCTACTCGGGAGGCTGAGACAGGAGAATTGCTTGAACCCGGGAGGCAGAGGTTGTGGTGAGCCGAGATCGTGCCGTTGCACTCCAGCCTGGGCAACAGAGCAAGACTTTGTCTCAAAAAAAAAAAAAAAAAAAGAAGAAGAAGAAACTCCACTATATTTTGAGCTAGTGAGGTGGGTAATGCACACATTTAACAGACAAGAAAACTGAACCTCAGAATCATCGCCTGAATGTGTTCAAGACTGCACAGCTAGCAAGTGGCAGGACTTAAAACTGAACTAGTGTCATTTGACACAGATATTGCTTTTCCTGTTGCAACACACACCTAGCTATTCCCGGCTGTATTTTCCTAATAACGGGGGCTCATCACTTTGCTACTCAATCTGTGATGGTGGATCAGCATCATCAGCGTTTCCTTAGAGCTTGTTAAAATGCAGAATCTCAGGCCCTACCCCAGACCTAATGAATTAAAATACACATTTTGACAAGATCCCCAGGTTTGAGTTATTGTTTGAGAACCTCTGTTTTAGAGCTCACTTTGGGAAACCTGTGCTAGAATTTATTGAAATGCTGAAAAAGACCAGCTGAAACTCTTAAGATTCGATTTCAACATTCAAAAACTAATTTTCTATAGTTCAAAGATGCATAATGATTGATTTTTGTAGGTTTTGTTCCAGCTTTATTAAAGATAGAAGATCCACTAATTATTATGCATTTGAAACTAAATTTTTAATTTTTTTGTTTGTTTTTGAGACGGAGTCTTGCTTTGTCACCAGGCTGGAGTGCAGTGGCACGATCTCGGCTCACTGCAACCTCCACCTCCCTGGTTCAAGGGATTCTCCTGCTTTAGTCTCCCGAGTAGCTGGGACTACCGGCGCACACCACCACGCCAGCTAATTTTTGTATTTTTAGTAGAGACGGGGTTTCACCACGTTGGCCAGGCTGGTCTCGATCTCCTGACATCGTGATCCACGCGCCCCGGCCTCCCAAAGTGCTGGGATTACAGGCGTGAGCCACCGCACCCGGCCAAAGATATGTATTTTTATCAGCACAAAGATGTCAGAGGCGTTTGAACCAGAGCAACTCCATCTTGAATAGGAGCTGTGTAAAACGAGGCTGAGACCTACTGGGCTGCATTCCAAGGAGGTTAAAGCATTCTAAGTCACAGGGTAAGATTAGGAGGTCGACACAAGACACAGGTCATAAAGACCTTGCTGATAAAACAGGTTGCAATAAAGAAGCTGGATGCAGCTGCAGCAGCCCTCCTAGGGGCAGGACCTGGGCACCTCTGCAGCCTGCATCCTCGCGGGACCTGGGAAGGCCCACACTCCCCCCACCACATGCCCCTCCACCCCCACTCCCCACCCCCATCCCTGCTACCGGTGCCTGGCCTCTCTCCTCTTCCAGTGCCTGCTCTGATCTCAGAGGGGGATTGAGGCCGAGGCCCAGGACCATGAATGGCAGCGGGAGGCAGACAGATTCCTGGGCGGAAGTGGGTGGTCCCCAGTAAGTCCCCTCCTTCCGGCCAGGGAGGGCCTGTATGCTGGGAGCCTGGCTGCCAGTCCCAAGGACCAGAGCGGGGACTCAGGGCGCCTCTTCCAGGCTGCCTGTGGCCACCCACCAACTAATTAGCATGCACTTCCTCCCCTCTGAAGGCCATAAAAGCCCCCAGCTCAGCCGGAGCAGAACAGGGGATGGAGAGGCCCCCAGGTGACCAGTTGCAGAGAGGAACTACCTTCTCTGCTGACAAGACAACCAGCTGGCAGAGAGGAGCTGTCCTCCCTGCTGAGAGCTTCGGAGACCTGCAGCGATGTCCAGACCACTTGTCTGTGCAGAGCAGCCGCCCTCTCCAGGGCCTTCTCTCTGCTGAGAGCTGAACACTCCACTAGATGACCTGCATACAGCGAGGAGCTACCCACTGTGGGTTTCCTCTGAGCTGTTGCAACACTCAGTAAATCTCTTCATATTGTTCATCTTCCACTTATCTGCACACCTCACTCTTCCTGGATCCAGGACAAGAACTCGGGCAAAGGCCCCGCCGGCATGGAGGTTTCCAGACAGAAAAGCAACACCCCAAAGATCCCATCACACCACCAGCTCCAGCTCCATGGCGCTTTATAAAATGCATGGCGACGTCAGAAAGTTACCCTATATGGTCTAAAAGAGGGGAAGCATGAATAATCCACCCCTTGTTTAGCATATCATCAAGGAATAACCATAAAAATGGGCAACCTATGGAGTAGTCATTCTTATATCCCTTTGCTTTCTTAATAAACTTGTTTCACTTTACTCTATGGATTCGCCTGGAATTCTTTCTTGCACAAAATCCAAGAGCTCTCTCTTGGGGTCTGGATCAGGACCCTTTTCCCATAACAAAGGTAGAAGACAGCTTCTATTATCAAAAGGTCTTTATCAAGCTGTGGCTTCACAATAACCAGCCCTCCATGTCAGGAGCTGATGACAGTCACTCAATATTAAATTTTGGTTTGGGGGTCTTTGTGAACTGCAAATTCTCACTGGCTTTTAGAAAAAAAATTTGCAGCCATGACAAAAAGTATTCAATTCCTATCTCTGATATTTTCTGTTCAATAAAACTCCATAGAATTAAAACTTGAAATTCTCTAATTGTGCCTGTGATATACTTAAGCATAGCAGAGCCTCCACTGGTGATGGGACGGTACTCACCATGAGACCTGGCCACACTCAGACCTGTCAAGAGACCTGGCTGGGCTCCTAAGGGTCTATGCACATGAGAATCCAGGAGCTTTGGTGGGTCTGGCTTTCAACAGAAAATTACAAGGCATACTAAAAGGCAAGAATTACACTTTGAAGAGACAGAATAAGCATCCAAATCAATTCAGGTATGGCAGGAATGTTAGAATTATCAGACTGGAAATTCAAAACAACTGTGATAAATACGCTAAGGGATCCAGTGAAAAAACTCAGTAACACGAAAGAATCGATGTGTAATATAAGCAGAAAGATAGGAGTTCTAGGAAAGAATAAAAATACTACAAATCAGAAACACTGCAACAGAAATGAATACTTTTGATGGACTCATGACTCATGAGCCCATCATCCTGGATAGATGACGAAAGAATTTCTCATCTTGAGGATTTGTCAGTAGAAACTTCCAAAATTGAGAAGTCATAGGAAAAGGACAAAAACAAAAAACAAACAAAACCCCAGAATATCTAAGAACTCTGTGTAACATTAGCATAATGGAAACAAGAAAGAGAGAAAGGAACAGAAGAAATAGTGGCGGCAATAATGACTGAGAATTTCCCTAAATTAATGTCAGATACCAAGGCAGAGATCCAGAAAACTCAGAGGACACTGAGCAGGATTAATGCCAAAAAACCACACCTTAGATAGATCGTATTCAAACTGCAGAAAATGAAAGATAAAGAAAAAAATGTGAAAGAGGCCAGAGGAGAAAAACACCTTATCCACAGAGGAACAAGGATAAGAATTATGTCATAATCTCCTCAGAAACTATGCGAGCAAGAAGAGAGTAGAGTGAAATATCTGATGTGTTGAGAGAAAATAGCCACCAACACAGAGCTCTCTACTCTGCAAAACTGTTCTTCACAAGTGAAGAAATACAGACTTTCTCAGACAAACAAAAATTGAGTGAATTTACTGCCAACAGACTTGCCTCGCAAGAAATATTACGGGAGGTTCTTTAGAGAGAGGGACTACGCTACAGGTCAGAAACTGGGATCTGTATAAAGAAGAGTATTGGAGAAGGAATAAGTGAAGGAAACTTTTAAACATTGATTTTTCTTATTCTTAATTGATCTAACAGAGAACAGTTTCTTCAAAATAATAGCAGCAACAATGCATTTGATTATGCGTGCTTGCGTATACGTAAATGAATACAACGTGTGTGTGTGTGCTTATGGACAAGTGAAATGAATGACAACAATGATACAAGGGACAGGAGGGAAGAATAAGATTTTTTTTGTCGTAAAGTACTTGCACTACCTATGAAGGGATATAGCGTTATTTGAAAGGTGACTTAGATTAGTTGTAAATGTATATTGCAAACTCTAAGGCAACTACTTAAAAAACCAACAAAAAAAGTATCTTAAGAAAGGAGAGAAAATGGAATAATCTAAAATTATCAATTATGACCTCCAAAGGCAGAAAAGGAATGGAATTCAAAAATAAAAACAAAAAACAAAGGCAGTTGATAGAAAACTGTAATAAATATGGTAGATATTAATCCAACTATATCAATAATTACTTTAAATGTCAATGGTTAAACATATCAACTACAGCTTGTCAGGGTACATCAAAAAACAAGACCCAGCTATACATTCTCTACAAGAAACCCATGTTAAATATAAAGACACATATATTAGAAGTAAATGGATGCAGAAAGATATACTGTGCCAACACTAATAGAAAGAAAGCAGGAATAATGATATTAACTTCAGAAAGAGAAGAGTTCAGAGCACGGGAGTTGTTAGGGATTTTGGAGGGGTATTTCATAATGAAAGGGGTCATTTTGGGTGAAAACAATGTGTCAATAAAGGTTTATTGATCGTAACAAATGTAGCACTCTGTAGGGAGATGTTGATAGCGGCCGAGGCTGTATGTTTGTGGAGCCAGGGAGTTGATAGAAACTCTGTACCTTCTGATTAATTTTGCTGTGAACCTATAACTGCTCCATAAAGTCTATTTTTTTTTTTTAAAGAGTCTTGCTCTGTTGCCCAGGCTAGAGTACAGTGGTGCAATCTTGGCTCACTGCAACCTCCGCATTCCAGGTTCACGCCATTCTCCTGCCTCAGCCCCCCAAGTAACTGGGACTACAGGCGCCCACTACCACGCCCAACTAATTTTTTGTATTTTTAGTAGAGACGGGGTTTCACTGGGTTAGCCAGGATGGTCTCAATCTCCTGACCTCAAGTTCTGCCTGCCTCGGCCTCCCAAAGTATTAGAATTACAGGTGCCTGGCTTATAAAGTCTATTTTTTTAAAGCACACATGTCCATGAAATGACATATTTTGTAACAACCAAAGCAACAGAATGGAAATGGAAGCATTTGCATATAATGGAATACTCCATAGCAATGAAAAAGAACAAACCACAGCTGCATGTAACAACATGAGTGTATCTCACACACGTAAAAGACACGAGAGAGTACATATTGTGTTGTTCCATTCACATAAAGTTTAAGAACAGGTGAAATGAATTCCTGGTGATAGAAATCAGGATCATGATTACCTTTAGGCAGAAGGAGGTTAGGGTTGGGGGAAGCATGATAGAATCTTCTGGGGTGCTTTAAATGTTCATCATTTTGTTCCAGATGGTGGTTACACAGGTGGATTCGTATCCAAAAATTCACCAAGCCATATGCACTGAAGTTTTGTGCACTTTGCTGCACGGCACAGTCTTTCCCTCGGCTTGCTTTCAGCCTGGTTCCCACCTCTGATTTAAAATGAAATCAACAGCCACATCACAAAACAGAATTCACTTGAAAAATATGCTTTATTTTTTAAACTGAAATTCCAATTGTCCATAAGCCACTTTGCCATGAAATACACATGGAGGGTTTCAAATTGTTTACTGGCCAGAGTATCAAGCTATTTAGCACGCCCTTGGGGGAAGAGGTATGTTCTGGTGGAGAATCCGAGAATCATGAGCCTGAATGTACACCAAGGAGGCACGACCAGAAGTGAAAAGACAGGAAGGGACAGAAATTGGAGAGGATGGTTTGGTCCAGGGAAGGCTGTTAGAAATTTCTTTCACCTCACAGTCTTGCAAAAGACCTGGGTCTCAACTTCCAGCAAATCGAGATGGAGAATTTTTTAAAACCATAATTAGGTACTTTTAAGAAATCTTCAGGTTTTGCTTTAGTTATTGGCATAATTTCCTCTATTCTCTGGGTTGCCACAGTAATGAGGATCTGCAAACAAAAAGGCATTCTTCATGGAAACAAGGAGAAAATAAACGGTTCTTGTTTATATCAGCACTGTTTTTTTTCCTCTCTGACTTACTCATTCATGAGTTTCTCCAACTGTCTGAGTCTCTGGGAAAGGGTGTGTTTGCCCATTAATCAAGGAATAGCTATTCTCCCCTTCCTGCACTACTAATCAAGAGAAGCAACGTTTTCAATTTCTGAAAAGTCCATTTTAGATATTCCCTGTATGACTCAGTTGACATGTTCACTGGTGACAGCAATCTCGCTATGACTAACCAGCTTCTACTTTTGACATCTTCTAGTAGAAGAAATGAGTTGCTGTGTAGACATTTCCCTCCAGGTGGTCTTCACCTAGAGTATAACAATTAGCCGAGTCTATAACGGGAAACTTTCTTGCAAAGAGATCAGAATGTTGATGTACTATTGCAGAGTGTATGCTGCCTCCAAGTTCTACCTCTCATAATGTCAGAAGATGATGACTTTCTGTGGCAATAAGGATTTTTACCAGGTCTTTATTTGGTGCCCAAGAATAATACTTTTCTTGTGTTTCAGATTTTCAAAAAAATAAGAACATTCCTTCTAAGAAGCTGTTATCCAGCATCAGATCTCTGAATGCAGCTGACTGAAAAGTGGGCTTTTGCATGCAAGGTGGATTCAGTTGAAGGTAAATAGAAAGCTAAACTCCTTCCTGTTACACTGCCATGCATGCCAGGTCTTCTCGTCCTAATTGCCCTGAGGCCTCTGCACATCACCCACCGTGGGTTTTGAAGCCCACTGGGATCATCTAGGACCTTGAGCCGGGGTTGGCTGTTACAGGAGCGCTGGTCTATAACTGACAGACATTTCCTCCGTTCCATGTTTCATTTTCTTGTTTAACAGGTAGACCAATTTGCTACTAAGTTGGTTTCTCCAGCCTGGGCTGTGAAAAAGCAGTGTCCTTTGGGAAGCATTTTGCACTTACTGCAATATTCCAGCAATGCCAAGACACAATCTCAGTGAGCTCCACACTTACTCAGGTAAATTCAACTGATTCATGTGCTATGTTAGCTAAACGGAAAAATATTTATTTAACCATTCTGCTTACAAAGATTGTTAGATTTTATACTAAGTCAGAATTTCATCTGCCTCCTTTCTGACATCTGTGTAAAGGTTGGATGCCTATAACATTGACAATAATTTATAATATACTGACCTCTATGAGCCTACAGAGGTATAGTGCTGTAAGCTATTAACATCCTTATTTACTCTGAGAGGATGCAGGATAGTTAGAAACACAGATAATCAGTATTGTAAGGCCAATTGCCTATGTCTTAAGAATAATTACCATTATTTGCCTGGCATTTTATTTGGGTATAGGCGAATGGCATTCTTTATGAAGAGTGTTGTCTTATTGTTAAGTTTAGCTCTGTATCTTTAATGAAGATAATTCCTTAAGATCCTTTTTTCAAAATTCTAAAAAGACCTGTCTTTTACTACAAAAACTTTAATAATTTTTATTTTTTCCAGTGTTTAATTATGAACATTTTCTAACATATAGAAAATTCAGAAGAAAAATACAATGAACACTCATGTCACTTAGACACCTACCATTTAGATTCAACAATTGTTAACATTTTGCCAGATAAGTGGATGTGTGCACTTGTGTGTGTATGTTGTTTGCTTAACCTATTTCAAAATAAGCAGCAGACTTCATGATATTCTCCCCTAAATATTTCAGGGTCATCTCCTAAAAATAGGGCATTCCACTACATGATCACAATACTATTAACACATCCAAGAAAATTAGCAATTATTACAATACTATCTTATACCCAGATCATGTACAAATTTTCTCATTTGTTCCTCAGATATATATTTAAGCAATGTGTTGAATGGCTGGGTTTTGTTTTAAATCCAGATTATATATCGCATTTTGTTTCTGTATTTCTTTTAATCTCTTTTAATGCAACAGTGTTCTCAGTAGCACCCTCATGCCCCAACACATCTTCTTTTCTTTGGCATTGAATCTTTAAAGCATCCAGGACCGTTGTTTTGTATCATGTCTCAAATATGTTTATTTCTTCATAGTGTCCTATAGCTGGTTCATCTCCTGTGTATTTCTCATAAAAGTTGAGTCCTTTAGTTGCATCTTAAATATTTGATCCTAGTTATAGCCACTTATGTTGGCTTTTATATCCTTGCATGTAAATAAGACTTGACCTTATTCAACAAACTAAAGTCTTTCTGATTTTATAAAATATAAGTGCCTCTAAGTGAGACCTCTCTCCTGTACTTTATGACTTCTAAGTAAATGCATAGCACATATTTACCAGCTGAATCACACCATTCAGATTCAATCTCTCTGGATTCTTGTAAGTCATCCAAAATTTTTCATTTAGAATGTGGTGTACTACACTCAAAATTACTCTTTTCCTGCCAATATGCTGTCTTTTTTTCCTTAGGATTATCTCTTTGGAGATTTTTAATTAAATATATTCTTTTGTACTGAAAGGCAGTTAAAGTCTGAAACTTTAAACAGCTGGTTATCTACTTCTAGGGTAATAAGGTATTTTAGAAAAACCTAGAAATTCATGCAATTTATAAAAATAACTGAATTCTTTAGTGTATCAACTAAGTATGAGGGAAATCTGTACGCTAATTCTAGAGTGTGCAGTGAGTAACATGAAGTAGAATAGTCTCTAGACAAGTGTGAAATTTTTAATTAATCCAAGCTATAAATATCTGAAAAAGTGATGTTTGAGGGTTTCAGAGTGATTGTAAATTAAACTAATTACAAATTACCATTGCTAAGTTGGTCCTTTACATTTTTCTTAAGATAAAATGAAAGCTGAATTTTTATTTGTGACTGATTTGACTATTTCTGTACAATATTTGCTTTAGGGAAACCTTTTAGTGTTTTCAAAATTCACCTTTTAGCTGGATCCAGTGACATGTCTGACAAAATGACAGGCAATTTGGAAAGTAAACATGAAAATATCTGGGGAAGGGCAGTCCAGACTGAAGGAACAGCAAATACAACAAACCTAGAGACAAACCCTTAACCGATACTTAGTAAAAAATAAACTAGACTAGGAAAAATGTCTGAAAAACACTAGACCACCTACGTCCTCACTTGCTACAACTTGAATAGTCCTAAAAATATTCCCATGAATACTACATTTAAGAAGAATATTCAAGAAGAATAGTCCTTAAAAATATACTTGTGATAAATTGGGTAAATTTAGCAAATTGTTTTTAGGCAATTTGATGCTTTGCTAAGTTGACTTATAGAGGACTGGTTTTCAATCAATTGATTTCTGGCTAATTTACCTGCAGCTGTGCCTGCTGCAGAATAGACATTTAGTAAATGTTTATTGAAAGAATGATAGGAAAAAGCTTGCATGTGAAACAAAATGTCAAGGATTGTATTGAGTATTGTATCTGAGAAAATAACTTAACTGGAACCTAATTTGGGTTTGTGGCTTATCTGCCTTTCTGATATTTGATCCCATCCAAAAACCATCTGCAGGTTTTTTAACTGCAAAGCCCCACAAGACCTATCTCTGGGCCAGTTTATCTCCTGGTGCCTTCCTTTCATCTTCAAAGCAGGCCCCAGGAACTCAGCTTTCGTTCCTCTCCAGCAACTCAACCATCCTTTCTATCCCTTCAGATTTTGTTTCATATCACTGCATAATCTCCCTCATTTTGCAATTTCTTCTACATCTGTAGATAAGCGCAGAAACCTAAAAAATTTAAGGATCTGATTCCAGATCTCTGAAAAGAAATAGGATAATGAAGCCAACAGGATAATAGCCAATCTGGTAGAAGTGAGTAAGGTTATAGAATCCTTCCACAATTATCAGGTTATCTGTTCCTTGTCCCTTTTAAGACGGTAAATGGATCTAGGAGGATGAGACTTGTGTGTGTGACTTTTTCTCTCCCCGCTCAGTTGTATGAATTAGTTTTATCTCTTTAGGATTTGCCAAAAAGCAAAGCGGTTATCATTACTGGTTAAACACATTGATACTTATTTATTGTAGCAAACATGAAAGCACTTGTTACAACAGGACTACAACAGTCAGCAGAACTGGGTCCCAGCTGGTGGTGACTCCAGCAAATAGTCAGGGTCCCACCTTGTGCCCACTCTTCCATACCTTTCCTGAACAGTCAGTCATCGGTGTTCTAGGTCTGGTGTGTGTTCCCTGAAAGGCAGCAAAGAAAGAGAGTACAGACTGTAGTGTCCCTGATGAGATCATGTGTGGAGCTCCTAATATCAATTTGGCTTGAATTCAAGGACTGCTTTCCTGTTCCAAGGGCAGGGTGGAGGTACATTCCTAGGACAGGGAATGGCAGATGTCTGAAATATACCTTGCAGACCACTACACTTCGCTGAGGTGTTGCCCTCTGCATTTATCCTGAGGGTGGAGTTCACTAAACCCCTTTCTTCTCACCCCATTTTTAGATACAATCAAGGTAGAATAATAGGTGTTTCCTAAACTCAAATTGGCAGTTTGCAGTTTCTGGGACATCAGCAATGAATGACACCCTTTTAACGGACCCCCCGCCCTCCCTCTTCCCCCGAGGAATGATGAACATAGTTCATGTCCTTACTAATTGTCTGTGGCCCAATCACCATACAGAGTACAACGTGTAACTATCATGAAGACAGTGTTCAAGGGCAAGGCTTCAGTATATGAGGGGCAGCAGAAGTGATGGGGGGAGGAGGAGGAGTGGAAGACCAAGGCTGAGCCATTCCCCAGAGGGATCTTGTTACCACCAGGAATGTTGCCAAGGCAGGGGCTTTTGCAGCTGTGTAAAGAGCAGATTAGGAGCAAGATAGAAGCCTGTTGTTAAAACTGGGGCCCAAGATCAGGGCTGGACAACATCAAGCATCTTTGCTGCCAGAGTACCTAAGTGTTGAGTCACAGCAACTTAATCCCTCCTATTAATACCTGGTTTGATTCTGGGGACTGGAGTGAGGCTGAGTCCCCTATTGGCTGCCAGAATTTCAGCTGCAGGGAGAGACAAACTCCAGGAAATCTACAAGTTAGGCAAGAAGGATACGGGGAAAGAGAGGTCAGTTTCCAGAGAATTAAACAACTGACATCAAAGACGTAAGGGCTGTTCTTGGTAAAGGAATGTTTTGCATGTAGGAACTGGGCAAGGAGAAAAAGATAGTCCAGTTGCATTCACACTCTCACCTGAGTGACAAGGGAAGGCAAGATAACTAAGTGGAACTTTTTTCATTCTGTTGCTTTCTAAATTTTCGAACTAAGTTTAAAAAACAATGAGACTAAGTCTGAAGGTCACGACAACCTGGCTACTTCAAGCTAGACCCCGTGATCATGAGTGTTTGCTCTCACCTATCAATACCATGCCATTCTGAGACTGCCAGACCAACCTTCTTCCCAGCCCTGGCACCCAAGGCTCTGGCTCAGGTCTTTAATATCTACTTCCCTGCACTGACCTGATGCAGTAGCTGCTGGCCTTCCGGCTTGTCCAATGTCAGCCTAGCTCAAAACTGGGTCTTCATACCAAAAAAGTCCGAAAAAGGTGTTGAACTTGCAAATCTAAAGGCATCAAAGGGCTGCAATATGTTGGAGTGGAAAGAGGAACAGAAACTTAATGAAGTTGCCGGAGAGCAACAAGAAACCAAGAACACGCAGAGCTTAATTTTAGGCTCCAGGGATTTTCCCAGACTTATTTTCACTGTTTCTTAGGACTCCAATTTTCTAAGTCCTTTGTTCTTCAGTCAAATGGAAGTACAAGGAAACATGAGAACTCTAGATGAGGTCCTTAAGTCATTGCTACTAATCGAATGGCCCTGGCAGCTCAGATCAGCAGGTACTTTGGGAGCATCAGCAATGACCCCTGTGTCCTTGGGACGTCACTCTCCCGCTATAAAGTCTTCAGTGGATCTCTACTGCCTTGGAAGAATTGGACTCTCTGGCCTCACCTTTAAAATCTTCCAGGAACCTTTTCTCTCACTAATCCCCTTCAGGCAGCAAATACTCCAGCAAAACTTAATCACCGGTTTTTCACACTTGACAGGAACTTTTTCCATTTTCTGACTTTTCTCAAAGTTTACTTTGTGTAGAATAATATTTTATCTAACTGACACATCTAAATATAACTGTTCTTCAATGCCAGCTAAAAGCTTCTTTCTTCCAGAATGCCTTCTTTCTGATTACACTAATCTCTGATCACACTTACATTTACTTGACTTATATTACTCAGCATGTTTTTACTATAAAGTAAATCTTGTGTCATCTTCCTCATTTACACTGCACATTCATCAAATACAGATATTATATCTTATCAATGTTTTCAACTGACCTCAGTGCCAGAGAGTTGAACTAATCATATTCCTCAGTTCGTATCACCCAATCATTACAGTTGAAGCAAAATACTTAATTTAGATATTGATTCCTTTTTCATCTCATTCTCTGTTACCATTCCCTCTCCCATTCCCCCCTCTTTCCAGAGGCAAACGCTCTAACGAGTTTGAAGTCTAACATACGTGTATACACACTCTTGCAAAATATAATAATATAGTCCACTGTATCTTATTAGACCTTGTTCTACTTCTTATTTTTTTACTAAGCGCCGTGGGTTTTTGTTTGTTTGTTTGTTTTGTTTTGTTTTGTTTTATTGAGACAGGGTTTTGCTCTTGTCGCCCAGGCTGGAGTACAATGTCGCGATCTTGGCTCACTGCAACCTCCGCCTCCCGGGTTCAAGCGATTTTCCTGCCTCAACCTCCCGAGTAGCTGGGATTATAGGCACCCACCACCACGCCTAGCTAATTTTCGTATTTTTAGTAGAGATGGAGTTTCACCATGTTGGCCAGGCTGGTCTCAAACTCCTGACCTCAGGTGATCCACCCGCCTCGGCCTCTCAAAGCGCTGTTTTAAAGATCTATTCATATTGCTCTGTTGACACTTGGTTTGTTACTTCAAGCTGCCAAAAAATACTCAGTATTATGCAGTCTGCACATTTCACTCACCCCTTCCTCCAGGAGCGAACACCAAGATTTCCCCTCATCACTGGAAACACCACAAACAGCACTTCAGTGACTACATAATACATGACTCCTATGTGTGAAAACTTCTTTACAATATATATACCCAGGTAAGGGTTGGCTGGTTAATAAGGTGTATGCATGTTGAAATTGACTAAGTACTGAATTTGACGAGCTGAACCAGTCTGCTCTCACTAGTAGTTCACATAGGTTATTGTTTTCCCACATCCTTGCAAATACTTGGCCTTATCTGATTTTCTAATGCTTGTTTATCTCATGGATATCTAGTTGCAGTTTTTGAATTTGTTTAAATCACTCTTATCTGATTTTCAATACATTTGAGCATTCTTCATACATCCTTTAGCCATTTAGGTTTCCACTTCTGCGAATTGCCTATATATATTCTTTGTCTATTTTTCAATTAGTTTTCCTCTTTATTATTGAATGATTTGCATATGTTTTCTTGTACATCCTAAATACCAGTTAGCACATAGCTTCTCCGCCTTTTGGCTAAGATCAAGTGTGGTATCTGTTCTTATCAGTTTAAATACTACTTAGCAAATTGGTTTCAGTTTGGCTGTGGGGTCCTTCATTGAACAATTCTGATGAAGTCAAATTAACAATTCCTTACGTTTTGTTTCTGCTTTTGGTATCTTGCTTAAGAGTTCTTTCCCATACCAGGGTCATAAAGTTAGCCTATAGTTTCTTCTGTAGCTTTATAGTTTTGCCATTCATATTTAGATGTTTAGTATGTATACACATATATACATATATATTTTCACACACATATAAACACACACCCCTCTATATGCATATATATATGTATACAGTATGAGATATAAATCTGTTTTTCCTCAATATGGTAAACTTACTTTCCCATTATCATAAACAGGTTTTTTCTTTCCCCAAGGATTTGTGGTATCATGTTTATGGTATCTAAGACTTCCATCTGAGATCTCCGTTCTGTTCCATTTCTTCATTTACGTTTTTACACCAGTACCATACTATTGTTTGTGTTTTTTAAAAAATTATTATAGCTTTGTTTTAATCTTGAGTGTGGTAGAACAAATTCCTGCCCTTTAGTCTTATTTTTCAAAACTGATTTAACTATTTGTGGATCTTCATTCTTCTATATACATTTTAAAATAGGTAAAGTCCTTAAAAACATCTGGCTACAATTTCAATTGGCATGCTGTAGACTGATGCATCATTTGTCGGTTGGGGGCGTGGATGCTTTTAGAATGTTAGATGATCTTATCTGTAAAGATAAACTATTTCTCCATTTATTTAGAACTTCACGTCTTGTAATAGGTTTTTAAAACTTTAACCATGGAGGTCTTTCACATTCTTTCAAAAGTTTACTGACTTGTTATAGTTGTTTTTATTGCTGTGTATAGCAGCTTATTTCCTAATTATGTTTTCTAGATGGTCTTTACTGCTGCAGAGAAATGTTATTGACTTTTTAAAACTGATCTTGTATACAGCAACTTTGCTGAACTTCCTGATTTGTTTTACCTTCCTGACCTGTTATAATATCTATGTATAATACTGCTCTTTGCCTTTAGAAGATAATTTTGGCCTGAAGTCTTTTGATAGATTTAAGATCAAGATTGGTATTCTGACCTTTTTAATTGTTTATATTTCTTTTGTATATGTTTTTAGTGCTTTTAATTTCTACCTTTCTATGTCTTTTTGTTGTAAAGTGTAAGAATGTCTTATTCTCATACTTAGCACTTTGTTTTATAATCCAATATGAGTGCCATTTACTATAATTACTGCTATATCAGGATTTATTTTTTCATTTTATACTTCCTTTTACTATGTGGCTTCTTCTTCCTCTTCGTAGTTCATCTTGTGTTCTTCCAAATAAACAAAAATGATTTCTGCTGCTTTGAGTTTTATATTCTAATTTATTCATCTAGCAAGTTATCTCTAAGTTGTCCTTTTTGACTGGGGCTTATTTCACTTAACATAATGTCTTAAAGTTTCATCCATGTTGTAGTATGTATCAGAATTTCATTCTTTTTAAAGGCTGAATAATATTTCATTGGATGTATATACCATATTTTGTTTCTGCATTCATCTATCAATGGATAGTTGAGTTGCTTCCACTTTTGGCTATTGCGATAATGTTGCTATTATTCACAATAGCAACAACATTGCTCTATGTCTGTCTTTCTGTCTTTCAGTATCACACTATTTTGATTACTGTAGCTTTGAAATAAGAAAGTGTATGACTTTCAACTTTGTTATCTTACAAGATTGAGTTGGCTATGTGCAGTCTCTTGAGATTCTGTATGAATTTTAGAATGGATTTTTTATTTCTACAAAAAAGCATTGGAATATCAACAGGGATTGCACTGAATCTGTAGAATGCTTTGGGTAGCAGTGACATCTTAACAATATCAAGTCTTCCAATTCATGAACACAGGTTTTGTTTGCCATTTATTTGTGTCTTCTTTAATATTTTTCAGCAATATTTTGTAGTTTTTAGTGTACAAGTCTTTCTTTCACCTCCTTAGTTGTATTAATTCCTAAGTGGTTTTTGTTGTTATTGTTTGTGGCTGAAGGAGATGCTATTGTAAGTTGAAATATTTTCTTAATTTCCTTTTTGGATTATTCATTGCTAATGTATAGAAAAGCAATGATTTTTGCATGTCAATTTTGTGATTTTGCAGCTTTCCCAAATTAGTTTATTAGCTCTAACAGATTTGTTTGTGTAGAATCTCTAGGGTTTCCTACATGTAAAATGATATCATCTGTGAACAGAGACAATGTTACTCCTTCTTTTCCAATTGCGATGCCTTTAATTTTTCTTTCTTACCTAACTGCACTGACTACAAATTCTAGTACTATGTTAAATAGAAGTGGCAAAACAGCATCCTTGCCTTATTCCTGATCTTAGTGGAAAAGCTTTCAGTCTTTCACCATTGAGTATGATGTTTGAGCTGTGTGTTGTTCATACATGGCTTTTATTACATTGTGGTAATTTCCTTCCAGTCCTAGTTTGTTTGTTTGTTTGTTTTTAAATCATGACAGGGTATTGAACTATGTCAAATGCTTTCTCTGTATCAGTTGAGATGATTGTGTGTTTTTATTTCCTTTACTTGTTAATGTGGTGCATTACACTGATTGATTTTTGTGTATTGAACCATCCTTGTATTCCAGTAATAAATCTCACCTGGTCATGGTGTGTAATCCTTTTAATATACTGTTGAATTGGGCTTGCTAGTATTTTGTTGAGTATTTTGCCTCAATAATCTTAAGCGATATTTAGTTTTCTTTTCTGGTAGCATGTTTCTCTGGCTTTGATATCACGTAATGCTGGACTTACAGACTTAGATAAGAACAGCTCACTCTTCTTCATTTTTTTTTGGAAGAGTTTGAGAAGGATTGGCATTAATCTTTCTTTGAATGTTTGGTAGAATTCACCAGTAAAGACACCTGCTCCAAGGCTTTTCTTTGTTAGAAGGTTTTTGATTATTAATTCAATTGCCTTACTCATTAAAAAGGTCTACTCAGATTTTTATATTTCTTTATAATTTAGTTTTGTTAGGTTGTGTGTTTCTAGGAATTTGTCAGTTTCATCTAGGTTATCTAATTTGTTGGTGTACAATTATTCATGATACTGTCATAATTCTTTTTATTTCTATAAAATCAGCATTTTTTATTTTTATTTCAATCACTTGAGTCATCTCTCTTTTCTTAGCCAATCTAGCTAAAAGTTTGTCAAATTTCTTGAGCTTTTAAAATAACCAACTCTCAGTTTTGTTGATTTCTATATTATTTTTCTATTCTCCATCTCTATTCTAATCTTTGTTTTGTTTTTTTCCCCCTCTTTGCTAGGCTTGGGTTTAGTTTGTACTTGTTTTTCTAGTTCCATAAGGTAGAAAGTTAGAGCACTGATTTGAGACCTTTCTTCTTTTTTAATATAAGCATTTACAGTTATAACTTTCCTTCTTCACACTACATTCACTGCATCCTGTAAGTTTTAGTATGTTGTTTTTATTTTCATTTGTCTCAAGATATTTTCTAATTTCCCTTGTGATTTATTCTTTGACCCTTTAGTTGTTTAAGAGTTTGTTGTTTACTTTTCACATACTTGTGAATTTTTTTCTTCTGCTGTTGATTTCTAGTTTCATTCCATTTTGATTGGGAAAGATACACAGTATGATTTCAATATTTTTAAATTTGTTCAGGCTTGTTTTGTGACCTAACACATGGTCTACCCTGAAGAATGTTCCCTGTGCAGTTGAGAAAATATATGTATTCTGCTGTTGTTGGGCATAGTATTCTCTATATGTCTGTTAGTCTAATTGTCTACAGTGTTGCTTGTGTTATTTATTTATTTATTAATTTTCTCTCTACTTGTAATACTCACCATTGAGAGTATGGTATTAAAGTCTCCTACTATTATTGTAGCCAAGATTTTCAAGAGGGTCTTTTTGTTGCAACCTTTCTGAGGTTTTATATGGCTGAGATTATTTCCATTGCACTTTTCATATTTAAATGCCAATCTAGATGAGTGCAAGATTCTAGCTTCAAAGATTTTTTTCTGCAATACTAAAAAAGTATAACTCAGGCTGGGCATGGTAGCTAACGCCTGTAATCCCAGCACTTTGGGAGGCCAAGGCAGGCGGATCACGAGGTCAAGAGATCAAGACCATCCTGGCCAACATGGTGAAACCCCATTTCTACAAAAAACACAAAAATTAGCTGTGATTGGTGGTGCACACCTGTAGTCCTAGCTACTTGGGAGGCTGAGGCAGGAGAATAGCTTGACCCTGGGAGGTGGAGATTGCAGTGAACCGATTGCACCACTGCACTCTAGCCTGGTGACAGAGCGAGACTCCATCTCAAAAAAAAAAACCCAAAAAACTGTAACTCAGTGTTTTGTTTTGTTTTGTGAGACAGAGTCTCGCTCTGTCACCCAGGCTGGAGTGCAGTGGCACAATCTCAGCTCACTGCAACTTCCGCCTCCCAGGGTCAAACGATTCTCCTGCCTCAGCCTCCGGAGTAGCTGGGATTACAGGCACATGCCACCATGCCCAGCTAATTTTTGCATATTTAGTAGAGGTGGGCTTTTACCACTGGTCTTGAACTCCTGACTTCGTGATCTGCCCACCTCAACCTCCCAAAGTGCTGGGATTACAGGCACGTGCCACCATGCTGAGCTAATTTTTGTATATTTAGTAGAGGTGGGCTTTCACCATGCTGGCCAGGCTGGTCTCTAACTCCTGACTTCGTGATCTGCCCACCTCGGCCTCCCAAAGTGCTGGGATTACAGGTGCATGCAACCATGCCCAGCTAATTTTTGTAAATTTAGTAGAGGTGGGCTTTCACCATGTTGGCCAGGCTGGTCTCGAATTCCTGAATTCGTGATCCACCCACCTCATCCTCCCAAAGTGGTGGGATTACAGGCATGAGCCACTGCACCCGACCAACTCAGTTGTCTTTTTGCAGAAGTTTTTGAAGTGTCTAATATGAATATGTTACCTGTTCATTTGTAAGTGATCTGTTTCTTTCTGAAAGCTTTTAGAAATTTGCCTTTGATATTCTTAAATTTTACTATATAATGTGTCTAAGTATGAAAATGATTCCAATAATAGCTGTATTATTTAACTACATAAGAATTTGTGTACTCTCCATGTTTTAGCCAAAATTTTTGGATGCATTGATTTGACTTTGGGTTTTATGAGGGTAGGAACTATGTTTTTCTGTTTCATAGCTATATCTTCAGTGCCTAGCAGTGTTCTTAGTATATGGTAGATGTACTAAATAAATATTTGTTGAATGAATGAATAACTGAATAGTCACCCAAGTGACTGGCAACTTTTCTAAGATTTTCTAAAATATATTATTTCTTTTGTAATTTGTCTCAATAACTAGGGATTTTTTACAGCAGACAAATAAGACATTTAATAGAATTTAACACTAAACTGAGTTAGTTTCAGTAGATGGTCTACAGGTTATAATAAATCTTTAAAAATACATAGTTAGGAAAAGAACCATGCAAATTACCATTGGCTTATACACTCATATCTGAAATCTGAAAGATACTAGTCTTGGTCAAAAACACGTCAGTATGTATTTATACAGTATAGTATCACTCTGTACTTGTACTTGATTTACAACCCTTTCTTCCCTACTAAACTGTGACCAACTTGGAAAAACCACGTTTTTGAAGGAATAATATAGACCACAAATTTGTACTATACTCCTTTAGACTAGTGATACGTACCACTATATAATAAGTAAAATACTTAAAAGCAGAAAAGAGTGGTAATTTTAACTTTTTTCCTTCAGGAATATCCTCTTTTATCAATGAATGCTAAGTTAAAACACAAACAAAAGTGGAAGACAGAATGGGGACTTTCTTCATTTAATTCATCTTTGTTATGGTCTTAGGCTTATTTTGCTTAGTGGATTTATTATTTTCTAATGATATTCAACCATGTGTGAACTCCCCCCATCATCTACTTTTCTTAACTATCATCTAAAAATACAGTACAAATGTCCACCTTTAACAGGCATGTAAATTTTCAGGGTGCCACAGACTTAGGAACTGACATAATCTTTCTTTAAGAAAAGTAATAGGGCCACTGTGGTGGCTCACTCCTGTAATCCCAGCACTTTGGGAGGCCGACGCGGGTGGATCACGAGGTCACAGATCGAGACCATCCTGGCTAACACGGTGAAACCCCGTCTCTACTAAAAATAACAAAAAATTAGCTGGGCGTGCTGGCGGCCACCTGTAGTCCCAGCTACTCGGGAGGCTGAGGCAGGAGAATCGCTTGAACCCAGGAGGTGGAAGCTGCAATGAGCCAAGATCGCGCCCGTGCAATTGCACTTCAGACAGAGCAAGACTCCATCTCAAAAAAAAAAAAAAAAAGTATTAAAAAGGTTGATAGAAAAAGAAAAGAGATCCTCTTCTGGTTGTGAATATAAAAAGCCCAAGGACAATTCACAGTCATACGAGGCCTTATTGTGACAACACTAGGAAATGTATAAAAAATTTAAGAAAATGGTTTCAACTGTGAAATTATTGCAGGCGTTTAGATATTGAGAATCTATTTGTGAAACTGAGCTATATAAATAATTAATAGTAAGAAAAATAAAGTTCATGTTTTTCTACAGAAATTGAATGAATTATAGAAATTTGAGAAGGTGTTAACAATCTTGAAAATATGAATTCTTTGGGTTTTGCATTTCCACTGTGCAAAAGTGGTGTGGGATATTTCAACCAGTCTGTCAAATAATCTATGCATAAATTGGAGGGAGCAGTTCCCCTGAAAGAGTTGCTTTATATTAAAAAATAATAGTATCCAGTTTAAAAATAAACTCACTTACCTTTTACATCCTTTTTATGTTTCCCTTAATTCCTCAAGTTAATTTCTTTTTAACCAAACATTGTCAATTCCCAGATCATGCCATTGCATTCTAATTTAGGGCAATGTGATAAAAATGATCCTTATAAATGAAGTATAATATTATATTTGCATTCAGAATCAACTATTCAAGTCTGCATATCTTGTAATGGCCATAGAATTCTCTTTACCCTTGTTTCGTGGTACCTAAGCTGTCAATTACTTTGGGAACATTTTTGAAAAGTAAAACTTTGGTAACAATCTTTACAAAGTATATAGACATGGTTTAAAATTTGAACTTAAAAAATTTAAACCATTTCTATATAGCTTCTCTTTTGAAAAAGTCTGCCTTGCTTGAAGAATTTAAGCAATCAGAATTCAATTCAAGGAAAGTTGCCAAAGATGAGGTGATGCATTCTAAAATAACAGAGAGAAAAGTGATCTTCAGCAGAAATCACATAGAATTTTAGACTTGAAATGGATCCTATAGGTCATGTAATCTGAAGACCACTAGGGAAGTCCATGGTAAGAAGAGAAAAAAATTTTCACCCTATGATTTTACATATGATTTAAATATGTAATGTTTCCATGCAGATTTACACAATATTATAAATCTACATTTTGGGGGAAGATTATCTTGATGTCCTTCAAATGTAATTCATATTACTTTAGAATCTTTACGGGGTGGAGGAGGTAAGATTCTATTATGAATATGTAATTGATTTTTGGAGCTTATTCGTTGGAAAAATACATTTTTGTATTTTTCTAGATGGGAAAAAGTCTTTCTGTGGAACTTGTATCAGCCAGCTTTCTATGCTACACCACTTTTGGATATGTATGAGGGAAGGATAATAAGGATTAAGTACAAGTATTATTTGTCAATATTTTATGTGAAATCTTATTCAATTCGTAATTTAACTTTCAAGAATTAGTTTTAGCATTTTAAATTTTATTGTAATTAAGTCTGCATTTGTTGTATTTATTAAAGCAATGTTAATCTATTGATTTATGTTTACATTTTAAACATCCTACCTTTGTTTATTTAAAGCTAACAAAGGTGAGTAGCATGTTCTTATACGGACATGCTAGTGTTTTATGCTGATTATTTTTATAATAAGTTAATCACATATAACACAAATCTCATAAATGTTTCATGTTTATATTTTTTGCATTTGTCATTAAATTAAAATCTGACATTAAAAAACAAAAGAATGCCAAAAGGAATGCTCTGAACATAACCATATATGCATCATTGACATGCAAATTTTGACATGTAAACAATATAATACAATCCTATTCATTTAAAGAGTTAGGATAAAAGCATGTCTAGGAAGGCAGCTGCTTTATAAATAGTCCTACAAGTGGCATAACTATACCACTTCTTTTATCATTCTAGTACTTTACCACTCATTTGATACTTGACAGCTGTGCGGGGATGACTGGAAAATTTGAATGTGTAAAAATAACTTGTTGGATTGGTTTTTACATTTTTTCTAATTTTAAAGTTTTCTAAAAGTTTTGCACTTTACATTTTGCTTTTAATTTACTTTGAATTTAACTTTGTGTATAGGATAAGAAGTTCAACCCTATTTCCCTCCTCTGTGAAAAAAAAGTTCCATCACCATTTATTCCTCTTTTCCTTTTTGATGTTTTATCAAAATTGCCTTGATCATTCTTGGCACTTCACACTTGCATATAAATTTTACAATCCTCTTGTCAAAGTCCAGGGGAAAAAAACCTGCCAGTAATTTGGCAAGGAATTGCACTATGAATGATTTTGGAAAAACTGACATCTTTATTATTTTTTTATACCATGAACATGGTATATCTCTCCTTCCATGTAAGTTTACAATATGGTTTTATTATTGTCTCTATAAGCAACTTGCACACATTTTTAGATAATTATTAGCTATTCTTACATATTATTGGTTGCTACTGTAAAAATACATTTAAAAAATTATACCTTTCTAACTTGTGTAGCTACAGAAATAGTTGATTTTTATAAATTGCACTTGTATCCTCAAACTATGTTGAATTCTCTTATTCTAAAGATTTATTTGCATATTCTCTTGCTTTTTGTGTGAATAATAATATTGTTTGTGAATAGTAGCGGTTTTGAGTCTTCCTTCTCAATATCTATAATTTACATATAGTATCTTTTATTATTGAAATGGTTAAGATCAATGATGAGTAGAAGTAGTGATAACAGACATCATTGTGTTTATGGTTTTAATCTATTGTCATTAACATTTCATCATTTCTAACATTTCATCTAACATTTCATCGTTAACTATCATGCTTGTTGCAGGTTTCGAATAGATATTCTTTAATAAAGAGTGTCTTTATTCCTTAACTTAATAAGTTAAGGAATTTTCCTTTATTGCTTTTTATTTATTTATTTATTTTTTTGAGACGCAATCTCGCTGTCACCCAGGCTGGAGTGCAGTGGCGCGATCTCAGCTCACTGCAAGCTCCACCTCCCGGGTTCACGCCATTCTCCTGCCTCAGCCTCCCGAGTAGCTGGGACTACAGGCGCCCGCCACCACGTCCGGCTAATTTTTTGTATTTTTAGTAGAGATGGGGTTTCACCGTATTAGCCAGGATGGTCTTGGTCTCCTAACCTCGTGATCCGCCCGCCTTGGCCTCCCAAAGTGCTGGGATTACAGGCGTGAGCCACCACGTCCAGCCCTTTATTGCTTTTTTGCCAATATTTGGTTGGATTTTAGAAAATTTTTTGGTTCATTGAGATGACATAATTTTTCTTCTTTATTTCTTAGAGTGGTAAACGTCACTACTAGATTTTCCACTTTTAAACTATATTTGCATTCCTGAGATAAACCCAACTTGGTCATGATGCATTATTATTATTATCATTATTATTATTATTATTCTTGCTAGTATTATTCAAAATTAGATTCAGTTGTCCAGTATTTTGTTTAGAATTTTTGTATATAACTGTAAGTAAAATTTGCTTATGATTTCATGTGTCATGGTGTCCTTATTAAATTTTGCTATCAAGATTTAACCAAGTTTATAAAATAAGTTGGGGGGAGTGTTCCTTTTCTTGTATTCTCCAGAAGAGTTTATGTGATATTTATCTATTCCCTTTGACATTTGGCAGAACTTTCCTGTAAGTCACTTATGTCTGGTCTTTTCTCAGAGGGACATTATCAACTACTGACTCAAGCTTCTCCAATGGTTATAGATTTCTTCAGTGCTTCTTTTCCTTTTAGTTTTTTTTTTTTTTTTTTTTTTTTTTTTTTGGCGGAGTCTCACTCTGTCACCCAGGCTGAAGTCCAGTGGCACCATCTTGGCTCACTGCAACCTCTTCCTTGCGGGTTCAAGCGATTCTCCTGCCTCAGCCTCCTGAGTAGCTGAGACTACAGGCATGTGCCACCATGCCCAGCTAATGTTTTGTATTTTTAGTAGAGACAGGGTTTCACCGTGTTAGCCAGGATGGTCTTGATCTCTTGACCTTGTGATCCGTCCACCTCAGCCTCCCAAAGTGCTGGGATTACAGGTGTGAGCCACAGTGTCTGGCCCCTTTTTAATATATATTTTTAAGGCAGTGTACATTTAAACACTTTGGCATGAAATCATTTTTATTATACTCCCATATTTTTCTAATATTTGAATTCTCTTTAACATTGCCCTATTTTTCATTCCTAATGTTTGAGTTTTTTCTCTACTTTTCTTGATTCATTTCACCAGTGGTTTGCCTACTTCATTAATCTTTTTCAAAGAATCAACTTTTGGCTTTGTTGATCATCTCTATTGTGTTTTTTTAATTACTCTTTAACTTCTGTTTTTTATTTTTTCCTTTTATTCTAGTTTCTTTAGGATTAGTTTGTTGTCCTTTTTTAAAGTTGGAAGCACAGACAATTAATTTTCAGCTTTTCTTCTTTTTCAATGTAAGCATTTTTTACACTTTAGCAATGTCCCACAAACTTTGATATGTAGTATTATTACTCAGTTCTAATGGATGTTGAAACAGCAGGACTCTGGGGATGAAATATGAATATAAGTTCATTTATTTGAACAATACTCATTCAAACCCACTTTGAGAACCATTTTTTTCTTCATATTCTTGAAAGGCGACTAGGAAAAGTCTCATGATTCTTCTAGTCTCTCTTGATAATAAAAAAAATCCTGGGGTCACTTCTAGCCACTAAAAAGAGACAAACAAAAAGTTAGTTTGGTAAAGTCCATGTAATGAAAAAAAAATTAAGACTTCAACACTTGTTCAACCCTAAAGGCTTCTCCTTTCAGAGCTCACACTTGGTACAGGCAAGTGGTTGGCAGGGGAAAATGTGGGGGTGATTGCTTCTTTTATATGATTTATGCCTCACCTTCCTCTCCTACTTTCTAAGCTGCTTCCAACTTCTTTAGGGTTGATTTGGAAAAAGAGATAAAAATAAGGAACGAGGGCCAGGCGAGGTGGCTCACTCCTGTAATCCCAGCACTTTGGGAGGCCAAGGCGGGCGGATTACTTGAGGTCAGGAGTTTGAGACCAGCCTGGCCAACATGGTGAAACCCCGTCTCCACTAAAAATACAAAACTTAGCGAGATGTGGTGGCGCTCGCCTGTGGTCCCAGACGCTCGTAAGCTGAAGCAGGAGAACTGCTCGAACCTGGAAGGTGGAGGTTGCAGTGAGCAGAGATGGCACCACTGCACTCCAGCCTGGGTGACAGAGCAGACTCTGTCTAAAAAAAAAAAAAGGGAACAGGAAAGGTCTTATTTAACCAGCACTGCCGTGAGATTGCAGAGGTTCTCCTTGGGTGTCTTTCTCTCTTGGGTGCTTTTCTGTGTTCTTCAAAGTCACTACTTTCCGTTAGACATCCGGCTGTTCAGATCTCCTCCTGGGGTCATCTTGATAGTTCCGCTGGCTTTCACTTACCTATGACCTACATTTACACCAGAGGAAATGTGCATCCTTTCCTAACAGTAAACTCTGGGAGTGAAGTGGCCCCAAAAGTGTGAATCTTTCCTATTACATTTCAGAGCAGTTAGCCATCCATAGTACCTCCCCTTCAGATATCTAAAGTTTGAGTCAAATAGTTCACCATATCCCACAAATTCTAGGGAATGCATACCAAAATTTTCAGGTGATCCCTCTGAAGCCCCTTTTGTTTATCTGGAGGAGAGACATGCCACTGCAATAGCTGTGTCAAAAACATCTTCTCTTCCTCTAATCTCCCATTGCCAATCCTTTTATATTCTACATGTAGGCGAGGAATTAGGATAGTAAAATCTGTGTTAATGACTTCCTTTGGTAATCTTACATGGAATATTACCTTATAAGAAAATGTGGGCTTTGTCATCTTAGGACCAGCTGAAACCGTCTAAACACATTCCATTTTTGGGGTCTGTTGCATATTTACTTTCTAGTCTTCATCATTGTTGGGAACAGGCCCCCCAAAATCTGGCTATAAACTGGCCCCATAACTGGCCATAAACAAAATCTCTGCAGCACTGTGACATGTTCATGATGGCCATAACGCCCACACTGAAGGTTGTGGGTTTACCGGAATGAGGGCAAGGAACACCTGGCCTGCCCAGGGCAGAAAGCTGCTTAAAGGCGTTCTTAAGCCACAAACAATAGCATGAGCAATCTGTGCCTGAAGGACATGCTCCTGCTGCAGTTAACTAGCCCAACCTATTCCTTTAATTCGGCCCATCCCTTTATTTCCCATAAGGGATACTTTTAGTTAATTTAATATCTACAGAAACTAAGTTATCTTAGTTATAATATCTACAGCAAGCTAATGACTGGCTTGCTGTTAATAAACACGTGGGTAAATCTCTGTTCGAGGTTCTCAGCTCTGCAGGCTGTGAGACCCGATTTCCCACTTCACACCTCTATATTTCTGTGTGTGTGTGTCTTTAATTTCTCTAGTGCTGCTGGGTTAGGGTCTCCCCAGCCGAGCTGGTCTCGGCAATCATGATTTTTTCTCTGGCTCGTAAGTTATTTAGAAATGTGTTTTTACATTTCAGAATATATCATCCTTAAAAATATTCTTCAATACTGATTTCTAGGTGGAGAACATTTTTACCTCCTTGGTTTAAAAAAAAAAAAAAAAAGAGGCTGGGCATGGTGGCTCATGCCTATAATCCTAGCACTTTGGGAGGCCAAGGCGGGTGGATTGCCTAAGCTTAGGAGTTTGAGACCAGCCTGGGCAAAATGGTGAAACCCCATCTCTACTAAAAATACAAAAAAATTAGCTGGGCGTGGCAGCGTGCGCCTGTAGTACCAGCTACTCGGGAGGCTGAGGCAGGGGAGGGTGCAGTAAGCTGAGATTGCACCACTGCACTCCAGCCTGGGCAACAGAGCAAGACTCCATATCCAAAAAGAAAAAAAAGCCATTTATCATTTATGTAGTTAATTTATTTGTCCCTAAAGCTTTTTGCATTAAAGCTTGTTTTGTATAATATTAATATTTTGAGCTACCCCAACTCTTTCATTTTTTGCCTCCTAGTCTCCATTTCTTTAGACTTTTCTCTTATGTTTTCTACTTGGACTTTTTGTCCTGCATTTTGGATTGTTTATTTAGATCTTTCAGTTCACAAATTCTCTAGTAGGGTATGTTGAATTTGCTCTTTAAGTTACCATTGAGTTTTCCATCTCAATAATCAATTTTATTTTAAGAAGTTCCGGTTCTTTTTAAAAAATCTGTTTTAACAATGCCTTGTTTCCTAAGTTTTCAGTTCAGTTTTTAAAAATATCAACATGTATTTTAACCACACTTTATAAACCCCTTTCTATCGATTACTTCGATTAGCTAAAATTTCTAGGGCTCTATTTCTGTTGTTTGTTTTCTCTCCTGGCCCTTGTTCATGATGGCTTGTTTCTGTGTATGTTTTGCAGCTTTAGGGTTGTGAATTGTTAGATGAGACTTTATCTCCAGAAATTCCGAGGAGTCCTTGTTTTAACGTTTCCCTCTAGAAAGGATGTGCATGCTTCTTTCTAGCAACCTAGATGCAATTAACCGGGCACTACATTACGCTACTATCTTGGCTTGGGGTTTCCTAGGTAATGCAGATTGTATACATTGAAATCCTAAATTTGAGGGCATAGCTGTGGTTTCAACATTTCAGATGGAATTAACAATACCCCTTCAAAAGTCCCATGCCAAGACAGACAAATCCTTCTTCATCCTCCTCCTTTTCTGCTGTCCAGACTTTTTTCTTCTAGCTCACCTTGCAAGCTTTCTGATTTCAAATGAGAGGCTCCGTTTCAATGTGGGACGTTGTGGGAGCTTAAGACTATGTCTTCTGCTCCCAGAAGCCTGTTAAAATCCAGACCTTTTTGTAACTGAGCCAGACAAATGTGTCCAGGAAAGGAGTGGTATAAGTGCCATCTTAATAAACTAGTTTTCAGTTCCTTCCTTATTTTTGGTCTATGAGTATTTCACATACTTCTTGAAAGCTCAGCTATGTATTTTGAGATTTATTTTTTAAATGTTTATAGATTCAGAGGGTACAGTACAGGTTTGTTACATGGATATATTGCATAATGGTAAGGTTTGCGCTTCCACTGTACCCATCACTCAAAAAGTGAACACTGTTCCCAATAGATAATTTTTCAACCCTCACCTCTCTCCCATCCTACCCACTTTTGGAGTCCTCTGTGTCTATTATTTCCTTCTGCATGTCCATATGTACCTATTAGTTAGTTCCCATTTTTAAGTGAGAACACGTGGTATTTGATTTTCTGTTTCTGAGTCATTTCGCTTAGAATAATGGCACCCAGCTCCACCCATGTGGCTGCAAAAGACATGGTTTAATTCTTTTTTTTTATGGCCGCATTATATTCCATGGTGTTTATATACTACATTTTCTTTATCCAGTCGTCTCTTGATAGACACTTAGATCGATTCCATGATGTTGTTATTGTGAACTTCACTGTGATAACATACAAGTGTGGGTGCCTTTTCAATATAATGATTTACTTTCCTTTGGATAGATACTCAGTAGTGGGATTCCTGCATCAAATGGTAATTCTATTTTTAGTTCTTTGAGAAATCTCCATACTGTTTTCCATAGAGGTTGTACTAATTTACATTCCCATCAACAGTGTATAAGCATTGGCTTTTACATCTTGAGAGTTTTTATAAACATATTTCAACCAGTAGTTCTTGGTGTTTTGTTGCAGGATTTTTATACTTATCTGACATGAGGTATTAAATGTTCTATTATTTGAGTCTATTGAGTCTATGAAGTAAAAATGGTGTTGCTGAATATTCTAACACTTACTCTATATATCTTTCACTATACCTCGTTCAAGCCTCAAATTCTTCTTTCTTTGGCCGGAGCTTTTTTGCTGTGTTTTGCTTTATAATTGTGGTAAGAAAGAACACATTATATAAAATGTACCTTCTTAACCATTTTTAAGTGTATGGTTCAATAGTGTTAAGTATGTTCACATTGTTGTGCAACGTTGAGTTTTAAACTTTAAGATTTAGGTTATTTGTGGCAAGGAAGGACAGATCTATTTTATCTTCTTTCTCTTGCCTTCACTCATCTTTGCTTCCTTCTTCTTTTTTTTTCCATTGGCTGGAACAATGTATGAATGGAGAAATGCTGCAACCTAAAATCATCTAACTGAAACTCAAAGACTTAATTTCTCGTGTTGTCTTAAGAGTTTCACATCTATTTTTCCTGGAGCCTTTTTGCTACATTAACTCACAATTCTGGAGATCTGTCAATCACATACAGATATGTATTTGACTCTTGTAGTATGAAGATAAAGAGAGACTATTTTTTGGCAAATTACTGGTGGGTTTAACCTTCCTTCCATGAGCCTCTTTTGAAATGGCTGTGTTATCACCATCTGTGTTATTTTTTTCTCTTCTGTAGTTATAATTGGCTTAATTTTTGCTAGATCCTCCTTTGCCAAAAGTTTTGTATGTGATTCAGTTCATTTATGTGATTTATCTAACATCACACATATTAACTACAGGAATTCCGTAATATTTTACAAGATATTCAATTTAACTTTGAAGTGACTGGACTGACAGTGGTAGATGTCACAATATCAGCACCTACACAAGGATGTCAATGCAGAGACAAAAGCTACTGTTAGGTGGGGGAAGGAATATTTGAGGATATCTAGTTTTATGAGGCAACTAGTTCACTAGGACATATTTTCATGTCATGATTATTTCTGCTTCAGTATACATTGTAAGTACAGCAGTGAGGTTAAATAATAAACACTCAGAAAATGAGGTATCCTCCTGTTTTGTTAGTCACAAGGGTATTCCTTCAACCAGATGATACCTTCCATTTAAACCAAAATTTATTTCTGAATTTGCTTATCCCTTCTAATTAGAGGTCAGCTCTGTCAAGAGCTACATCTTAACTCAATGGACCTCTGGAAAAATAAGACAAAATTACACAACTAGTCATTTCAGAGAGGGAAAAAAAATCAAACTTCTTCCCTGGTAGTTGTAGGGGAAAAAAATAAGCTTGATTAAAATGTCAATTTGCATTTTGATTTTAGAGACAATGTGAAAAGAGATACAATCCATCAATAACAAGAAGCAGATTTTTCTAGATTTTAAGATTTCCAATATCAAGGTGTATGTTAGAATCAAGAATTACAATTATAATCAGTAGTGTTTTTTGCTGTGTCGCCAGATTGGAGTGCAGTGGTGCAAACTTGGCTCACTGCAACCTCCGCCTCCCAGGTTCAAGCGATTCTGCTGTCTCAGCCTCCCAAGTAGCTGGGATTACAGGCACGTGCCATCACATGCCCAGCTAATTCTTGTATTTTTAGTAGAGACGGGGTTTCACCATGTTGTCCAGGATGGTCTCCATCTCTTGACCTCGTGATCTGCTCACCTCGGCCTCCCAGAGTGCTGGGATTACAGGCATGAGCCACCGCGCCCGGCCTATTAGCCAAAATATTAAACTGACATAATGTCTATGTAGAATGCAACTTTCGAGTGGATGCATTCCATTGATAATAACAGTAATAACAACACATATATTCCTTACTATGACCAGTCACTGTTTTAGGAGTTTTACTCATCTTATTTTTTACAATTACCCTTTTTAGGTAGTTTACTATTATTAGTCTCACTGTTACAGTGATCGGTGAGGACAATAAAACACAGAGAAGTGACCTGGCCAACATCTCACACAGAGATGGCTGAGTTAGATGTTTCACTTAGGCTTAAAGTTACTACCTGGTGGTAAGCAAACAAGTTATATTTTAAATGAAGCATTTTATGAACACATACTACTGGTTTTTAGTATCTGCCAAAGAATTGAGATCTATTTGCAGAGCAAACAGCCATATTGTTTTCTTAAGACACTACTGTAGGCAGAATAATGATCCCCCAAAGATGTTTATTTCCTAATCTCTGGAATTCGTGAATATATTAGCTTACATGGCAAAAGGATTCCGCTGATGTGATCAAGGGCAGAGGCCTGGAAATGGGAAGATGATCCTGGATTGCTCAGGTGAGCCCTCAGAATCTTTTCCAGCTGCCATCAGCGGTAGACTTGAGGATGGAAGGGTCGGAGATGGCACGTCACTGGCTTTGAAGATGCAGGAAGGGGCCAAAGGCAACGAATGTTGACAGAAGCTGGCGAAGGCAAGCTAAGGATGGTCCTGTGGAGTCTCCAGAAAGGAGTGCAGCTAAGGTTACACCCAGTAGTACTTCTGACCTACAGAACCGCGAGACAATAAATGCAAGATGATATATTTGTGCTGTTTCAAGCTACAAAGTTTGTGGTCACTGGTTATTGCGGCAATAGGGAACGGATACAGGCCCCGTCAGGTATTTCACTCAATCCATGAAATACCTTAGAGTATGCAAATGGTAACAAGCGCGGAAGCCACTTACGGATCCCTCTGTCTGCGCTGCCTGGGAGCGTCAGGGGCCGTGTACCTCCTGCACCTCGCGGGTGGGCGCGGCTGCCTCAGATGCTCCGGGCTCAGAGCAGACGGCTGAGTCTCCCGCGTTCAGCGACCCGCCAGAAACGTCAGAGGGACGGAGGAAAACTTTACACTTTAACAGTATTTTTACGTTTATTCCCAGCAAATGTTGGCTTTGTATTTAAAGTATTTATGATTCACTACAAAGTGTAGGATCCAAGAAAACGCGCTAGTTTCACTTGGCACCTGTGGGTGTCCCGGGGAGCTCTCCAAGGAGGGACTGGCTCCTGGAAGTTCCTGGGGTGCGGCACCACCACGGACGAACCAAGCTCCACCGAGAAGCCGAGAGCCGCGACCGCCGGGACGCCCTCTGCCAGGCCTCCACCGCCTCAGTGGCCCTTCACAGCCACTGCCTTCCCAAGCCCCCCAGTTGTGACCAGCGTCGCTCAGCGCCCGGCCCACCCAGCGACCTCAAACCTCGCGACACTCGCAACTCCCGCGGCCCTTCCTGCTACAGGCCTCCTAGGGGCGAGACATCGGGAAGATGGCTCCGCCCACGGAAAGGAAGATTTCGTTCTCGCGAGATCCCAGTGACAATTCGGCAGCCCGTTCTCGCGGGATTTTCCAAGGCCGGGATGGAAGTTGCGGGGTTAGGAGACTGAGGTCAGATCCTGAGGAGGAGATTTGGGGGTCGCAATGCTGGCCTCGTGTTCTCCACCGGCGGCGGCGGAGCCCGAAAGAACTAGGTGAACACCGCCTTGCCAGCCTCACACAGCGTCCCGTGGCTCTGCCGCCGCTCCGGACGTCGCCCTCCCGTTCTCCTCGGGTTCCCTTAGTCGCTGCCTTAGCTGGGATCCTCCTCCTCCTTCCCGTGGCTTCGGGTTGCCGGAGAGCGATGCTCGGAGGGCGACCGGAAGTGGCGTTGGCCGCCATTGGCCCAGCGGCCAGCCACCTCGCTGTCCTCCGCCTTCCGGGTGTTACGTGCAGCCGGGCTCGGCCCCTCCCCCTGGCCGGATGGATCCCTCGGCGCCACAGCCCTGCGCGGAAACCGCGGGCAAAGGTACCAGCTCCGCGCTCGCCCCTTACCCAGAGGCCTGTCTGCTGCGTCGCGTTGGACCAGTTCTCGCCGGTGCCCTTCGGGTTGGGGTTTGCCCTGTAGATCGTCTTCAGTGACAGCTGCAGATTGTGAACCCCCTGCAGGCCTGGGACCAAATCTCCGATTCAGTGTTGAGAACCTGGACTCGGGGGTCAGCCCCTGGGATCTAGTGCTGCCTCTGACAGTTACTTGCTGAGCAACTTTGGGCAGGTTCCTCATTTGTAAAACTGGGTTCATTACTAGGTTCTTGTGATTTTTAAATGACGTGGACAATACGCAAAGCATTTATGTGACCCCGCGTCTGGCCCATATTAAGCACTCAGTAAACGTCATTTTCATTCTTTATCGTTGTATGCCCAGTTGTTAGTGAATGGCAGACGTTTGTTGTAAGTAGGTAAATGAAGGTTGAGATATTTAGTTCAGTGGAGGTTTATTGCCTATTGAGTCAGGGCATTATATTCTGCCTTAAATAGGAGGTTTAAAGAAGGTGTGATAATCTACCACAAGTCATCTGGGATGCCTTCTGGCACCCAAATGAATAGCTTTCATTAATAATTGTGCTGTATAACAAAAGCTACCAGGTATTGAGTGATTTTCCTGAGCCCACCAATATGCTGATTGTTTAACTACTTGCTTTCTTTTGAGGAAGATATCAATCTCATTAACTAGATGAATTCAGAGCTAAAGCTCAGAGAGGGCAAGTTACAAGCCTGAATTCTGAGGTCTAGGAATTGATGATGCTGTAATTCAGGGGCCACACATATAAATACCTATAGGAGACTGGCAGCTAAAAATAAATAGATGAAGCTGCCAAGTGGAGATTATGGTGACTGGGACGTTCATTCCTTCTGATAGATCTAGTCACTCTGGTATTTATTGGTGGAAGGAGCAGAAAGCTCCAGGGCCCCGAGGTAGGAACATGCTTGAGGAATAGCGAGGAGGCCATTGGAGTGAAAGAGGGAGAGAGAGACCCCATCACCAGAATGAATTGAATTGATAATTAGTTTAAACCAAAACAAATGATTTCGACTCATTAAATTATAGGAGACTTAACCCTGTTAAATCCAACAGGAAATCCTCACAATTTAAGCAGTTGTTCTGTAGTTTGGATATTGAGAGATTCCATTTCTAACTCAAACTTAGCTGAATTTTTTTCATTCTAGAAATTACCCAAACTCAGAAACCAAAAATACTCCAATAAGTTGTGTGATTCCCTTAAGGTTTTTTTTTTTTTTTTTTTTTTTTGCGCTTGCTGTACACTTATCTGAAATACAGTTCTTAGACCCCTTTCCCTTTTAAATTACATTTCTCAATACTCCCTTCTCATAGCATTTTTCTTCCAATGCACTTTTTACAGTTATGTATATGTTTATGTACTTTTTAGTTTTCTCTCTCGCAAGATACCAAGGATCTATGAGATCGATAATTTGTAATAGGCCAGGCGCAGTGGCTCACACCTGTAATCCCAGTACTTTGGGGAAGCTGAGGCTGGAGGATAGTTTTAAGTCCAGCCTGCAAAGTAAACGAGACCCTGTCTGTACTAAAAATAAAAATTTTAGCCAGGCATGTTGGTGCACACCTGTAGTCCCAGCTAATCAGGAGGCTGAGGCGGGAGGATGGCTGAGCTCAGGAGTTGGAGTTTACAGTGAACTATGATTGTGCCATGACACTCCGGACTGGGCGACAGAGAGACTCTTGTCTAAAAAAAAAAAAAAGAAAAAGAATGTGTAATAAATTCACATGTTCATTGAATGTCTGCTGTGTGACTCTGTGTTGGTCCTGGGGATAAAATTTATAACAGTACAAACTTTTTCTTGGGAAGGAAATTACTCTCTAGTGGAAGAAAAAGACAAAAACAAGTGGACATGATAATTAAATGTTATGGTAAGTGCTACAGAGGCAATAAAATGATGAGATATAGAATAATGGGGTACCCTACTCTAAATAGGTGGACTGGGAGCAGAGAGCCTGGTTAGGCTTAATTTAGGGAGAGTTGATGGTGGCATGCTTTAAGACAGAGGTCAGCAAACTACTGTCTGTGAGCTAAGACTGGTCTGACATTTCTTTTTGTAAATAAAGTTTTATTGGAATACAGCTCTGCCCATTTGTTTATGTATTGTCTGGTTGCTTTTGCATTACAAGGGCAAGAGAATGTATGGCCTACAAAATCTAAAGTAACGAATAGCTAATGACTGACTCTACAGAAAATGTTTGCCAGCCTTTGCTTTAGTGAGATGGTGGCATGGAGGAGAGTGATTCATTTTTGAAGTAAAACCAGGCCATTCTGACAGACTGGATGTAAGGAGTAATATTAAGTGAGGTTTAAGGGCTAACTAATGGTTTTCTACCTTGAAAAGTTGGTTAGATGATGATGCCAATTAATGAGATGCAGGAAAACTATTAGTCACCATCATTTTTGACATTAGTTTTTTTCATTTTATACCCATTATGTGGTATAATATTTGGTGAATAATTTGTGCTTAAATCACGTGTGTTGAATAATTGATAATAAAATGAGTCTTAAAAAATGATAGGGGAGGCAAACACATAATGGGAAAAGTAAGTAATGGGTTAAGAATTGCATAAGGGTTGCTTTAGGTTTTAAGGTGCAAATAGTACTGTTATGAAAATAGGGCCCATTGACCTATATGTTGTTTTACTTGTACAGTGGATCAAGGCTTTAGTTTGACATTAAAACACTCTTTTAGAATGGTGTAACAGTTGTCAACAGTTTGGGTCCAGAGATTAGAGTGGGAGAGAACGTTTTTCCCTGTGTACTCATTATTGTTATGGTAAAATAACCTCATCAAAGTTAGTGGCTTTACTTTTGAAGAACAGCTGATGGATGAGGAACATAATGAACTATTCTTGCTTTAGATAGTATAAACATGTCATGTTGTAATCTTGAGTGTTACAAAAATCTAACTCGAGGTCATCAGGAAGACCCTAGGAAACTGCCAGTGGTTATCTGATCTCAGTGAGAAATGTTTAAGAAAAATAATTCCTAGTATTCTTATATTTGTGGCCATAGAATTATTTTTGGATTCTTGCCATAAGATTCCATTTGGAAAATTATTTTTACTGAGTTTTTTTTGATACTTTTTAATTGTATCGGTAGTATACTCTATAGACCTCCTCCTCATTCATAGTGGTATATTTTCTGAGAAAATAAAATAGATAGCTGTACAGTTAATCTCAGAATAAGTTCATAGAGAGAGAGGTAATACTCTTAGCAAAAAGAGATCTTAGAATTCATCTCTTCAAATAATTATTCAAAACCCAGAAGAGTTCAACTACATCACTGTAGTTGAATTGGAGGTTCCTGTGGTTAGCTGTATACAAGCAGTGGTTAAAGTAAAGGTTTAGAAGCAGCAGTATTGCAGTGAAAAGAAACAGCTGCTTCTAGAGAAAGGCAATGGAATAACTATAAAAAAGCGGACAGATGAACCACAAAGCATTGCTGCCCAGAGGATTTTAGTTTACTCATTACCAAGTCCTATTCACGATTACTCTACCATATCATGAAATATATGTATATATATGTTCATGAGTCAGCAAGAATATTTTAGTTGGTGGTTCTCAACCCTGGCTGTGCGTCAGAATTATCTTTTGAATTCAACAATAACAACCAAACAAAACAATAAAACCAGATGCCCATGACCCCTATCTACTGAGTAAGAATCACCAGAGGTGGTGTCTAAGAATGTACATTTTTAAACTCCAGGGAAGATGATGACACACAGCCAGGATAGGAGCCACTGGAAATAAAGTATGTACCCTTTATTCTGTTTATTATAGGAGAATATCTGAAAATATATTTTAGAAAAATATCTATACATGTTATAATTTATCTTGTTCCAGTTTTTTGGAAAAGGCATTTATGTGAGGTATGTATTTTTTCTCATAGCTGTGGATAAATGAGGTGTTACTTTATAAGCTAGCTTTGGAAACTTTATTTTCTTTATTATTGCAGACATATGGCATCCAGGAGAAAGATGTCTTGCCCCTTCTCCAGATAATGGAAAACTTCGTGAAGCAAGCATAAAATCTGTCACAGTGGATGAAAATGGCAAGTCATTTGCAGTTGTCTTATATTCAGATTTTCAAGAAAGGAAAATACCTCTTAAACAGCTTCAAGAAGTAAAATTTGTTAAAGATTGCCCTAGGAATCTTATATTTGATGATGAAGATTTGGAAAAACCTTATTTCCCAAACCGAAAATTTCCATCATCTTCTGTTGCTTTTAAATTATCTGACGATGGAGACTCTATTCCTTATACCGTCAATAGGTATTTGAGAGACTACCAAAGAGAAGGAGCCCAGTTTCTTTATGGACATTACATCCATGGAAGAGGGTGCATTCTTGGTGATGACATGGGACTTGGAAAAACAGTACAGGTATTTATTTTAATTATGTTATAATTAAAATTCAGTAAAGTCACTTTACTGTGTACATGAGCGGATACTATCTGTAAATCTCTATTTTTACTGCTGTTATGGTAGCTATTTTGTGTGTGCGTGTGTATGTTTGTGTTTGTCTCACCAACTAGATAGTGAAGTCCTCAAAGTTGAGGACAGTGTCTCAGTTATTTTACCATTCTTCAGTACCCATGAAATATTGTATTCAAAAATAATGTTTTGGTACCACTTGGTTTGATTTCACCTTTGATAATACAGGTACTAAGATATCAGTA
Source organism: Macaca thibetana thibetana (assembly GCF_024542745.1). Classification (NCBI taxonomy): domain Eukaryota; kingdom Metazoa; phylum Chordata; class Mammalia; order Primates; family Cercopithecidae; genus Macaca; species Macaca thibetana. Next base: position 108,938,152 of record NC_065592.1, on the reverse strand, counting down.
TATTGGAAGTCATTTAACTTTCCTTCCACTTTATGGAAGGAAAACATTCTAATGTTTGCTATGCATGGCTAAATTGTTCCTATAGGCCTTTTGTGCGTATTGTTTGAAGTTTATCATGTTAGAAGTTTCTTAATCTGGAATCTCTGGGTCACTAGGGGTTGTGTTTGCGAACTTTAGAGAGACTTCCAAATTCCCTAAAATGTATACTAGAATTTGTACACACACATACGTTCCTAAAGAGGCGATTTGTTGTAGTTATCTGTTTCTGTATAACAAATTATGCCAACATTTAACAGCTTAAAACAGTATTCACGTATTGTCTCACAGTTTCTGTGGGTCGGGAATCCAGCTGCTGCCTAGCCTGGTCCTCCAGCTTTGCCTGTCACAGGGCTGCAGTCATCTCAAGTTGACTGGGGAAGATTCACTTCCTAGCCCACCTGTTTGTTGGCAGGATTCAGTTCCTTGTTGGGTTCTTGGCCTCAGTTTCTTGTGAGCTATTGGCTGGAGGCCTCCTTTGCTTCCTTGCCACATGGGTCTCTTCATGGAGCATCTCACACAAGGTAGCTTGCTTCGAAAAAGGAGAGCAAGTTGGAGGGCAAGAGATAGCACTAATAAGACAGAAGCCATGGTCTTTGGTGATGTAATAACGGAAGAGACATCTCTCACTTTTGTCGTATTCTCTTCATTAGAAGCAAGTTGCTAGGTCCAGCCAGAACTCAAGGGAAGGAGATTAAACAGAACTGGGAATACAAAGAGGTGGGTATTGTTGGAAGTCCTGTCAGAAGCTGCCTACTACAGGGTCTTTAGCTTTCGTTAGATTTTCAAAGAGGTTTGTGATCCAAAAAGAACAGAGTTTTGAATCTAGATTTTTTTTTTGGATACGGAGTCTTGCCCTATCGCCCAGACTGGAGTGCAGTGGCGTGATCTGGGCTCACTGCAAGCTCCGCCTCCCGGGTTCATGCCATTCTCCTGCCTCAGCCTCCCCAGTAGCTGGGACTACAGGTGCCTGCCACCACGCCCGGCTAATTTTTTGTATTTTTAGTAGAGACGGGGTTTCACCGTGTTAGCCAGGATGGTCTCGATCTCCTGACCTCGTGATCCACCTGCCTCGGCCTCCCAAAGTGCTGGGATTACAGGTGTGAGCCACTGCGCCTGGCCTGAATCTAGATTTTATACTAAACAATCACTTCAGATTTTCAGGAGTGTGTGCCTAGTTTGTGATTAAGTTATGCTGCTTCCTTTCTTATTGAGTTTAACCTATTTTCTTCTTCATATTACGTCCATTAGTTATTGGAACTCAAAGGTAAGTGAAAAACTAAATTTAACCTTTATAAATAGCCAAATTTCAGACACCAATGATGGAATAAGGAAAAATAAAAGAAAAAAAATAGCCAAATAATGCTACTGTGTGTAAAGGTCTGGTGTGAAAAGCTAGGCTAAAATAAAGTCTTTCAATAATCGTATTACTATTAACCCTACTCTATGTTCCTTCAAGTCTGGGATAGTTTAGACCTGCACATTGGATGTCCTAAATGATTGTTTGTGGAATAAATGAATTTGCTTTTCATTTATTCCACAATCATTTAGCACGCCAGCCTGTAGGTGGAGGATAGACAGCAAGAATAAAGAAAGGAACCTTCAAGAAACTGCTATTGAAACTGACCCAACAGTCCCACAGACAGTTTTTTTGTTTGTTTGTTTGTTTGTTTTTGGATAAACATAGAAATTGACCCTTCTGGTCCTAAAGCTTTAAACTTATATTTGTTTCATCTGAGTTCCTTCTTCAGGAAAGGACCCCCAGGCCTCTCAAACAGTATCAAAGAACTGAAACTCACCAGATCATAGAGTCCAGACAGTGAGACACCAGGCCTCTGATTCATCAGATTACTTCCTTAGCCCTCCCAAGTTCGTGTTTTCCCATACATTGTTACATTTGTTCCCTGCTGTAAAAACTCCTAATTTTGGTCAGGGATGTGGATTTGAGACTGATCCTTGGCTACAGAGCCTGATTAAAGCGTTTTTTGTTGGCAGTATGTGTTGTCTCAGTGATTGGCTGTCTGTATGGTGAGTAGCAGGTCTTAGACCGAACCCGTGGTATTTCAGTAACAGCATCTGTGACCAAGGTTACAGATGAGTACTAGAGGAAAATTAATTAATTAATTAAAGCCCTGCTGTAACTATTTTCACGTACACTTTTACTGTTTTTGCCTGTGGTAGAATGTTTGTTACCACAATTCTTTGATTAGCCAATGCATGTTCAACTTCAAAATAAGAAACATGAGACTGGGTTTGGTGGCTCACGCCTATAATCCCAGCACTGTGGGAGGCTGAGGCCGGCGGATCACAAGGTCAAGAGATTGAGACCATCCTGGCCAACATGGTGAAACCCCATCTCTACTAAAAATAAAAAAATTAGCCAGCGTGGTGGCGCACGCCTGTAATCCCAGCTACTTGGGAGGCCAAGGCAGGAGAATCACTTGAACCTGGGAGGCAGAGGTTGTAGTGAGCCAAGATTGTGCCACTGCACTCCAGCCTGGCAAAAGAGCGAGACTGTCTCAAAAAAAAAAAAAAACAAAAAAAACCATGAGGGTACTACATACAAAAAGTGATCTGTTTCGGAACCACCATCCTGCAACTTAAATACAATTCGAATTCAAATTCTTGTGCACATTTTAGTCTCAAATTTGAAGGCTGTCTTTCATCTCTGAGGCCCACGTTAAAAAGAAATTTATTTTGCAGTTCATAGGAGTGTATTTAAAGGAGCTGATTTTACTGCAGAATTTTGTGTCACGACACACTGTAATCATTGAAGGACTTGGAGATGCTGTGGTACATGCTGTCGGTGTGCTGTGCAAGTCTTTAGGGAGCCCATCTGAAGATTAGGAAGTGGTTTCTGTACTAATTTTGATACTCAGCCAGATTTGTCTGATGCTTAGGGACCTAGTTCTCTGGTTATTGTTGTTATAACTCAGGGAATAATTTCTACATAGATAGGTGGTTTGAAAGACCCATTTAAGATAGAGCTTTTATAGATAGATAAAGCTTCTATAGATATGACTAAGCCAGTTGAACAAATGTGAATGATTACTGTGCTAACTAAGATTTCAAAATGTAGTAAAAATTGGTAATGAAAATAGGCCATTGATATTTACTCTTTGAGCTATAGTTTTATCTTCTTTTCTTCTTTTTTTTCCTTTTTCTTGATTTCATCCCTTAAGTTTCCCCCTTTTCATATTCTAATTTGGCCATGATATGAAATTGAAGTCTTTTTTTAAAGCTTGTTTTACATACCAAATAAAGTTTCCTTCCCTCATTTCAAATTTAAAAGTAGGTGAATTTAATATTTTGCATTCTACAGGGGATGAGAATTGAAAAATGTCCATTTGTTCTAGTGACGTAGAAATCATTGGTATGCTGAACAAGAGCCATTTTGCTGGAGCTTTCAGACACAAACCATAACGGAGTAGGTGAAGACATGGACACAGAACGTGTATTTATCTCTTTAATAAATGGCTTTGAAAGGGAATGAAAGTGACCTAGTAGTAGCTGAAGAGAGGGATGAGAATTTGTGGGGGTCTCTTTTTTATTTGTTTTGTATTGTTTGGGGATAGGAAAGACTTGAGTATTTTTAAGTGAATTGGAAGGACAGATCTGGTGAAGAGGGCACAGATGAATATGCAACATACATAATGATATGCCCATATACATACATATACTTCTGTAAACACACACACAAACATACATAAGCAAAAAATGGAGTCACATAATAACTACTATCTTATAAGCAGATTTTTTTTGGTCAAAGGTTATAAACTTAATTTTTCCTGAATATCTTCTGACAGTTTTCTAAAATACAGAAGAGTTAAAAGAATGGTACAATGAAATGCCATATTCTCACCACTTAGATTCTGTTAATATTTCATTATACATGGTTTTGTAATATCCATCCAACTTTTGTTGCATTTTAAAGTAGCAGACATTAATATATTTTATCCCACATACACGCATCCAAGAAAAGATCATCGCAACCAAGAAGATGAACATGTCTATCACTCCCAGATTTCCTCATGTCCATTGTGCCCTTGATATGTTTAACACCATGCAGTTCATCACCTACTATTTTTACTTTTAGTGGGACTGAAAAATTAAAGATACTTGGGAGGAACTTTGAATACAAAATCCAAGATTTTTATGACTGTCTCCCAATATTTCACAGAATTTTCACATCGAATTCAACAGGTAACTTGAAAGTGAATCCCTTTTGTACATTTACGTGATAATTAGCTAGTGTAAGTACAGTAAACAATTTCAACTGGAGTATACAGGTTTGGGAACCTGACCTTTGTTAATCAGACAGCTCGGTGATAGGAAAAGAGGTGAGCGGGTGCGTACCGTGGAATAGCGGTTCTCTAAAGTGGGTCTTTGGGTCAGCAGCATTAGTGTCACCTGGGAGCTTGTTAGGACTGTAAATTCTGGGGTCTCACTGCAGACATACTGAATTGTGAACTCTTGGGTAGTAGGAGAGGATGGCAATCTGTGTTTTAACAAATGCTTCAGTTAATTCCAAGGCCTACTCAAGTTTGAGAGCCTTTGCTCAGACGGTATGTTTTTCAGAGGGGAGAGAAAACTTTGATTATCTGGTGAGTTCAGTAAACATTGGTTAAGGGATGTTTAGTCTATGTAAATCTTTTTTTCTTTTTTTGTTTTTTTGAAGTGGGGGTCTCACTCTGTCATTCAGGGTGGAGTGCAGTAGCGAGATCTCAGCTCACTGCAACCTCTGCCTCTGGGGCTCAAGCGATCCTCCCACCTCAGCCTCGAAGTAGCTGGGGCCATAGTCACATACCACCACGCTCGTCTAATTTTTTGTATTTTTGGTAGAGATGGGGTTTTGCCATGTTGCCCAGGCTGGTCTTGAACTCCTGAGCTCAAGTGGTCCGCCTGCCTTGACCTCTCAAAGTGCTGGGATTACAGGCAGGAAGTACTGTGCCTGGCCTCTGTATGAATATTTATACATAGGATTATGACCATTTCATTGTTTAAAAAAATACTTTTAGAAATGGAAATGATGTTAGAGACAATTTTGTTCAGCTTTTTAACTTAGTACATAAAACAGGCACAGGAATAACTTCCCTATCTAGGGTCAGGCACAGAAGTGACCATTTTCATTTCTGTTCTGGAACTCTTTATTTTTTCCCCTTCTATCATTTACTGCCTTCATCTTTTGGCTTAATAATACAGTTAATTAAAAGCCTTTTATTCAATTTTTAACCATTCATTCAATTGGTTGACATTTAATAAGTAGTCAGTCTGGGCCAGGTGCTGTGATTGGCACTGAAGAGCCTAATATAAATGCATATGATACCTACTGCGATGGTTAATACTGAGTGTCAACTTGATTGGATTGAAGGATCCAAAGTATTGATCTTGGGTGTGTCTGTGAGGGTGAGCCAAAAGAAATGAATATTTGAGTCAGTGGGCTGGGAAAGACAGACCCACCCTTAATCTGGTGGGCACAATCTTACCAGCTGCCAGCGTGGCTAGAAAGTAGGCAGGCAGAAAAATGTGAAAAGAGAGACTGGCCTAGCCTCCCAGCCTCCATCTTTCTCCCGTGCTGGATGCTTCCTGCCCTTGGACTCAAGTTCTTCCGTTTTGGAACTCGGACTGACTGTCCTTGCTCTTCAACCTGCAGATGGGCTGTTGTGGTACTTTGTGATTGTGTGAGATAACACTTAATAAACTCCCCGTGTATCTCTATGCCATTAGTTCTCTCCCTCTGGAGAACCCTGACTAATACACCTGCCTTACAGAGTCCACAAAAGGAAATGAGGCCAAGAATCATGATCCAGTCTGGTAAGTGGGTTGGAGGGAGAAGCAAGCCTGCCTGGGGGTGTCGAGGAAGACTCCACAGGAGGCTGGTGTTTTCACACTTTGCTTTTGGAAACCCACCAAACTATGAGTTTTGAATTGAGTTTTAATGATTTTTATTTTTTGCTGAAGGCGTAGCTCTAATATACTATTTGAAAAGTGTATCACAAAAGAGAAGAGCTCAAATTCATTGAATCAAAATAATTTAGTTTTTAATCATAATGTGGTAATTAGTTTTTACAGACACCAAAGTCTTAAGGACTACTATTAAGCAGATGCAGTAATATGTCTTACCATATTTATTTTCTCATCTGCTATGCAAAGAAGATAATAGTACCTTTTGAGTAGCAGAGAGAGAATTTTGCAAAGCGTGAACACATTCTTTGAATTTTTGTTTCTATATTATTAGATATTACATTGTTGAAAATGTCATTACTGAAGGCTGTCGTATTAAAAAGATGTAAACCTCACTCTTGAGAGAAATGGGATTGCTGATAATTAAAGCTTTCTTAGGTTATTTTTAGTACCATTTTTGGATAATAAGATCTTCAGTAGTTTCAAAACTACACTAAAATAGGAAGGTTCTTGGGATCTCAAGTCAAGTTGTTCACTCAGGAATATAGTAGTAAAGAGAAGAATAATATTGTCTATATTTTCATTCATTGAGAAAATGCTGTAATATCCAATGTGGAAGGTTAATTAGCCTCCAGATCCCTGAGCCCTTTTAAGCAGAAACAAAAATGTACCAGTATTTCAAAGATAAAATTGTGTTCCTTGTTTTGGCATGTAGTTCTGATTTTAGGAGAGAGCTTTGTAAAGATAAGTGAGAGAGACCCCATTTCAAAACAGCACTTTGTGTTTTGTTTTGTTTTGTTTTTCAAAGCAAGCAAAAATCATACTTTTGAAGTGTGGTTCTGAACCACTCTCTCTGTACCTTTTTATCTCCCAGGGAGTTGACAAATAAGGTAGTAGACTTTTTTTTTTCTTTTTGTCCTATAAGAAATAGACGATTTTTGCTATGCCTTCTTCTGTTCTGGCCTAAGGGAAGGTTTGTTGCCCTTTCCCCAACCTCAGATTTACTCTGTATGTCGTGAGCTGACTGTGAGTAAAGATGACTTGTAAAACTGTTGGCCGGCAGAATTTAGAGAGGAATGCATGTAAAAACAGAAAGCTTTCCCAGAGTGGTATTTCATTTCTGAAATGCAATTTTTGGCCTTTCACTATTTTAGAGGTGACTGATTTAAATATTTGTTTTTGTTCTTTTCATCTATAAGCAATTTTAGAACTATTCCACAATAAAACATCTTCTGGCTTTTTCTTTGCAGATAAGTTTCAAAACCTTCATTGTAAATTTGTCGTTAGTCTTCTGTGAATTAATATTTTGATAGACCTCTGCTGGACCACTATAGTGTGATAAGATGGCTAGATCTCCACCCAAAATACATATTTCCTTTGCCTTCTTAGAGTTTGGGCTAGCTGGCAGAGACTGCATTTCCCAAGTCTCCTTGCATGTCAGTGGAGCTTGTGACTGGGTTCCGCCAACAGAAATAAGGGTACAAGTGATGAGTGCCATTTATAGTCCTGGTCCATAAAATACACCTGTGCAGTTCTTCATATCCTTCCTTAACTGTCTTTTGTATATTGACACATTACTGCTAGCATTACCATGATACCTATTAGTATATTTTAATTACTATAATTAATATATAGCTAAGAGTTTGTTAGTGGTTTTAGCTAGCTTCTCCAGTTAGTTTGTATCCTCAACTAAAGTTTATTATTTCAGCTTAAGTTTTTTGGGAGTGGGTGGATGAGTAGTGTTAAGAGGTAGGGTAGATGATTTAAATGAGATACAAAGATTTTAAAAAATCATTAGTGGATTTAGTGAATTAAGTAAAGCTAATCTATAATTAAAGTTTATAAATTTAGCCACCACCTATGAAACATCTTACAAAGATCTGAGATTCTTAAATACAAGATACATTTCACATGTCTTTGTTTTAGAGAATTTGACAAATGAAGTTAGAATTAAGATTGTATATTACCTTAGATAGATGAACAAATTGAATTATGAATTTGTACAACTAGGAATATAATTTTCCTATAATGAAACAATCCGTAGGTGAGTTATGAGCAAATCAGTGGATTAGATCTTATATTACCTCATTTAAATTGTTACGGTATCTAGTAGGTATCTCTTTTGCCTTTTCAGTAGCCTTTGAGGACCAGTTACCTAAAATTAAAAAGAGTGTATCTATCAATATGGTCTGTGTGTGTGTATACATATGTGTATCTTCAATTCTTTAATTAAGGTGCACTTAATTAAACAGTAAAATGCACAGATCCCAGGTGTACTGCTTAATGAGCTTTGACAAGTGTGTCTGTCTGTGTAACTAATATGCTAATCAAAATACAGGACGATTCCATTACCGTAAAAAGTTTTTTCATGCCCCCTTCCGGTCAATATGCCAATTACCTATACTTCTGATTATAAATTTTCTGTGATCAGTGTTAAATTATATTCCAAAAGGTAGTCAGAACCCAAAATGTTATGCTTATTTACACCATCAAGGAATTCAGTAAGTTCTAATCTTAGATTATTTTTAATAGAAAACATAAATTTAAAAATATTTATAAAATGAAAATTGTGAACATGCATCAAAGATCTTTTACTTAAGTGGTGTTAACAATAGATAGTCCAATGCCTAAACTCAGTCATTTGTGGAGTATCCTTTCTCTTTCTTTTAATTTATGTTCTACATCAGTCAGTTTGCTCACATTAATCTCTCACTGGATTCTTCAGTAGCTGATTATTTTCTCCTTTTTTCTCAACCATGCTCCTTCAGCACATCTAACTACCTCTTCCCTGCCACCCCAAATCAACTTGACTTCGTACTACTGAATGATAGAAATACTCTTTCATCTAGACTGTTCCAGCATCTGGAAATAGCCTTTCATCTAGACTATTCCAGCATCTTGGCATTTAGTAGGTAATAAATATATTTTTATTGAATGCGTTAGTGAATTTTAAGTTGAATTGGGTAACAGTATGGTTCTATGGTTATAACTTACATTATCTATATTTGCCAGGCTCTGTGATAAACATTCTCCATTAAACTTTCGTGTTAATTAAGTATTCTTGCCTCTATTTAATTGGTGAAAATATTGACATTTATAGAAAGGTTATGTAAATTGCCCAGTGTCACATAGCTAGTATGAAGCTGGTTGGTCAGACACCAAAGTCTTTGGGATAAGTCCTGCAAATTGAAATGCAAATTTTGCTAGAATATTTTAAAACTTAGGACAAGTTTTAACCATCCTATTTGTCATTTTTTAATAATATTTTAGACAACATAATTTGCAAAAGCTACTTTGTGTATTATATACAAGATCATATGCAAGGAACAAAGCCTTCTTACCTTAAGGAATGATGCCAGAAAAATAGGTAATGTGTTTTTGTTTTTTCTGACAATGTCTCGCTCTTTTGCCCAGGCTGGAGTGCAGTGGTGCAATCTTGGCTCACTGCAGCCTTGACCTCCTGGGCTCAAGTGATCCTCCCACCTCAGTCTCCCGAGTAGCTGGAACCACAGATGCGCACTACCAGGCCTGGGTAATTTTTGTATTTTTTGTGGAGGTGGGATTTCACCATGCTGCTCAGGCTGGCCTTAAACTCCTGAGCTTGCCCGCCTCTGCCTCCCAAAGTGCTGGGATTAAAAATAGCTACTGTTTGTCTGTAATCCCAGCACTTTGGGGGCTGAGGTGGGTGGATCACCAGAGGTTGGGAGTTCAAGACCAGCCTGACCAACATGGAGAAACCCTGTCTCTACTAAAAATACAAAATTAGCCGGTCATGGTAGCATAAGCTTGTAATCCCAGCTAACTCAGGAGGCTGAGGCAGGAGAATCACTTGCACCTGGGAGGTGGAGGCTGCGGTGCTCTCCAGCCTAGGCAACGAGAGTGAAACTCCATCTCCAAAAAAACAAAAAGCTCTTGTTTATTGAATCATTGATATTTACTGACTTGACACTTTACATACATACTTTGTAATTTTTTTCAAGAATAAAAATAATTCTGATTACACCATAATATGCAAATGCATTCATATAAAAATGCAAGCTGTAATTTTTAAATTGAAGTTAAATCCACACAACATTAATTCGTTATTTAAAATGATTAATTGAGTGCATTTAATGCATTCAGAATGTTGTACAACTCCCACCTCTTTCTAGTTTCTGGGTTGTTCCCACTTTTAGTTATTATGAATAATGCTTCTGTAAACATTTGTGTACAAACATTTCTCTTGTATGTATTCCTAGAATTGGAATTACTGGGTTTTATGGTAATTCAGTGTTTCTTTTTTTTTGTCGAGGAACTGCAATACTGTTTTCCACAATGGCTAAAACATTTTACATTCCTACCAACAATTGTCCAGGTTTCCTATGCCTCCGCATCATTGCCAGCACTTGTTATTTTTTGGTTTTCTTCGTTATAGCCATCCTACTATGTGTGAAGTGGTATTTCATTACAGTTTTGATTTGCATTTCTGTAATGGCCAGTGATGTTGAACATCTTTTCATGTGCTTTTTTGGCCCTTTGTATATCTTTAGAGAAAGAAATATGTATTTCAGTCTTTTGCCTGTTTTTTAATTTCATTGTCTTCTTTATTGTTGAGTTGTAAGAATTCTTTATATATTGGGCCGGGCGTGGTGGCTCAAGCCTGTAATCCCAGCACTTTGGGAGGCCGAGACGGGTGGATCACGAGGTCAGGAGATCGAGACCATCCTGGCTAACACGGTGAAACCCCGTCTCTACTAAAAAAATACAAAAAAACTAGCCGGGCGAGGTGGCGGCGCCTGTGGTCCCAGCTACTCGGGAGGCTGAGGCAGGAGAATGGCGGGAACCCGGGAGGCGGAGCTTGCAGTGAGCTGAGATCTGGCCACTGCACTCCAGCCTGGGTGACAGAGCGAGACTCCGTCTCAAAAAAAAAAAAAAAAAAAAGAATTCTTTATATATTTTAGATACTAATCCCTCATCAGATATGTGATTTGCAAATATTTTCTCCCATTCTGTAGTTGTCTTTTTATTTTCTTGTTATTTTACTTTGATGCACAAAAGTTAAGTTTTATGAAGTCCAGTCTTTTATTTGGTTGAACAAGTTATAATTTTAATGTATGTGTAAATAAATTTTAAAAGTAGGACTATTATTTCCATATGTTATTCTGCTCCTTGCTTTTTTTCACTTAAACATGGGTCTTGGAGATCTTTTTATGTTGGTACATAAAGATTGTCCTCATTCATTAATTAATAAATTACCACATACTATAGGTGATATGTTGTAACTTCACCATTCCTCTAGGGACCTATGGAGAAGGATTTTGGGGTTATTGCCTATTTTAGGAAATGGCAAATGGTGAATATCTGTAGGATAGAATCCTAAGAGTATTTCTGTATAAGATAGATTCCTAAAAGTCAAATTTCTGGGTGAAGTGTATAAATCTTTTTTTTTTTTTTCTTTTGAAATAAGGTCTTGCTCCGTCGCCCAGGCTGGAGCACCATGGTGACTTCGGCTCACAGCAACCTCTGCCTCCTCTTCAAGTGATTCTCATGCCTCAGCCTCCCAGGTAGCTGGGATTATAGGCATGTGCCACCACACCTGGCTAATTTTTGTATTTTTTAGTAGAAGCAGGGTTTCACCATGTTGGCCAGGCTGGGCTTGAACTCCTGACCTCAAGTGATCCACCCACCTAGGCCTCCCAGAGTGCTGGGATTCCACGTGTGAACCACTGTACCCAGCCAGATTTGTCTATTTCTTTTAATCTGCCAGTTTTACCTTCATATATTTCGAAGCTCTGTTATAGGGTCACAAACCTTTATGGTTGTTATATCTTCCTTATGAATTGACTTTTTTTTTTTACTATGAAATGTCCCTTGTAGACAGCTCTTTTATTCATTCTGACAATCTCTGATATTTAATTGGAATATTTAGTTCATTTACATTTAATGTCATTCTTATGTTTGGATTTGGATATAACATTTGCTTTCTGTTCATTCGGAAACAGTCTGATTTGAACAGTTTGAACAACCTGTTTTCTGTTCTTCTTTCTTGCCTGCCTTTGGGTTGATACGATATTTTTTAGAATTTGATTTTAATTTTTCTATTGACTTTTTATCTATAGTTCTTTGCTTTTTATTTTTAGTGGTTCCTCTAGTGATAAAATATACATTCTCAACTTTTTGCAGTGTGCCTAATAATGTACTGCTTCTAGTAAAATATGTTTCTTGTAATAGGTCGTTCTATTCTCATTTTAAGGAATCTAAGTTAGGAATGCTACGTGTAATGCCTAAGATACCTAGCTGATAACTACCTAATATCTAAATTTCAAAGGTTAAACCAAACTTATATTTGCAGAATATAGCCAGTTTGGTTTTGGTATATATTATTTCCTTTTTTAAATTTCTGTGTTCTGTGTCCTAACATTTTGTTTAAGAGTTCGGCTTCTATATGAGTAAGAGAAACTGGCTTGTAAATTTCCTGTATTATAATGTTCTTGTCAGATTTTCTTATCAAAGTTATGCCAAACTCACAAAACGAGGTGAGAATATTTTCCCCTTTTTCTAAACCCTGAAAGGGTCTGTTATAGATTAGCATTACATTTTTCTTAAGCATTAGGTAGAATTTGTTGGCGAAACTATCTGGCCCTAAACTTTTCTTTGTAGAAGGTTTATAATTACATATTCAGGTTTATTTCATGGTTTTATGAGTATGTAGATTTCCTTTTCTTGTGTCGGTTTTTGATAAGTTCTATTTCTACATTTCCTCTAAATGTTTACATTTATTGGCAAAGCATTATTATGGATTATACATATTTTTTGTTTGCCTTTTTTCTTCTCTATTATCTTTATCAATTTTGCCAGGAGTTTATTTAAAAAATTCTTTCAAAGGATGATCATTTGGCATTGTTGATCATTTTAATTGTATTTTTTAGTAATCTCTGCTTTCTGTGTTAAATTTTCTGTTATTTTCTTAAGTTTTTGAGATAGATTCTTTGATAACTGATTAATAGTCTCTCTTCTTTCCTAATACAGATGCTCCTTGACTTACAGTGGGGTTATATCCCCATAAATATATGCTATAGCTTAGCCTGTCCTACCTTAAATATGCTCAGAACACTTAACATTAGCATGTAGTTGGGTGAAATCATCTAACACAATGCCTATTTCATACCGAAGTATTGAATCTCATATCGTTTATTGAATATTTTACTAAAAGTGAAAAACAATGATTGTATGGGTACTTGATTTACAGTTCTACTGAATGCGTATTACTTTTACACCATTGTAAATTGAAAAATTGCAAGTTGAGCTATCATAATAAGTTGGGGACTGTCTGTAATATTCATTTAAATCCCTAAGGTACAGCTTTAGCCGTATTCTACAAATTCAACACGTATTGTTACTCATTATTTAATTCAAATATTTTATAATTTATATTGTGAGTTCTTTGAACTCTGTTCCTTACTGTCCAAACATTTGGAGATTTTCTGCTTATATTTTTGTTATTTCTAGTTTCTTGTATTGTGATCAAAAAACATTTCTGTATGGTTTCTGTCTATTGAAATGTATTGAGACTTCAGTGGCCTGGCATACGTCAACCTTTTTTTTTGTTGAGACAGAGTTTCACTCTTGTTGCCCAAACTGGAGTGCAATGGCACGATCTTGGCTCACTGCAACCTCTGCCTGGGTTCAAGTGATTCTTCTGCCTCAGTCTTCCGAGTAGCTGGGATTACAGGCACGCGCCACCATGCCCAGCTATTTTTTTGTATTTTTAGTAGAAATGGGGTTTCACCATGTTAGCCAGGCTGGTTTCGAACTCCTGACCTCAGGTGATACGCCCTCCTCGGCCTCCCAAAGTGCTGGGATTACAGGTGTGAGCCACTGCACCGGGCCCCATATGTCAACTTTGGTAACTATTTCGTGGGTACTTGAACTGAAACTGCTTTGCAGTAGTGTGCAGTGTTCTAGCAAATGTTCACTAGGTCAAAGCTGACAATTGTTTTAAAGTCTTCTATATCTTTACTGATTATTTTGTTTGTTCTTGCTGAGTTATTTTAAAATCTACCATTGTGCTTATGGATTTGTCTACTTTTATTTCAGTAAATTTTTCTTTATTGATAAATTTAGACTTCTTAAAATTTCCAAGTGAACTCATTTTATTATCAATATTAAGTTAAAGTGTGCCTCTTTCATTTCATAATGGTTTTTTGCCTCAGCATCTTTGTCTGATATGAATATAGCTGTATCAGTTTTCTTTGATTTTTGTTTACATGGTCTGTCATTTTTATTTTCTAATTAGAACTTTATCCCTTTTTTTTTTTAGAAGTTTTTCTTGTAAATGGCAAAGAAATATATTTTATTTGGACAATCTTTATCTTTTGTTTAGACTGTTTAGTCCATTTCCATATAATGTGCTTTCTAATATATTTGGATTTAAACTTAGTATTTTACTGTTTGCTTTTTATTTATTCCATGTCACATTTTTCCCACTTTTTTGTGTGTCCTTTTGGACAGATTGTTTCCTATAACTTTATTATCCCCTTTTATTAGGTACACATTCTTTTATTCTATTAATGGTTACCCTAGAGATGACAATAGATACCATTGATTTATCATAATCTAACATAAATTAGTACTTTAATTTCCTCCCTACAGCATAGTGACCTCAGAATATTATAACTACACTTTTGCTCCTTCCGACTAATATACATTTGTTGTCATAGCTTTTAATCTGTTGATTTCAACAAAACTTTTTAATTGTTTCATGATGTCAATCAATATACATATATATTTTGTATATATTTACCATTTTGTTGCTCTTAATTTTTCCCTGTGTCACCAATCTTCTATCTAGAGTCATTTTCCTTGTACCTGAAAACATTCTTTAGATAGTTTCTTTAGTGTGGCTCTTTTGGTGACGAATTGGCTCACTTTTTGGTTGTCTGAAAATCTTTACCCTTCATTCTTGAATATCATCTGTAGGTATAAAAATATAGGTTGCTTTTATTATCACTTTGAAAATATTCTGTAGTACCTTCCATTCTTTTCCTGCAAGGTCAGCTACTTACCTATTTGTTTGTTTGTTTTTGGGTTTTTTTTTTTTTTTTTTTTTGAGACAGGGTCTTGCTGTGTGGCCCAGGCTGGAGTACAGTGGTGCCGTGACGGCTCACTGCAGCCTCATTCTCCTGGGCTCGAGCAATCCTCCTACTTCAGCTTTCCAAGTAGCTAGTGATATAAGCACGAGCCACCCTGTGCCCAGCTAATTTTTGTAATTTTTGCAGAGATGGGGTTTTGTCATGTTGTCCAGGCTGGTCTCGAATTCCTGGGCTCAAATGATCCGCTCGCCTTGGCCTCCCAAAGTGCTGGGATTACATGTGTGAGCCACTGTGGCCAGACCGGTTGTTGCTTTTTTGTAGGTGATCTGTTGTTGTTTTTTCTGGCTGCTTTTAACAAACATTTTTCTGTCTCAAGTTGTTTCAGTGAAGCACCTGCTTGTGGTTTTTTGTTAGTTGGTTTTTGGTTTTCATTTTGTTTTGGTTTTGGTTCTTAGAAGAAGATTTTGAATCTGTGGCTTGATTTCTTAAAAAATCAGTTAAGTTTTCAGCTTTTATTTCTTCAGACACTTCTCCTGTATCACTTATTTTCTTCTATCGTTTGGGATTCAGACTAGGTATCCACACCCTTGTTAAGTATACTTTTTTCTATAATTTTTCTGATTCTCACATAGTTTTTTGTTTTATATAGTTTTTCTTCTTATATAATTTATTTTTGTAAGGTAATGATCAGTTATTTTCTTCCATATAGATATCTCATATACCTTTCTTCCCAATCTTTAAAACAACCCTGCCAAAATTATTTTTTGCAATTTTTACAAATATTATTCAGAGAGGTTAACTACCTTGTCCAAGTTCATAGAGCAGCCAAGCAATCAGAGCCAACATTTGATTCAAAGTCTAATCAATTCAGTATTTCTTGCTCTTTATTATATGAGGTTATGATTCCTTTTTTCTATCTGTCTGTTTTTCTCACTTGATTTTTGGAGATGAGCTGTTATTCACAATGTTGTATATATTAATGAATTAGTCTATCTTAAAATAACATTTTGCCTTTTCACATATATTTATTAGATAAATAGAAATGTACAAATTTATGGGCCAAATATTACCCCCCTTAAGGAGTTTATTTTCTATATGGAAACAAGAATGTACAGTTGATTCTAATAGAGGATATGAAGAGATAGTTTCCATGGTTAGAAACAAATAAGAGGGTAGTGTCTCAAGTGGTGGAATTAAGAAAGAATTCATTGGGTAAGTAGAAGTTATCGTGAAAAGAGGGTAATGTGAGATTTTTGTTTGTTTGTTTACAAGTGTGAAAAATACTGTTTGTTATTAGAATTAAAGAAAATCTGTCCTCATATTTCATGTTCTATTTTTCCCCCCAACAAATCTCTTTGTACATACTTTGTCACTAATCGAACAGTCATGTAAGCAGTGAAATTTTGTACGTCATGACACATTATACACAGTGATTGAAAAAGTCTTTTTTCTGCAGGTTATTTCATTTCTGGCTGCAGTTTTGCATAAAAAGGGAACTCGTGAGGACATTGAAAACAACATGCCAGAGTTTTTGCTGAGAAGCATGAAAAAGGAGCCCCCTTCTTCTGCAGCAAAAAAGGTAAAATCCAGACATTTCCGACTCGTGTGCTGCATTGCAGAGCGCATAGAGATAGTTAAACGCCGCACATTAAAGTGATTAGCGTGAATTCTACAACCTGAGAACTTAAAGATGTTATTAAAATATTTGTTTTATAGTCCTAGTTTTTGAAAGATTGCCAATTTTATTCCCGAGTTAAATTTGATTGACTATCATAATGGCAAAACGGAATTTCAGCTTGGGTTTGCTGTGGGGTTTTAATCTGTTGCTTGGCTGGATTTACATAATTTACTTAGGTTGATTTGTTAAACTTCTATGAATGTATATGTAAAGTTAATTGAAACTTTCATTTATTTATGTTTTTTATTTATGTGAGAATGTAAAGGTGATAGTTACAGATATTGGTAACAAAAGTGCTCCATGAACTTATTTCAAGTTGTCTAGCTGACTAATTGCATCCAAAAAACATGAAGTAGGTTCTACCAATACAGGAAAGTTGGAATCAGAAAGACTAGGTCTGTGCTTACTTGTCTCTGCCCTTATGTCTGTGAATGCTCTTCATATCCATCCTTCAGTTTTCTCCTTCCTAAATGTGTGCTTATAAATACGTTATATATGATTCTTACCAAAAAGATTTCTAATAAGCAATGAAATATAAAAAAGTATATTATACTTACATGTCTTTTAAAAAATACTACCCTCAGCCTCCAGGAAACCAGATAAGAATAAAAATGAAGTGATTTTATGAAATCGTTTATCATATTTGGTAATGAACTACTTACCGTAAGTTTTAAAACAGACTCTTTCATACAAGTCTTAAGTACAAGATTGCCGAGAAGTCCAAGTTTACTCTTGTCTATCATAAAGACCATTTCAACACAAACTTTTCAGAACTACTGGCTCCAGATATTATAATTGTTGTCATTTTAAATTCTTTTAGTTTTTCAGTAGCATAAATGCATCCTGAGTATCAGATTCAATGTGATCCTGAAGATAATAATGGTACTTAATGTATTTTAAGTATTCAATAGCTCAAGTACTGTTTTTAGCTCTGAATTCAGTTGTTCCCTGGTTCTCAATGTCACTACAGAGCCTTTATATATCTCTTTTATGCCACTGTGACAGCAGACAGGAGAGAGAGCAAAAGAGGGAAAAGTAATATTTTAAATATATTAAAATACTTAAAAATATTTAAAATATTATAGAACAAGAATGGGCCAGGCACAGTGGTTCATGCCTGTAATCCCAGTACTTTGGGAGGCCAAGGAAGGCGAATTGCTTGAGCCCAGAAGTTAAAGACCAGCTTGGGCAACATGTCAAAACATCTTTCCTACTAAAAATACAGAAAATTAGCTAGGTGTGGTGGTGTGTGCCAGTAGTCCCAGGTACTTCAGAGGCTGAAGTGGGAGGATCACCTGAGCCTGGGGAGGTTGAGGCTGCGGTAAGCCATGTTTGCATCACTGCACTCCAGCCAGGGCAATAAAGTGAGACCCCTGTCTCAAAAAAAACAAAAAAAGAACAAGAATGAAAGAAAATAAAGTTAACAAAGATACTCATTTGATAATGTGGTAAAATATGCTTGTAATAGTTACCTCAGTTGACTCAAATTCCTCTCCTACCTTTCTTTTTCTTTCTCTTTATATATATATGTATGTGTGTGTATATGTATGCATATGTGATGTATCATATCTCTCTCTCTCTCTCTCACACACACACACACACACACACACACATACATACACATATATACAGTTGTCTCTTGGTATCTATGTGGGATTGGTTCCAGGACCTCTTTTGGGTACCAAAATGTGTGGATTCTCAAGTCCTTGATATAAAATAGTGTATTTACGTATAACCTATTATCTTCCCATATACTTTAAATCATCTGCAGTTTACTTAGTGCAATGTAAAGTCTACATAAATAGCTTTTATATTGTTTTGTTTAGAAAATAATGACAAGGTCTGTGTACATGTTTAGTGCAGATGGAATTTTTTAGTATTTCAGTTTGTAGTTAGTTGAATCCACTGTTAAGAAACCCACAGATATGGAGGAACAACTGTAAATTCCTTGCTATAATGTACATCGCTATTTACCTTCTTCAGTTGATTTCTTTATTTATTTTCAGTCTTTTTGTATTCTAATAAATTACCTTAAAGCTATAAGTGTTCCTTTGGGCCAGGCTTGGTTACTCACACCTGTAATCCCAGCACTTTGGGAGGCTGACGCGGGAGGATTGCCCAGGAGTTTGAGACCAGCCTGAGCACCATAAGGAGACCCTGTCTTTACAGAAAATAAAAAAAAATGAAACAGCCAGTTGTGGTAGTGTGTGCCTGTGGTCTCAGCTACTGGGGAGGCTGAGGTGAGAGAATCTCATGAGCCCAGGAGTTCTAGGCTGCAGGGAGCCTTGACCATGCCACTGCACTGCAGCCTGCGCAACAGAGAAGACCGTGTCTCACAAAAAAGTTCCTTTCAGTACTCCTTTGGCTGTGTTCTATAGTTTTTAACATGTAGTCTTTTCATTAGTCTTTTCTAAATTATCTGTGTCCCCAATTTTTATTCTCTTTTACCCAAGTACTATTTAAAAGAGAAGTTTTAAAATTTCGAAGTGAATAGCTATTGTTCGGGCACAGGATGGTAGGAGGGCTGAACCCTTTTTGACAATTTCTATTTTGTTGCATCAGGTAACAGCCTTGATATTTTTTTATTTGTGATTACATCCATGGATCAGTTTTTATGCTTTGATGTTGTGCATGGTGTAGTCTCTGTTGTTTTAAAATGTTGCTTATATTGTGCATTCTTTGTAATCATGGTCACATGGTTTTATATATTTCTATTTAATCATGTTTGTTAATTGCATTGTTAAAATGTTTAATAGTGTTATTTTCTTTTTGTCTGAGCATTTGGATCTGGAAAGAAATATGTTAAATTTTCTTGTTATGACTTTCAGTTTATTTCTCTTTGTGTTCATACCAACTTTTGCCTAATGTCTTCCGTTAATTCTTCAGAGGCCAGGTGTGGTGGTTTGTGCCTGTAGTCCCAGCTACTCGGGGGCTGAGGTAGGAGGATCACTTGAGCTCAGGAGGTTGAGGCTGCAGTGAGCCATGATTGTGCCACTGCACTCCCGCTTGGGTGACAGAGTGGGACTCTGTCTCAGAAAAAGAAAAAAATTCTTCGGTAAATTTTATGTGTTTGTATATTGCTCTCACACTTGATTATCCATAGGCTTATCTGCCTATAGAATTTTAAGTTCAAAATTTTCTTTTATAATGACAAAACTCATTTTATTATCTTCTGTCACTCCGTGTTGCAGATGAGAGTTCAATGTCAACCTGACTTTTTTCCTTGGAAAGAATTTTTTTTAATTGTTTGGAAGTATTAAGGACTTTTTTAATTGATTAAATTCGGAAATTTCCACGAGCCCTAACAGTCACTGTAGAATTCTTCCAAATAAATTTTGCTTTAGAAAAATATATACAGTGCTTTATGCAGGGAAAGTTGCATACTGATGCTAGTATCAGTTTCTTTGATGACTGGTGTAACTTTTCCTTCTTAAAATTACTTGGCCATTTTTTTTCTTGACTCAGTCTTTCCAACTGCCTTAGCTGTTTTGTTGAGTTTTGTTTTGCTTATCGTTGTTTTTTAGGTTCCTTCTAGGAAAAGTAAAGTTTTTAGTGGGGGAGGGCAGGGGGAGGTTTCGCTTTCAGAGGTGTAGGGTGGGTTGCTCAGTTCTTCAGGTGTGCCAGTTCTCATCTGCTCCTGCACTGTTCTGACCTGCTGATGCTGCCCTTCCAGGCATTCTACCACTATTATGGATTTATTAGGTTTGTTCTTTTGTTTCATTGGCATCAACACAAACATGTGTTGAGTTAGTCATTTGAACTGGAATTTAGAGTTTTTAATGGAATCACCAGTGACATTCTACGGTATTTCCCAGAAGTCAATACAAACAAAAATTGTAACTTTGAAAGTTTTGAAAGATAAATTTGTATTGGTTCATTTAAAACAATGTACGTTTTAAAAAGACAGTTTATGAAGTGGAGAAGAAATCAATTTTTTTGTATTTGTTATGCTAATGCCAGAATTACAATTGGATTCTGAAAAATTAATGGTGAAGCTTGTTGAAGAAAGCCCTTTAATGAACTGAGTGTTACAAATTAAGGAGTGGTGGGTCTAAGGTATGTGTGTGTGATACGATCCATCTCATACACATTTAAAAACTTTTCAAGTGTGAATAAATCATCTAAGAATGCATGAATGTTTTGTGCCAAGAATAAATTCTTAAAGGAAAAGACACAAGCTGTACATTTTAAACATTGATTTCTGGAATGGCTCTTTAGATGTAGGCTAAGTTTTGATTGAAATTCAGTTTTTATGAATCATAGTAAATTTATTATAAAATATTTTCTTGCATGATGAAGCTTTAGAGATTCTAAGTAAAATTCATAATTAATGCAAAAGAGGAGGATTTTTGTAGCAATCATAATACGAGCATCAGAAACAATTTCAATGACAATTTAACAAAAATATTTTATAATTATTTTATTTACTATACACTATTTTTTTAGTTCTTCGTATGTACCAAGAGGATTATGTTGCACATGATGCTCCCGTGAGCATCCTTATGCATATATCTTGACAACTTGTGCAACAATAACTGTAGGATAAATTCTTAGTGCTGGAATTGGATAGTGGAGCTGGATTTAGGGGATTACTTTTTGATAACTGGAGTTAAATTACCCCTTATCCCCACCAGTGGTGTGTAAGAATGTCTGTTTCCACCTTTTTATTTGCACTAGGTATTAGTAAACATAAATTTATGACTGAGAGATTTAAAATTTTTATCTTGCTTTGATTTACATTTCTTTATGAGTGAAGCTGTAGCATTTCAGATGCTTAAAAGCTATTTTTAAATCTAATTCTTGTTTTTAATCATAGTCTTTGATTAATAGTCCTTAACGATATATCCTGGAATCTAATTTTTTGCTCATAATATGTTTTGAAAATATTTCTTCGTCATGTAGAGTCAGCTTTGAATTGTGTAGTGATTTTTTTACAAATGTTTAGGTAGTTACAGGTATTGGTCTTTATAGTTTCTGGGTTTTATGTTTGCCTAGAAAAACCTTTTGTACTCTAAAATTGTAAGTACATTCACTCATGGTTTCTTTATAATATGTGTGATTTCATTTTATACCTTTATATCTTTGTTTCAGCTAGAAGTTATTTTGCTGTAGGTGTCTAGTAATCCAATTTTATTTTTCTCAGGTGGTTAGCCAGTTATCTTAATGCCATTTGTTGAATAAGTCCACTTTTCCACAGTGATTTGAAGGGCCACTTTTGTGTAAAATTAAACTCATTTCTATTTCTAGACATATTATTCTGTCCTAATTATTTGTTCATTTCTCTTCCAGTGCTACACAGTTTTAGTTATTTTAGCTTTATAATATAAGTTATTATTTGGTAGTTTCTCCTCAAGTTTTCTCAACTTATGAAAAATAAATTTTCTCCCAATTTCTCCTCAAAACCTATTGATATATATTAGTTGATACTGTGTTGAATTTATAGTTAACTTTGCTTGTCATTTCCATTCTTATATTTCTTATTTACTTCTCTTTTTTAATTGCAAGAGTTGATATTTATTGATCTGGTTTGTAACTTTCTGTTTTGATAGAATATCAAGTTTTGGCATAATGCCAAACTTTAGTACTTCATGTAGTACTTGGAAAATAGAAAGTGTTCAATTGATGAATGAATTAATACATGAAACCGTACATGTTGATGCTAAGTTAGGAATAATAATGTTTGTTCAGAGGACAGTGACAGTAGACTTGAAACAAAAGTTCTACCTGGGAATAAGTGTGATGTCAAAATGAAAAATAAATTACACCTTTACAGAAAAATTACAGAACGTAAAATTGGAATCTTTGCTAGAAAACTCGAAGTTCTAAAAAAAAAAAGTTTTTGTATTTATCTCTCCAATCTTAACTCTCTCAAAAATACCCAACATAGTTAATCAATTTATTTAATGCCAAAAGTTGATATTCTATCAAAACTTATGCTGTTTTTATACAAAGGACTTGGAAGGGCCCCTGACTACAGTGGATTCTAAACTGAAATTTCTGTATATTAAATAACCTTTGTATACTGAAGGAAAAAATGATCAGGTATGCACACAGTAGGGTATAAATTATGTTGGGTATTTTTGAGAGAGTTAAGATTGTAGCGATAAATACGAGACTTTTTTTTTTAGAACTTTGAGTATTTGTTAAACTGAATTTTTTCTGTATGTTTAATTGGTTCATCTCTGTCAAGTAGATCAAGTATAAAACTTTAGAAAAGAATCGTACTGGTAACCCTTTTAAACATAACAGGATAGGAATAGTGGTAACAGGGAGAAATAAAAACATTAAAAAGTTAAAATGGTTGATGACAGAGGATTCTGGGTTAGTACAGGAAAGGTACATGAATGTGAGGAATAACCAGAGAGATGTTGGTGATCCTCAGAGGGATTGATTGGTAGGCATTATTAGGGCAGAAGTCCTATTTACCTGAGTTTCAAGAGAGAACAGGAGGAGAGTTAAATATTGATAAGTCTTGAGGATCTTTGCTCTAGGGAGAGTAGAGTAGTGAGGTAATAGCTAGAGACAGATGTTGGGCTAAGGAAAAGAGGTTTTTTTAAATTTTCGTGTTTTGAATTTTTTTAACTCTGGGAAATATTCGAACATGCTTGTCCATAGGTGATACGGTTCATTAAAATAGAAAAGTTAATCAGGTAGGGGAGTTTGGGGGCACTTTCTGCAGCATTGACTTTAGGTTGGCAAGAAGGAATGGGAGCCACTGTGTGCATTCAGCGGTTGTTTTTGGAGAAGAACATGAACAGCATATCCATGGCAACAGGTGGGAGGGCAAAATATATGGAAATGAATATAGATAAGGTTATTGATACGATACTGAGACAAGTTCATCCAGGAAGTTTTCTTCTGATTGCTTCAATTTTCCAGTGAATTTTCCAGTTCTCTGAGAGTATCTGAGAGAGGGGAAGAGGAAGTGGACTAGGAAAATGCAAAAGGAAGGAGAGCTCAAGGAGACCATATATTTCAAGATGAACACGTGGCCTGCTGGTGTGTGTACATTACCCACTTGGCCTTTGAAGCTATTATTGGGATCCAGATTTTATTCTTTTCTCTCTTTTGGAAAGTTACTTCTCTCTTATTTCTAAATGCCTTTTTGGTAGGGGGAAATAAAAAACACGTGTTTCTTTGAGCAAGGTTAGGTGTCTATTATGTCCTGAAAAAAGCTAATTAAACAGCAAAGTACTTTTTGAGAATCTTCAATGTCCAGATATAGCTAATCACTCAGTTGTATTTATTGTTACTAACTAGATGTCAAAATGAAGGAAGAGGACTATTGATATTCTTGATTTCACTTTGGGATTATTTTTCAGTTTTTAAAAAACAACATTTTTTTATTCTTCTTTTAGATGTTCTTAATAGTTGCTCCTCTTTCTGTCCTCTACAACTGGAAGGATGAATTGGACACCTGGGGATATTTCAGAGTCACTATTTTACATGGAAACAGAAAAGATAATGAACTAATTCGTGTAAAGCAGAGGAAATGTGAAATTGCTCTAACAACTTATGAAACACTGCGCTTATGCCTGGATGAACTTAACAGGTAATGGGAATAATAGGAATGATTGTATTAATATTCTGCTTACATCCCTTTACATTAAGTTTTTTTTTTTTTTTTTTTTTTGAGACAGAGTCTTGCTTTTGTGTTTTTAGTAGAGACGGAGTTTCGCCACATTGCCCAGGCTGGTCTGAAACTCCTGAGCTCAGGCAATCCACCCACCTCAGCCTCCCAAAGTGCTAGGATACAGGTGTGAGCCACCATGCCTAGCCTATACTGTGATTTTTTAAAAAGAAGTAATGATTATTCCTATGCTTGATTTAATTTCATTTTAGAATTGTTGAAATATTAATTCATAATAACTTATTCTCTGAGAAGGAAAAACCTGCATCAGGTTTCCTAGAATTTCTTACTCTATTTCTGACATTGATTACAGGATACTTCTTCAAACAATGATTGTTAAAGAATGATAAGACTTGTCCTAAATCTCTTGTACAGCCTTTTATGCAGACCCTGTCTCTGAACTAGGTCAGTGATTTTCATGAATTATTTCAATTATGGGAGTCTGTTGTGAATATAAAGTGGCAAAAAATACGCACACACACACACACACACAGAACCACTGTAGCATAGAGTGTAAGAGAGAAGTGGCCAAAAGGTAACACCAGTGAGATAAACAGGGAATAGATTATAGAGAGTATTGGAAGGTACTTTGAGGATTTTGGTCTTTATCCTGAGAGCAATAGAGCACCCCCTACAGTGTTGTCAGCAGATTACCAATAGGATAAAAATGATCAGATTTGCACTTTGTGAATACCTTAGTTGCTGTGTGTGCAGATAGAGGAGAGACAAGCTGAATGGAGAAAGACCAATTAAGAGGCTTGTTATGGTCTGAATTGTGTCACTTCTTCTCAACCGCTTTCCACAGTTTAAATGTTCAGGGCTCAACCCCAGCACCTCAGAATGTAACTGTGTTTAGAGACAGGTCACTTTAAGTTTTAAAGAGGTGGTTAAAACCGAGGCTGATTGGGTGGGGCCTGGGTCCAGTATGACTAGTATCCTTATAGGAAGAGAAAGAGACACCAAGGACACACACATGCCACAGAGGAAGGGACTTGTGAGGACCCAGCAAGAAGGCAGTCATCTGCAAGCCAAGGGGAGAGGCCTCAGGAGAAACCAAATTTGCTGACACCTTGCTCTTGAAATTCGAGCTTCCAGGATTGCGAGGAAATAAATTTTGGTTGCTTTAAGCCATCTAGTGTGTAGTATTTTATTTTGGTAGCCCTAGCAAACCAATGCAAGGCTTTTATAGTAGTCTGGTCTCAGGACCATGGTAGTGAGGTCTGGACTCTTCATCGTTGTTCCGGCAACGGGCTGGACCTTGCTAAAATCATTGATTTCCATCTGCTTGGAGCCTAGATTTCCCTCTACAGGGTTACAATTTTTACCTTTTAGGTGAAGATGAAAGCGTGGCATTAGAAACAGTTATCTAATAAGTCTTTAAAATGTTTAGACATTATAGTTATACTCAATTTGAACTACTGCTAACGAAGGAGTTAATGATATTCCCCCAAAGTCAACCGAAGTTTAGAAAACTAGGTAATTTTTTTAAGGTGATACTTCCACATCAGCATTAAGATGATTTAGCACAGGATAAAAAGAACAGTTGATACTTGTTTCAAATTTTATAAGCACAAAATAAAGAGTAAAAAAATTACTAATTAGCTCTGTGGCTTTGGGTAAATCGGCTCATGTGGAAAATGACAGAGGATGAATTAAATCAGTCTCTGTGAAAACTAGCCCCTCGAGCCCAGCTGGAGAGTTGTATTAAAATCAACTTTAATGAGAGTTAATTTGTGTAGAATAATTATGCCATTTCAGGTATACAGTTTGATGAATCTTGACCAGGGATTGGTAAACTTTTTCTGTAAAGGGCCAGATAGTAAATATTTTAGGCTTTTGGGCCACATGTAGTCTCAGCTGCATATTCTTCTTTTTTATTTTTATGACCGTTTAAAATGTAAAAACTACTCTTAGCTTGCTAAGCATACAGAAGTGCCCGCGGGCTGGATTTGGCCATGGGTAGTAGTATACTGACTCCTAGTTTCGACAAAGGAGTGCAACCACTATCCCAAACAAGGTAAAAACTATTTTTATCATCCCAGAACTTTTCTCTTACCTCTTTACAGTGGCTTTTCCTCAACCCTCACCTAGGGCAACTACTGGTTTTAATTTCTGCCACTGTAGGTGAGTTTAAGCTGTTACGGAGCCTGTCAGTGGTATTACACAGAAAGCACCCTTTTCTGTGGGTGGCGTCTTTTGTTCAGCATGTTTTTTGAGATTCGTTGGCGTTGTGGAGTGTGTCAGTGACTGTTCTTTCTTCATGTTGCATTGTATTCCATTTTATCAATATGCACATTTTGTTGCCCATCCGTTTGAGGATGGGTTTTTGGGTTTTTCCAGTTTTGGATTATTATAGATAAAACTTCAAGGGATATTTGTGTGTAAGGCTTTTTTGGACATATGTTTTCATTTCTCTTGGAGTAGAATTTCTGTATTATGTGGTTTACTGTAGGTTTAGCTTTAGAAGAAACTGCCAAACCATTTTCCACAGTGGTTTTACTCCAGCTAGCAATGTGTGAGAGCTCAGTTGTTTCATATTCTCAGCAACATTTGGTATTGTCAGTCTTTTCCTTTTAGTTATTTTAGTAGGTGCGTAGTAGTATCTTCTAGTGTAATTTGCATTTTTCTGATCCATGTGCGCTTGGAAAACAATGTTCGTTCTACAGTTATTAGGTGTAGTGTTTATAAATATCAATAAGACTAGATTGGTTAAGATGTTGTTCAAGTGTTTTCTATCTTTGCTGATTTCCTTTTTGGTTGGCTTACAGTATCTGAGAGAGGAGAGTTGAAATCTTCAATTATAATTGTAGATATGTTTATTTCTCCTTTCACTTCTGTCACCGTTTAATTTAGTATTTTGAAGCTCTTTTATGAGGTGCACATGCATTTATGGATTTTTTTGTGATGAATTGATCCTTTTATCTTTAAAAAATAACTATTTCTAATAATATCTCTTATCTTGATGTTTTATCTGATATGAGCATAGCCATATTGTGATACATTTCAGTAGTATGTTCCTTTTTATTGCCGATGATACTGTCATATAGCTATCCCATATTTTGTCCATTCTCCAGTTGATTGACATTTGAATTGTTTCCAGATTTTGACTGTATGAATAATGCTGCTGTCTTATGCTGAGTCTTATGCTTACTGCATGTAAATAGCTTTTCATGTTTTTATTGCAGTACATCTGTTCTTAATATTTGGGGTGAGTCTCTTATAGTTCAGTCTTGCTTTTTCATCCATTCGGATAATCTTTGCCTTTTATTTGGGTATTTAGACCATTCACTTTGAATATAATTATTGGTAAAGTTGAACTTAGAGCTACCATTTTTGTCAGGTCTGGGATTTAATTTTATAAATCAAACTTGTAAGCTAATAAATTAGCCTGTTACTGTTTCATGGATCCTGACAGAAGACTAATCTGACGCATGGAGAGGTTAAATAATTTTTCTTGGCCTTGACAACTAAGTCAGTGGCAGACATGAGGATCGAACCTTGACCATCTAACGCCAGACCTCAGGTTTGGTTTGGTTTTGTTTTTGAGACAGAGTCTTGCTCTGTTGCCCAGGCTGGAGTACAGTAGTGCTATCACCGCTCACTGTAGCCTCAGTCTCCCACCTCAGCCTTCCAAGTAACTAGGACTACAGGCATGCGCCACCATGCCTGGAAAATGTTTTTATTTTTTGTAGAGACAGAGTCTCCCTGTGTTGCCCAGGTTGATCTCAAACTTTTGGACTCAAGCAATCCTCCCACCTCAGCCTCCCAAAGTGCTGGGATTATAGGTGGGAGCCACCATGCCTGGCCAGACCTTAGGTTTTTAACCAATATACTGTACCACCCCAAAAGATGTTTTGCAATTCGATAAATGTAATAAATTCATCTATCATAGCATCAGTCATATTTTAATTATTTCTTACCTGTCTGTCCCCTTAGACTGTAAGCTCTTTGGTATAGATTTTTATCTTTTTTTTTTTTTTTTTTTTTTTTTTTGAGACAGAGTCTCGCTCTGTCGCCCAGGCTGGAGTGCAGTGGCCGGATCTCAGCTCACTGCAAGCTCCGCCTCCCGGGTTTAGGCCATTCTCCTGCCTCAGCCTCCTGAGTAGCTGGGATTACAGGCGCCCGCCACCGCGCCCGGCTAGTTTTTTTTTGTATTTTTTAGTAGAAACAGGGTTTCACCATGTTAGGTTTCACCAGGATGGTCTCGATCTCCTGACCTCGTGATCCGCCCGTCTCAGCCTCCCAAAGTGCTGGGATTACAGGCTTGAGCCACCGCGCCCGGCCAGATTTTTATCTTTAAATTCTGTATCTCAGTACTTTTAGCACATAAGAGTTGCCAAATAAATGATTGTTAGGTGACTGTTTTTTCTGATTATTATAAATATTGTTATAAATATTAAATAAGAATTCTGAAGTAGAATTATGTAACTATAAATCATATATTTATAAGATTAGAGAAATGTTTATGATTTTATAGTTATTTAGTTGTATTTGTTTGTTCAAATGTCTCTATTTTGTGTTTGGCAAATATTAAAAATAATTAATATTTTACCTGAGCAAATGTTAAGTTGTTTTTGTGAGGACAGTGTTCTGTCCTTTTATCACGGATACTCCATGGAGGGGATGAACGTGCTATGTAACATGAGTGAGCTATAGTATTTTTCTTATTGCTGTTATATTTTTTTTTACTTCATTTCAGTTTTTATTAGAGTTAAGTATGTATATGATTTAAAGAGCCAAATATGATAAAAGACTTCTAGGGAAACCTGCAGTTCACTGTCCCCCAGTTACCTTTACCTCAGCTCTTACTGATCTTCATCGTCTTTACTTCCTTCGTGCTGAAGAACATGTTTATACTACAGCTTTTCCATTTTCCTTTAGTTTTCAGCATCATCTGTTGATTTCTTCTTAAGGAAAATTAGGATTTTTGCCCTTCTCTTGCCTGCTTTCGGATGGCCTGGCCCATCTACTTTGTGCAGCGGGAGGGTTCTTAAACAGACTGCTGAGCATTTACATGACTCCAGTTTCCAGAGGCATCTGGGGCCACCAGTTCTTAACTTTTCAAGAATGTGTAAATAATACTAGATTGCTTCTTGGCTCTTTCCACTATTGGCATAGGACACTGTAGTCTCTGCTTTTGTAAGCCATCTTGTCCATGTTCTTTTCAGCTTCTAGAATTTTTGCTATTTTCTCCTTTCTTTGTTCTTGAGGCTTCTAGCTTTTTTCAGCTTTATATTAAGAAAATGATGAAAGCTATAGAAAAGTTAAAATAACAGTACACGAACATCCATCCATATTCTCACTATCTAGATTCAGCAGGTGTGTGTGTGTGTGTGTGTGTGTGTGTATTCAAATGTTGGCAAAATATAAGTTTATGTAAATGTGTGTGTGTCTATGTCTGTGTCTTTGTGTATGGTGGTGGTAATGAGTCATTTCAGCAAGTTGCATAAAACATGACATCCTTATCCTGAAGTATTTTAGCATGGATTTCCTAAAACTAGTAATACTTGCTGTCATACCACATTATCATCGTCACACACGAGAATATTAATAGCAATTAAAATTTCCTCAGTCATTCTCAAAACATCTTTAATATCTAATGCTTATAAAGCAGGATTCAATAAAGGTTCAAATGAAAAGTTTGGTTAAGTCTATTTATTCTTCTAATCTCTATCATTTTTCCAATTTGTATTTTTTAATTATATGGCTTTTTGAGGGGACCAGGCCAGTTGTTTTAGGATATCTCACATATTAGATTTGTCTGATTACTTTCTCAACATATATTTATCTGTCATCTGTATCTTAATAATGTGGTTTTGGCCCAAAGGCTTAAATAGATTCAGATTAAACATTTTTGGCAAGAATGCTTCATAAATGATGCTGTGTGGACTTCATATTGCATCACTTCAGAAAGTATTAATGCCAAGTTGTTTGACTGTCAGTGATGCCAAGTCTGTCGCACAGGTTTAGGAGGTTACCATCATCAGATCTCTCCATTGTCAAGATACATTTCTTGCTTTATAATGATCAAATAATCTGTGGAGTGATACTTTGCCACCATTTAAATATTCTGGTATCCCTCAATCCTTTTACTTAGTATCAGCACACACAAATTATTCTTGTCTGAATCAGGTACTTTATTAGGTTTGGCAAAATAATATTTTTCTAATTTTATTATTTCTTTTCTACACATTAATGGTATTCTCCTGTAAAGGAAAGCTTTCTCTATTAATCAGGAATTAACCACAATTTTGACTTTAAAAAAACAAGATGAATGTTTGATTCTTTTGCCTTAATGACCAGTTTTTGGAGTAAGAAGTTAGCATAATGGTCATCTGTACTGGTGGCAAAGTTTCTCACCCCCTTCACTCGCTTTCTGTCCTTTCCTTCCTTCTTTCTCTCCTTCCTTCCTTCCTTCCTTCCTTCCTTCCTTCCTTCCTTCCTTCCTTCCTCTTTCTTTCTTTTCTCTTTTCTTTTTCTTTCTGTTTCTTTTTTCTCTTTCTTTCTCTTTTTCTTTCTTTCTTTTTTTCTTTCTTTCTTTCTCCTTCCTCCCTGCCTCCCTGCCTCCCTGCCTGCCTCCCTTCCTCCCTTCCTCCCTTCTTTTCTTCCTTCCTTCCCTCCCTCCCTCCCTCCCTCCTTCCTTCCTACCTTCCTTCTGCTGTGGACCCAGATTGGGTGGATTATTGAAGTATACTTGACATAAAATGTACTCTTGTAAGTTAGAATGATGTTTAGTAAATTTTAACAGTTGTGCTATGACCACGATCTAGTTTTTGAACATTTCTATCACCTCAGAAAGTTATTTGTCTATGGTCAGTCCCTGCTTGCATCTCCAGTCTCTGGCAGCTACTCATCTGCTTTCTCTTTCTATAGGTTTTGCCTTAACTGGACATTTCATATAAATGGAGCCATTCAATATAAAGTCTTTGGTGTCTGGCTTCTTTCACTTAACAAATGTACCACGTATTGTGATACATTTCAGTAGTTGTTCCTTTTTGTTGCTGAATGGTACTATTATATGGCTATCCTGTGTTTTGTCCATTCACCAGTTGATGGACATTTAACTGTTTCCAGTTTATGGCTATACAGATTTGCTGCTGTGAACATTCACATACAAGTCTTTGCCTAAGTTTTCATTTTTCTTGGGTAGATACCTAGGAATGGAATTGTGAGTTCTTATGCTAAGTATATGTTTACCTTTTTAGTAAACTGCCAACTGTTTTAGAACAGTCGCTGTGCTTTCCCAAAAGCAGTGTATGAGGATTCTAGTTTCTCCACATCCTTAGCAACACCTGATACTGTTAATCATTTTTATCATAGCCGTTCTAGTGGGTGCATTGTGATATTTCATGTTTTAATTTGCAGTTCTCTAATAACTAACGATGTTGAGAATTTTTTAATGTGCTTATTTGCCATCTGTATATCTTCAAATAGACATTTGGTGTCTATTAGAATCTTTTGCTCGTGTTTTAATTGGGTTGTTTAAAATTTTCTTGAGTTATAGTAATTTTTTTTTTTTTTTTTTGAGACAGTCTTGCTGTGTCACCAGGCTGGAGTGCAGTGGCGCAATCTCAGCTCACTACAACCTCTGACTCCCTAGTTCATGCGATTCTCCTGCCTCAGCCTTCCGAGTAGCTGGGATTACAGGCACATGCCACCACACCCAGCTAATTTTTGTATTTTTAGTAGAGATGGGGTTTCACCATGTTGGCCAGGATGGTCTCGATCTTCTGACCTCATAATCCACCTGCCTCGGCCTCCCAAAGTGCTGGGATTACAGGCATGAGCCACTGTGCCTGGCCGAGTTGTAATAATTCTTTATATATTCTGTATACAAGTCCTTTATCAGATTATGATTTGCAAATATTTTTGCCGAGTCTGTAGCATGTCTTTTTATTTTCTTAATGGTGTCATTGGAAGAGCAAAAGTTTTTAACTTTGATGAAGTCCAACTTACCACTCTATTTTTAATTCACTATAAGTTTTGTGTCATATCTAAGAAGTATGTGCCTAATCCAGAGTCACAATTTTTTTTTCCCATTTTTTAAAAAGTTTTAGTTCATATTTAGGTCTGTGATCTGTTTTTAGTTAATTTTCGTGTGTGTTGTGAAGTGTCTAAATTCATTTTTTCATAGAACTCCTGGATTTTTGTTTATTCAATATTTTATTTTCAATTGTAGTCAATATTCTTAACAATGCTCAAATATTCCAATTAGGCTGGCGTCTCTGTTCTTTGGATATATTCGCGTTTGTCTTTGGATACATCTGTGCTTTTCGGCTGTTCAGTGCGTCCCCCAACGTATGCCTGAAATCAGCTGTCTCCATTTTTCCGCAAGACTCTCGTTCCTTTTAGTGAAGAGACCACTATGGGTGCTCATTGCTACTGGGGTAACAATCACTTCTAACCTTTCTTAGTGGACAGGGCTATGTAATACAGCTTTTTAAAATCATGAGTTTATATTGATATTTTTCATTCAGAAAAACATTACAATAAAACATTGCAAGTTTTACTTGTTTTTCTGGTTTGCAACTTTAAAAAATTCCTTTATTGTTACTTCAGTGATGTTTAAATGAAATTTTTCTTTTTCCCATCATTAAAGAATGTCTGTACCTTTTCTGCATTTTATTTTTGTGGACTGCCCAAGGCTGTGACCATTTAACTAAGTGGGTAAGAATCCAATGGAGTCATCAAAGAGTAAAAAGGAAAAAATAATTCCAAAACTTTGATAGAGAAAGCTACTCTCTAAAAATGCTGTGGACTAAGAAAGGAAGTTTTCTCGGCCTCACCCTTCTTTTTTCTTACTTTATAGTTTGGAATGGTCAGCTGTCATTGTGGATGAAGCTCATAGAATCAAGAATCCAAAAGCTAGAATAACAGAAGTTATGAAAGCTTTGAAATGTAATGTCCGCATTGGTCTCACTGGAACCATTCTTCAGAACAACATGAAGGAACTGTGGTGTGTTATGGACTGGTGAGGGAAAACACCTTGTAAAAAATTGTTTCATAGTTCTTCAGCTGAATACTCTCTTGTTTGCTAATCATTAGTTTCCAAACAAAACAGTCGTTTTTCTGTTTTTAGATGTGTTTGATCCCTGATGTGTTATACAGAGTAGAGAGTCCCATGAAAACCTATCTTTATATATATATTACTCTTGGTCCCTGAAGTAAATATACATGTTAACTGCCAGTTTCATCCTTATAGTTATAACCTGAAACTATTGTAAAGAAAGAACATTCTGTTTTCTTGGCTTTTGTTTTTGTTACCATTGATAATCAAGTAATGTGGTATATCTCTTAGATGCAAGAAGTTAGTGTTTTCTTTTTAGATAATAAAGCCCTCACATTTTTCTTATTGTCTTTATAAAGGGCTGTGCCAGGCCTTTTAGGGACCAGGACCTGCTTCAAGAAGCAGTTTTCTGACCCAGTAGAACATGGTCAGAGACACACGGCCACAAAGAGAGAACTGGCCACTGGCCGAAAGGCCATGCAGAGACTTGCCAGAAGGATGTCCGGCTGGTTTCTCAGGCGCACCAAGGCTCTTATCAAGGATCAGTTGCCTAAGAAGGAAGACCGGGTAAGAACCGCATTTGTGTATATTTGTGTATATTATTAATTTGTGGTCATATTTTTTTTTACTTTTTAAGAAAAAGTCTGTCTCCTGTGGTATTTTGTAAATACAGTTTTTTTGCCTTTTATTCTGTATGGAAAAAAATTGTTAGGCGCAGAATTTCAGAAACCATTGATTGAGCTCCGTTGTTTTCCTTACTGACTTTATTAACCTGTTAACAGGTTTATTATTAGTATACATTAAACTCATTTCTCATCAAAACTTTTTTTGCTTTTTTGATACAGAGTCTGGCTCTATCACCCAGGCTGGAGAGCAGTGGCACGATCTCGGCTCACTGCAACCTCCCCCTCCCAAGTTCAAGCAATTCTCCAGCCTCAGCCTCCTGAGTAACTGGGATTACAGACGTGCACCACCACGCCTGGCTAATTGTTTTGTATTTTTAGTAGAGACAGGGTTTCACCATGTTGTCTAGGCTGGTTTTGAACTCCTGACCTCAGGTGATCCACTTACCTCGGTCTCCCAAAGTCCTGGGATTACAGGAGGGAGCCACCATGTCTGGCCTCATCAAAACTTTTGATGCAGTTTTTCCCCAGTAAAGAAGGAAGAGCTTCTCTCTCCAATGTGTTTTCTGTTCACACTTTGTCCTTCCTGCACTGTGTACTGTCCACCACACAGTGTATTCTTTGGTGCCTTAATTATAGCTGTAGAACCAAAGTGGTTAAGAACTTTGTAAAAAATACATAGGTTTGTTTCTTGTAGAATGCTATTTGCAGTTACACAACTAACCTAACTTTTAGAATTTGTAGAAAAACTACATTGTTAAATTTTTAAGAAAATATGAGGAGTGGACTTCAAAAGGATTTTTTAAAAATGTAGTCTTCTTTTATAGTTCTTAATCTTGTGTTTCTTCTAGCTTGGGCAATGAAGTAAAGGTTCTATAAATTACTATGGAACTAAACCTAATTAATGTTGTCCTAAATAAGGGCAGTCCTATGAAATGCCCTCTAATTTTAGTATATCCTCTTGATTGTTTCTTTAAAAAAATAGATTTGAAAGGAAAATATGATATGGATATTCTAGTTGGGGAAATAGATACATCTGACTTTTGATGTTTATCTAAAGCAAATATTGTTGTTAAATTGAGATACTTCATGAACTCTCACTTTTAAAAATGTTTTATGCAACTTCGTATATGTGATTTAGCTATCCATCTAGTAGGAACAATACAAAAGTACAAGAAGAGAATTATGCATAGAGATTTAGAGCTTGGACTCTGAAATCAAATACTATTTGATTAGAGTATTTGTGACTTGGAGCTTCTCTGCTTAGAGTTTTGTGACTTGGAGCAATTTGTGAGGCCCTGGAATCTGGGTTTCTTCCTCTGTTAAATGGTAGTGATGATAATAGCGCCCGCCTCACGTGGTTGCTCTGAAATGCATGACACATAAGAAATATTAAGTAATTGGTACTGTGTTTAATAATGATAAATAGCTCAAGATACCTTCGTGCTTCCGTCGTTGACCACCATCTTCTATATTCTCTTTTTTTCTTATGTGTACTTTTGTATTTAAGGTTGGGGTCAAGGTGTACTAAATATTTTACATAAACATTTTTTTAAAATCTAGCATTGGGAGGGGGCAGGCCGGATGTGTGCTGCCATGCATCCTTCTTCAGTCTGGTTTGAGTCTTTAAAAAATAAAAGATAAAAATAGCTTCCAAAAGAGTTCTCGTCATCCTGGCTAAAGGAGCAGAGGAAATGGAGACAGTCAGCCCTGTAGACATGATGAGACAAGCTGAGATTAAGGTCACCATGCAGGTCTGGCTGGAAAAGACCCACTACAGTGTAGCCATGATGTTGTTATTTGTCCTGATGTCAGTCTTGAAGATACAAAAAAGAAGGACTAAATGACATGATATTTCTAACAGGACATAATCTGAGTGCCGTTTATTTGAGTCTGCTGCCTTGAGAGAGATACTGAAGGAACAAGAAACGAGAAGGGCCTCATAGCTACCATCTATGCGGGTCCTGCAGGTCTGTTGGCTCATGAAATAGATTTTGGAAGTAAAGTTAAAACATACCTACTTGCCAAAGACAAAATGATGAATGGAAGTCACAGCTACTCTGAGAATCGTGTGGAAAAGGACGGCCTGAGTTTTACAAGTCGGGGGGCTTAGGACTGCCTTCATGTCTACTCTTGGGATTGTTGAGGCCTAAGAGCCAAAGAGGTGGTGGCTCAAGTGAGGGCTCCACTTGTTCTTAAAGACTAGGGCAGAAAAATGTGACCATCAGTTAGAGAAATAAGCCATTCTCATTGTGTTTTTTAAAAACAGAAAAATGGTAGGTTAATATGCTCAGAAGCCATCGTCATTCCTGCTTTTGTGAAGTATAGTTGTGAAGTAACAACTACATAGAGATTTCTCAACCTACAAATTGTGTCTTTTTTTTTTTTTTTTAAGACAGAGTCTCACTCTGTCACCCGGGCTGGAGTGCAATGGCATGATATTGGCTCACTGCAAGCTCCACTTCCCTGGGTTCAAGCGATTATTTTGCCTCAGCCACCCGAGGAGCTGGGACTACAGGTGTGCACCACCATGCCCGGTTAATTTTTGTATTTGTAGTAGAGACAGGGTTTCACTGTATTGACCAGGCTGGTCTTGAACTCCTGACCTCATGATCTGCCTGCCTCCCAAAGTGCTTGGGTTACAGGTGTGAGCCACAACGACTGGCCTGTGTCTATATTTCTGAGCCTGTTTACAGAACAAACAGGGCATTTCGAAAAAAAAAAAAAAACTAGCATTTTTTATATAGACATTACTGTATTTGCTTGTATGCACCTTTGCCTATTTATTACCAATAATCTGTTGTAGTGATATAAGCATATAAATATTTGCAAATATTTATATATTTATATTTTACAAATATAAAAAATGCTTTGTCCCTGAGGTCAGGAAGTGCCTTGCCAGCAAAGGACTACCTTTTAAAGTTCTGTTGATACTGGATAATCCTTGTGGCTACCCAGAACCGCATGCCGAGGCGTCAAGGTGGTCCCCTTGCCCCCCAAACACAACATGTCTAATTCAGCCTCTAGATGAGAGGGTCGTAAGGACCTTCAAGGCTCATTACACCTGGTCCTCTATGGAAAGGATTGTCAGTGCTATGGAGGAGAACCCTGATAGAACATCATGAGCGTCTGGAACGATTACACCATTTGAAGATACCATCGTTCTTATAGAAAAAGCCGTGAAAGCCGTCATTCCTGGAATAGTAAATTCCTGCTGGAGAAAACCGTGTCCAGATGTTGTGCATGACCTGACAGGATTTACGACAGAGCCAATCAAATAAATCACGAGAGGCAAAAAAGGTGAAGCATTTCAAGCGACGGATCTTGGAGAAATTCAAGAGCTAATTGAAAGAAATTCAGGATACCACACCAGAGGAATTGAAGATGACTTGATGCAAATACGTGCTTTCAAACCAGTGCCAGATGATGAGAAAGAAGACGTAGAAAAAGCAGTGCCAGGAAACACTGACACTAAATAATCTGGCAGAGGGGTTCTGATTATTTGAGACTGCTTTTGACTTCTTTTATGACATGGACCCTTCTGTGATATGGGCACTGAAACTAAAGCAAATGGTGGAAGAAGGATTGCCACCGTATAGAAACATTTTTTAGAGCAATGAAAAGCAAAAATGTCAGACAGAAATTACAACATGCTTCTGTAACGTTACACCGAGTGTACCTGCCTCTCCTGCCTCCCTTGACTTCCTTTTCACTTCCTTCACCTCTTCATTTCTGCCACCCATGAGAAAACAAGACCAGCCTCTCCTCTTCCTCGTTCTCCTCAGCCTGCCCAACATGAAGCCCTGTATGGTGACCTGCTTCCACTTAATCAACAGTGAAGACATTTTCGCTTTTTTATGATTTACTTAGCAACATTTTCTTTATAACATTTTCTTTTTTTCTAGTTTTATTGTAAGAATATAACATATATAACATGTATCAGATAATACAAAGTAGTGTTTTTCAACTATTTATGCTGTTGTTAAGGCTTCCGGTCAACAGTAGGCTATCAGTAGTTATGTTTTTGGGGAGTCAGAAGTTATACATGGACTTTTGACTGTGTGGGGAGTTAGCACCCTAGCAACATCCGTGTGCAAGAGTCAACTGTGTAAGGAACATCATTTGTTCACATTATGATTTCTTTTAATTAAAGTAATTCTATGAGGTTTATTTGAAAATGAAATTATACTTTATATTATCCAGGGTGGGGTGGAGAGCAAAGAATATAAGAGAAATCATCATAATGATGTAGAGGGAAAAAGTTAGTTTATAGCAATTTTCACTTTTTTTTTTTTTTTTTTTTTTGAGACAGTCTTGCTGTGTCGCCCAGGCTGGAGTGCGGTGGCGTGATCTCAGCTCACTGCAACCTCTGCCTCCTGGGTTCAAGCGATTCTCCTGCCTCAGCCTCCCAAGTAGCTGGGATTATAGGCGTGTGGCACCACGCCCAGCTAATTTTTGTACTTTTAGTAGAGATGGGGTTTCACTATGTTGGCCAGGATGGTCTCTATCTCTTGACCTTATGATCCACCCTCCTCAGCTTCCCAAAGTGTTGGGATTGCAGGCGTGAGCCTCTGCACTGGCCAGTTTTCACTGTTATAATCTGTGAAATAGATGTAGATTATGATTTTTATTATTGCTATAAACAAAATACTAATAACCACCTTGTATTTTATCTTGGCAGATGGTGTATTGTTCTTTGACAGATTTCCAGAAAGCTGTCTATCAAACAGTGTTAGAAACAGAGGATGTGACTTTGATACTTCAATCTTCTGAGCCTTGTACCTGTAGGAGTGGCCGAAAAAGGAGAAATTGTTGTTATAAGGCAAGCATTTCAATATATCTTTATAATCATGCTTTTGATTACATAGTACTCTGTTCTAGTGTAAAAGAAAGTAGCAGATAATAAAATACCTTTTCCTCAGATAGTTCTTTAAAGCTGTATCTTAAAAAAATAGTTTTCAAAAATATTTTACAATATCAAATAGCAATCACATATAAAATACAATATTCAAATATATTTTCAAAAAGTAAATTTCAGAAAGTAAGCTTAATTTTGATATCCTCCATTTTAGCTTTTTTTGGGAAGTATCCTTTCGTTTTGAAATTGCATTTCATTTTTGAGAAGTTTCTCATCCACTAATAGTAAACGAACATACTATTATATAGCAGGCTTAAAATACTATTCTGATGTTAGATGTGGTGTCAATTTAATAGAAACTGTATATCAAAGAAAGTGTTTTTTTTTTTAAGAAACAAAATTTATTTGTACTTTTTTTAACCTTCTGTCTATATTTCCTGCTCATGTTTCACCTCTGTTTTATTAAATTGTCTGTCACATATCTGTGTACAAAGAGGAACCCTAAGTGAATATTTATCTAGTTTGATATTTATTTGGTCTCGTTTAATATTTTGCTGTTTTCAACTACTTCCCTTTTTTGTAACAGCCCAGTTTCCTAGGAGCGTTGGAGCGTAAACGAGACGGGGTCCACATAGCACTGCCACTGCACTGTAGATTTCATTACCAGGCACCTCCTAATGGCAGCATTTCCATCACTGTGTGTCATGAGGATACTTTCTGTAATAAGGATGTTCTCCCTTTACGAAAAATATCATTGTATTATGATTTACCAAAAGTATGAGTCCACATTAGTGATTTGTGGATATTTTGTGCAGTAGTTGACCATCATTTTCTTGAAATTCATTGTGCCGAAGTAACCAGATAATAAATATTGTTGTATGTGATATATGTTATGATGTAAGCAGGTGCATAGCTATGTTGGTCCTTTTTATTTTCTATATTTTTCTGGTTACAGACCAATTCTCATGGTGAAACAGTGAAAACCTTGTATCTCAGTTACCTTACAGTCCTTCAGAAGGTAGCTAACCATGTCGCGCTACTGCAAGCTGCTAGTACTTCCAAACAACAGGTTTGGTTGGCATTTTACATTTCTTTGTGATGCTGTTGTTGTAAATATTTCATAAAGTTTTAAAATAGTTATTAAATAATGTTTTTGTGGATGAAATTTAGGAGGAAACTCATTTGCTCATTTTTAAGTGTCGATATCAAGGAGTATGTGCACTTAAGTTTTTAATCAAAGTGAACAAATTTAAGCTTAATTTAAAATAAGAACTATTTTTTATGCCTTTAATAACGTTCGTGTCTTTATTTTTAAAAACATTCTTTAGTATAATTACTAAATAACATATTTGATGAGTTAGTTCTATTCCTCTAATAATGTCTGTAATGGTATTTAATCTACTGGGTAAAATGAGGATTTATAGTAATTTGTATATTAAATATTAGGGCTGTTTACTAAACTGGCAAAAGTTGGTAATTTCAAAGTTTAGGTTTAAACTCAATCATTTACTGTGGTTGTTTCCTTTTATTCTAGAGCACACAAATGAAAAGATGTTTTTGTAATGATTTTATATTTTTTTCTATGTTATAGTTGATGCCATTTAAATGTAATTTTGAAATCTCATAAGAATTTGATATTGTTCTTTGATAGTACTCTTCACTCTTTTTGGGAGTATTTAGCACCTTGTTTTGGAAATCTTAAAAAATCTTTGAAAAGTAATGATCAAGTTAATAACCACAACATTAAGAATTTAACGCCATGTGTGCTTAACATATTACTTTAAGAGTTTTTGAATTCTTAGTCTGACTTAGGGAAGCAAAAATCTTCAAAGTAGTATATTCTTTCTAAGAAGAATTTTTTTTCATAAATTATTTCAATTCATACAGGTTTGAATGTGTTAAGTGGAAATATCTTTTCTTCTGCCTTTTCCCTTCAAGGAAACACTTATCAAAAGGATATGTGATCAGGTATTTTCCAGATTCCCAGATTTTGTGCAGAAAAGCAAAGATGCAGCCTTTGAAACACTTTCTGACCCTAAATACAGTGGAAAAATGAAGGTAAGTGCTCTTCTTTCAGGTTGCATACAGACATGGTACGCAAAATATTTACTCAGTGGTATGACAGAGACACCAACTAATCGAAACAGGTGCTCAGTCATTCAAGAAGAGATAGTGGCTATCGACAAGTGGTGCAGTTATATCAGCATTTACTAGGTAACTGTGAACCCCGAATGCAGATACGTGTACTCGGTAGGTCCTTTGTAGTAGTTGCTTCAAATATACTTCAGATTTTCCTTATTGATATATTGGACTTATGCCGTCTTAAAATGCGTGTGCTGTTATCACGTATATAATAGCTTGTCTTCAAATGTTTAAGGAAATAACCTGCCAGAAATATAAAACCTAATGCAAAACGGGGGTGAGGACAGGCATTAGTTTGGAATTAGAGAAAGGAATTTCTCGAAGAGTTCAAGATGGGCAAGGTCTGTATGTCTAGAATTTTCCGCATGTTGTTTTTATTTGCAGACCTAGATTGTAAAGTTGCAAATAGTCATTTGTCATACACAGTAAAATTGACCTGTAGCTGTGCTGCTCTTGGTAATGTGTTACTGAGGGAGGGATGGGAGAAGTAAGGCTAAGTTCTCCAACCTTGACCCAGGCCTTGGGCATTGCCTGTGGCAGCCGCATGAAATGCTGACAGCTTCCTGCTTCCTTGCAACAACAGAGTTAGTTTGTTTAACCCCTTAATAACCATCAATAATCTTTATTTGTAGATTCACAGATTTTTACAGAACAAAACTCAACTTTGTTATAATTTTTAAAAGGTAAATTCTTTCTTTTGACATAAAAGGAATAGAAAGGAAGTAATTCAAAGTAGTTTTTGTTTTTTTTAATTGTAAAAATACTTTTAGCAATTAATCGAGATAAGTTCATCATGGTTTAGTTTGCTTGGGACCTCTAAAATCAATGAAATTAAATAGAAGGTAGGAATATACATATGTACATAAAGACTGTTGCATTAAAAACTTTTAAAAAAATGAATGTTTTTTTTAATGAGGATATCATGTGATTTATTATCACAACAAATAATTCAAATCTAATGATATTTCCTAAGGTAGCAAGTCAATTTTTGTCATCCATCTCTTTGACTTTAATTATTTTTAAATTAAAATATATAAAAAGTCCGGTTTAGAACTGAGCACTTACTGTCCCACAGTTTAAGCCAATAGGATATTTCCAGAAATTATGGCCTCCTCTGAAAACTGCATTAGCCATTATTGCTACTCATTTAAATTTTATTCCCTGTGACTCTCCACTAAAAAATTACCAGTCTGGAAATTAAAGTTTTATAACTCTGCATTTTATATTTTTTATATATTCATTAAATATATACTTGTAAAATACACTTTTAAAGTTAATCTCCCTAGGAATAATAGTGTCTGATTAAGATAATGATTAGATTTAATTTTATTTTAATTTTTAGGAGGGAAAAGGCAAGCATAAATTGTTGCTGGAGACTTGGTAGTATTTTTACATGTGAATGATGCGGGTAATTTACTTGCTTTGTGAGAGAGCATCCACCAAACAGATGGATAGTAATAAGCTAGGGATATATTTTTAGTACTGTGTTAAATCATTTGACTAACAGCATCATCTGCTCATATATTGATTTGGTAATGTAAAACTTACAGGCTGATCATAGAATCATTCCCTATTGGTTTAAGAACTCCAAGATTTGAGTTGCATGTACTTTTTGATTTCAGGTGATAGAAGATCTTTGTTTGGCTTGGCTTGTCATAGGTCAGCCTGCAGGTGCAAGGACTCTGAACAGAATGCCTGCTATAATCTTCATAGCCTCAAAGCTACACTCATGACCCCAGCTGTTTCTCTTGAGTGTCAGAGTTTTGACCTCAGCTATCATTCCAGGGGTTAGCCACAAGTTGCAGTCATTCACCTGATGAAAATCTTCACTTTTCTTTCTCTTGAGAAATGCTGCAGAGCCACTTACTGTGGAGGGTGGGAATAAAGACTAGGAATGCAGCTTGGTGCTGCTGAAGTCACACAAGGGTCATGTTCATCTTTCTAGGCCTGACTGACCAAGTTGAGGAAAGTTAAGATCCAAGATTCTTTGCTGTTAACACCCACAAATATATGATTCCTTTATAGGTGGATTGTCTTGTTCTGTGGAGGACAGCTGAGTGATAAAACATTGGGTTTATATTGTTAAGACTCCAACATCTATTGATTACATTGTCATTGTGGAAATTTCTGGGATCTTAATTTATAGTCGTTCATTTAGTTAGTCTCTTTAAACTAGCCTAATTAAGACCTCAAGTCTAAAAACATTTACTTTTCCTCTGACTTGTTTTTACTTTAAAATATTTGAAAACACTTAAAGTTGCAATAGTTATGATACCACCCCAAACAATAAGAATGGATTTCTATACAATATATCCTTGATTTAAAATGTTAATATCTTAAGGAGAATGAAAAACCACAGACTGGGAGAAAATATTTAGCAGAACAATAAAGGAGTGGTTTACAAATATACAAATAACTCTTAAAGCTCAGCAATAGGAAAGCAAACAATCCAGTTTAAAAATGAACAAAGGATCTGAACAGGTACTTCCCCAGAGAAGATAACAGAGATGGCAAATAAGCATATGAAAAGAGGCTCAACAACGTATGTCATTAAAGAATTGCACATTAAAACAGCAATGAGATACCACTAGATACCTAATAGAACGGCCAAAATCCAGAACGTTGTCACGCCCAAATGCTGGTGAGGATGTGGAGTAACAAGAGCTCCCATCTGCTGCTGGTGGGAATGGAAAAACGATACAGTCACTTTGGAAGACAGTTCAGTGGTTTCTCACAAAGCTCTTAACTAAAAAATTTTACCTTAAATACTCTTACCATACAATCCAGCAGTTATGCCCCTTGGTGTTTACCCAAATGAGTTCAACTGAATTCATTGAGTTTTAATGAGTTAAAAACTTATATCCAGACAAGAACCTCACATGAGTTTATTCATAATTGTCAAAGCTTGGAAGCAACTAAGATGTCCTTCAGCAGGTCAATGGATTTAAAAAGCTGTGACAGCCATACTGTGGAGTACTATTTAGCAATAAAAAAATGAGCCATCAAGCTACCAAAAGACATGGAAGAACCTTAAATGCGTATTGCTGAGTGAAAGAAACCAGTCTGATAGGCTACATACTGTATAGTTCCAACTATATAGTACTATGAAAAGGCAAAATTATGGAGACAGTAAAAAGATCAGTGGTTGCCATGGGTTCTGGGGGAGGAAAGGATGAGTAGGTGAAGCACAGGGAATTTTTAGGGCCATGAAACAATTCTGTACGATACTGTAATGGCAGATACATCTCAGTATATATTTGTCAAAACCCATAGAACTATGTAACCCAATGAATAAACCCTAATGTAAATGTAGACTTTAGCTAATAATAATGTATCAATATTCACTCATCAGTTGTTGCAAATATACCACACCAATACTAATAATACTTGATGTTGTATTTTCTAATATTATTAATACAGATATTAATAAGAGAAGGTGTGGAGGAGGTTGGGAGTAGGGAAAGAGGAGCTTTGTGCATTTTCTGCTCAGTTCTGTAAAGCAGAAAAAATATTATCTACCAATTTAAAAAGTTAATATTATGTGAAACTCAAATTACATCATATAGAATCAGTTGTTTTATTAAAAAATAAACTAAATGCAAATAAAACTTCATATGTTCTCCAAATATTAAAGTAATGTTTACCTGATCTATAACATTTTTATTTACCATTTGATTGGTTATCTGAGTAGATGTTTTTTTTAACTCCATAGCTTTTTTTGAGGGTCTGGGGGGAGGTAGAGGTCAAAGTTAGCACAATAGCTTCTCTTGATTAATTATATTGAGTATTTTTTTTTAATTTAAAAGCTTAAATGTTTATCATTAAATAAATTGTTTTAGTGTTTGTTTCATCTTTCAGAAAAATTTTCGACTTTGTATAGAAAATTTCCTTTTCCCCTCTGTGGATTGCTTTTGCACATTGTTCTGGAGTTGTCATTGCCAGATGTGGAAATAAAAATAACAGTGTGACTGTTATATACAAGGCTTTGGACTGTTTGCTTCCTCCTTAAAAGCACTGTGTGTGGGGGCAGAT
Source organism: Macaca thibetana thibetana (assembly GCF_024542745.1). Lineage (NCBI taxonomy): Eukaryota > Metazoa > Chordata > Mammalia > Primates > Cercopithecidae > Macaca > Macaca thibetana. The sequence continues at coordinate 108,893,171 of NC_065592.1, read as the reverse complement.
TACTGGCATTTTGAGGTCAAAATCAAATCTGGAAGTCAGAGCTTACTGTAAATAGAGAAACAAAGGGGAGAAAATGAGAAGAGGTGTATATCTGACTGATTATTCTAAGAAAATAAATATCAAGACTTTTAGAACCTAGATGTAATTGAACACATTTCATTACATCCATCTAGGGACAATTTAAATACTTCCTAAAAGGAATGCTGCTCTATAATTTAGTTTCTTAACATATTGTAGGTATAAAGAAAGTGTATTTTGGAAATTAAATTAATCCATTTAAATGCATCCCATAATCTAAAATGCTTCCTTTTTATTAAAACCAGATGAGATGAAATAAAAGTCTTTGGGAACTTTACCTCCTTATTGACAATATGATGATGAATAACATTTGATGTAATAGCTAATACTTTATTTCTCTAACTTGGAAAAAATGAAAGGAATTAGAAAAGATGATTGAGGTTAGTATTATATGAAAATAATTTTAAAGAAATGCTCAAGTGATGTTTGTATGTATAAAGTGTACTTTTAGTTGGAACTGGTTCACTGATTTTCTGTGGTTCGTTTTCAGGTCCTTCAGCAGCTTTTAAATCATTGCAGGAAAAACAGAGATAAAGTTCTTCTCTTTTCTTTTTCCACCAAAGTGAGTTTCATCTAAAGTATATCCTTGATTGGCCAGCCCTAACTTTTGAGGCATAAAGAATAAAGCACGTGCCTACATGACACCTTATAGCCACATTTTCTCTTATCTACACAGTAGGAAATAGTGAGGCAAGCAACTTGAAGTTTTTAAACAGACACTAAAATTTCAATTGTTTTAGGGTTGCCAAATATCAAACTCAAAGATAGATTTTTATTTTCTGTTGATGTTCTTAATAATTACAATGTTCTTTAAGACATTTCAGATATTTTAGAACTTAGAAAATAGCACACATATATTTACGTAAATGATTTGACCAGTAATATTGTTTGTTTCTTAAACATGAAAAGATTCACATGTACCCTAGAACTTAAAGTATAAAAAAAAAAAAAAAAGAAAAGATTGATTTTTAAAACAAGTTCTGAATGTTAAAGCCGTAATGTTGCCAGATAACGGGAATAAATATATGGGTCAGAAGTGAGAAAAATATTTATTGCTCTTGGAATTGTAAGAAAGAAATTATGAACACCAATAATTAATACTTAACAAGTCTCAACTTTGTAATGGTCTGAAACTTACTTAACCAAGATTCATGTTTGCCCATCTTCATACCTGTCGTTTAGTTGCTTGATGTGCTACAGCAGTACTGTATGGCGTCTGGGCTTGATTACCGACGACTTGATGGAAGTACAAAATCAGAGGAAAGACTCAAGATTGTAAAAGAGTTCAACAGTACACAAGATGTTAACATTTGCCTTGTCTCTACAATGTAAGAAAATTAAATTCAATAACTTGATTTTTATCCAATTACTTTTGAGATTTAGGGTAATTTTTAAAACTATTACTAGATTAATTTTTAATGGCTATGCTTATTTAGCAGCAGCAAAAATACTATTATGACTGAAATTTCAATATCTTAAGTTTTAGCTAAGCTTTTCTCTCATTTCCTTTATCAACATTGAATTCCCCTGAGAAGTGTGGGTTTATAAAGGTAAAAATTTAAAAATTGATATTTCCTCCTATGAATTTTCTATGGTAATGTTTTGACCCAAGTCTCCTGGTGAGAATAATCAGACTTCTTATTAACTGGATAACTGAGACTCACTGTAGCAGCAGTTTTCCCACCATGTCAGGGAGCCCTTGAGAGCCCGCTGGGGCTAGGGGCTCGCGTTTCCCTCCCCTGCCTCTACCTCATCTCAACTGGAGCAGCTCTGCAGTTAGAGATTTTATGAAAGGTAAATTGGTTCTAACCCCTAGGTATGAATATCCCTTTAAGATCTTTTAGAGACTGTACACACTTCTGAAAAGATTTAAATCAACATAAACACCTAAGTAAGATTAATCCCATTTTAGGAAGGAACAGATCAATAACTTTTGACATCCTGTGTAATAAGAATTTTATAGATTCACTGCCACTGTCTTTCAGAATTTCAATGGACTTTAAAAATAAACATGTAAAATGCGCAAAGTAAAAATTAAATCAAAATAGAAATTAACTTGAAGAATAAAATATGTTTATGAATGAGCTAACATTGTTGAGCACTTTAATTCTTCTTGAATTCCCACCACTAAGGCAAATGGGGAAAAGCTTTGGATTCCCATTTTCCTGTAAATGAATGCAAGAGGTAATTTTTTGCACGCGTCCTTACATACAGAGCACAAATGACATAGATTACTGTGTTCAATTAAATTTCGTAAAACACATACGCATTCTAACTTTAAAGTGTTTCTAATTGATAGATGCACTAAACAACGGTTCCAATAATAGACTGTATAATGACAAGCAGTCGTCTCTCATCCCTCTTCTGCTTACTTCCAGCTCATTTGCTGAGATCCTCCATAAAGCTTCTAATTATCCCTTCACCTCTGTCAGAAATTGCTATTTAACCTATCCATTGAATTTTTTATTGTAATCATACTTTAAAAAACGTCTTTTTGGATGGCATTTTTGTTCTATCTATTAACTCCTGTACTTGGGGAGCTGATCCTTCTATTTGTTGTTTCCTCTGGCTCTTGCTTATGGGTAATGGCTTCTTCATGTTTGGTCACTTTTTTCTTTTGAGCTTATCTTCAGTGGGATTTTTTCTTCTGGAAATCCTTTGGAGACCGGTTGTAGGAGTTTTCCACTTGTGTGGTTTTGCTTTGGCTTCTGCTGGGCATCCTGACAAGACAAGGGAAAAAGTTTTGGATTCCTATTTTTCTGTGACAATTTGAATAATTTATTGCATAAGTCATTACATAAGGAACCTTGCATAATATAACAAATACATTCTTCAGCTGTGTTTTGCAAAAGACACATAAGCTCAGTTTTTGTTCTGTTTCTATCATTTCGCAAGGGTTTATATTTAATATCTGTTGTAACAGAAGTGTTTTCACATTAGCTTAGCCATTATCTTGCCAGAGTACAAAGTCTTCATTATGTTTTAGTTTATCAACTTTATATAACTTGGAACTTCTCTTAAGCAAGAGTATTAGGCTACTTTCACTGCTCTGTCCCCCTTTTTTCTCACAGTGTTTGCTATTTTAAAATTATTATTTGTCTATAAACTACTTTTGTAACTTTCAATCTTTGCACTTCTGCATTAGATCCATTGAATTTCCTCTTAGATCTTTTTTTCTGGATTCTGTGTCTTCTTTCTTGGTTTGCTGCCATATTTTACTGGAAAATGATTCAAGTTTTGATGTTCGGCTTGTTAACTTTCTACATGCCTTCTAAGTGTTTGTAATGTGTGGTATTAGCACTAGCACACACCCACCCACCCTTCTACTTTTGTCACCTGTACGTATTATCTGTTAACTGTTTTAACTTTTCCATCGTCAAGGGTATTAATGTTTTCAGTAAGTCCTGTACCAGTAAACAGTTATTGTCCATAGGTTGGCTCTAAAATGTGGAGGCAAAAAACAGTGTTTACATTACTATGTTTTAATAAACTAAGCGTCTTTGATGCAGGGGCAAGTAGTGCTGTAAGATAACTTATCTGAATGTTCATGACCTGTTGGTCAATTCAAGATTAGTCTTAACATCAACCTCATATGACTTCTCTTTCCTAAGACTTCATCCATGTTTTATGTTTGCACTGTTCAGTTCACTTCAAATTTCAATCATGACTTTTTCAGTCTTTCCCCCCCGCCCAGTCTGTTTTTGCCCTTTGTAATAATCCTCAATGTTACTAATTCTCATTCACACATTCTCTTCTGTCGAGTCCTCTGTATCCTGAACCTGCCTCCTGAAACCTTTATTCCTTGGTTTCAGTCTGTCCCAGTTGTTTTCTAGGCCTGATAAAGAACTGTCATGTTGAAGCTTTCTTTCACTGCTCTTCTGCATTGGATCTTTTTCCTGGGTTCCATGCTGTTTTTATTCTTGACTTGCCCCTTTGTTTTCCTAGGAAATACCCTCCGGTAACTTTTTATGCCAGAATATAGAGGAATTAAATTTTATGCATCTGCAAATGTAGAAAATGTATTTTATTGCTCTGTCACTTGATACTTTGTTGGACTATATAATTCTGAATCAAAAATCATTTCCTCTTAGATCTTCGAAGGGCTTGCAGCGTTGTTTTCTGATAGATGGTATGGCTAAATGGATGTGCAGTGCCAATCTGATTTTCATTCCTTTTTGGGAACTCATAAGAGTTTTTCTTCACCTACGGTATTCTAAAATTTCATGGTGATATTTGAGTCTTAGTGTGGATCTTCGTTCATTTTTTATGCCGGGTACGGTAGGCTTGTATTCTGAAGGCTTATGTTTTTTTTTTTTTCCAACTCTGGAAAATGCTATTTTATATTGCTTTAACAATAACTTTTTTCCTTCCTTTTTCTCTGCTCCCTTCCTCTTGCATGCCAGGTTGTCAGACTTTCAAGCTTTCAAACTATATTGGTTCTTTCAATCTCTGAACTTTTCTATCAGATTTTGTCTTTTTGCTCTGTGTTCTGAGAAATGTCAGTTTTTGATCTTATTTTGTTTGAAATGATCACTTTTTTTTTTAAAACGGAATCTCGCTCTGTGGCCCAGGCTGTAGCGCGGTGGTGCGATCTCGGCTCACTGCAACCTCCGCCTCCTAGATTTCAAGCAATTCTCCTGCCCCAGCTTCTCGAGCAGCTGGGACTACAGGCCCGTGCCACCACACCCAGCTAATTTTTGTGTTTTTAATAGAGACAGGATTTCACCATATTGTCCAGGCTGGTCTTGAACTCCTGACCTTGAGATCTACCTGCCTCGCCCTCCCAAAGTACTGAGATTACAGGTGTGAGCCACCAAGCCCAGCCATCACATTTTTAATCTAAAGTTTTTCTTGCTTTCTGACCTCTTTTGTTTTTGGAGTTACCTTTTGTTTAAAACATCAATGTGTTAAATTCTAGCTTTTTGTAGTCATTTGATTCAGTCTATTTAAAGAATGATCATCTGGCATTTTTCCTGGGGTTTGTTTTTTTGGTTTTGGAGAATCAATGGATTTATTAATAAGTTTGAAGAAGATTAGAGGTTTTAAGATATGAAGCCGCCCTATCCATAAACATGGTATCTCTTTATATTTATTTAGGTTTTCTTAGAAGCATTGTTCAAATGGATACTTCGTTTGACCTTTTATAATACTTAATAATAAAACTTATTTCGTCAAAGACATGTTTGTAGAACATTAAGATGTAGTTAAGGTGTATTTTCTGATACACTTACTTGAAACAAGAAGGGCATGTGGCAGACCTAAGGAATAAACAGCCTGCATACTCATTAGGTGACTCAAATACCAGTCCTCAGTTTGAAAAGAGCAATATTCAATTTTTTTTTTGCCTAACAAGTAACGTTTTGCTGTTAACCGTGTAAGAACAGAGTGACAAGTTTTAAAGCTGAGGCTTGTGAGTTGTGTTATCATCAAACGGAGAAAAGAGTCTGGGGCTTTTTTCTTCTTTAACGGGAGCTTTGCTTCTTCAGCAAGGACTGAAGTTACAGCTTCAGAATATCTTGGAAGATTGCTGCCTCAACTAGTAGAGATCTTACCTGTGGCTCCTATGTGGCATCTGAGATGGCATCATACATGGTTATGCCTGACCTTGCCATCAAGAAGGTAGCTGGAATAGTTGATTATATTTATTTGACATATAAACCTTTAACTTCTTTTCTGCTTTTTTGGTGTCTACATTCCACCCAATCCCCTAACTTACCCATTTTTTTTAATCCTTTCTGATACTTTCTCCCTATCCCACCTCAGTCTTTTCTTAGAGTTCAGGTCTCTGTGACGTCTTCATGGTGTGTCTAATAAGCCATTTTCCAAAGGAGAGAATTCAGTTTCTACTGAGCACTGAACTTCAAATCAGGACATTTGGGTTTGAATCGAGACACTTGCTACTTAGGAGACCTTGAACAAATTAATTTTTCTGGTTGTCAATTTCCTCGCCTGAAAAATCAAGATATTTTGCTTATAGAAGTCTTTAGAACAGGCCAGGTGCGGTGGCTCACACCTGTAATCCCAGCACTTTGGGAAGCCAAAATGGGTGGATCACCTGAGGTCAGGAGTTCAAGACCTGCCTGGCCAACATGGTGAAACCCTGTCTCTACTAAAAATACAAAATTAGCCAGGTGTAGTGGCTCGTGCCTGTAGTCCCAGCTACTCAGGAGGCTGAGACAGGAGAATCATTTGAACCCAGGACGTGGAGGCCACAGTAAGCTGAGATGGCGCCACTGCACTCCAGCCTGGGCAAGACAGAGCAAGACTCCATCTCCAACAAAAAAAGAAGTCTTGAGAACAAAAGAACTAGCAGATATGAAAATACCTTGCATCGTTCCTGATATATAGTAGATGCTCAATAAAGGTTAATTTATTTGCATTTTTGATAGAAATTGTAGGAGAAAAGATTATCATCATTTTTCTTTCCCTGGATGATTAGCATCCAGTGTAAAGCATTATCTAAGTGTGAGTTGTTTGTGATACAGTGTGGGCAGCTAATGAGGGAAAATGACGATGTGAAGCCTCACAGAAAAGCCTGAAAGACAGCTGGGCTTAGGAGAACACTTGAGGAAGAGAAAGAAAATCGTTGTGTTCTTGGATTTTGGTTTTGCCTTCTCTCTGTAAAAATGTAAAAATTTATCATTGTTGTCTTACAGAGTATTAAATATAGGATATGTAGATCAGATAGTTTAAAACACAGAAAGATCACAATTGTTGTTATTTAAAATTATATCGGCAGCTGGAATCTTCAACTCAGTATATACACATTATATACATTCAGTTTTGCCAGAAGTTTCCTTTAGAAATTTTATCCCAAGAGAAATGAGTAGTATGCTGATAGAAAAATGAATCTAGCAAAACCAGTATGTAATTTTTATACTAATAATAAAAACTGCCAAAAAATATATCTTTAGTGACTTATCTTCACGGTTACCTTAACCACAGGTCAAGTTACATGAAGACAAAACTTTTGGCTTCCATTGAAGTGTCAGAAAGACTCTGTAGCATGAATACTAGGCACACCTTCATTCTTGGTTTTGACTTTCAGAATCATACACTAGTCGACTACAAACAGGTTTCTAAGCAAACCGTATCATTTGAACTACAATGCTTTCTTCATACTTTTTAACTTATAAAGATTAAGCTAAGGTTTTGGGGTACTGTACTGCAAAAGTAAAATTTTCCAGATGATATTAAGTGCCTCTAGGTAGTCTAACACCAGAAATCATGAGCTTTGAGAGGATCTGGAGAAACATCATTTTCTGTCTCTCGTAACATTATTCCAAAACACTGTCAACTCTCCCAGAAAAATGAGGACATTTCTTTTGTTATGCACCCCAAGAGAAAGAGATTCTAAACCACTCTTTTCAAATAAATAATGAGAATCATATTATATGCCGGTTATTAAAATCTGCCTTTACTGCTTTATTTTGTCTCAGTCTCACACCTTTTTGTTCAACTATTGATATCGTCATGGACCCTTAATGTGCAGCAAGAAAAAGATAAGAATTTCTGCCTTTGAAGAGCAGTGTCGGGCGGCGCATGCTCTACAGAGTCAGGTGTGAAGACCGTAGGCATTTAAGAAACAGTGGAGTCAGGTGTGAAGACCGTAGGCATTTAAGAAACAGATACCGGAGTCAGGTGTGAAGACCATAGGCATTTAAGAAACAGATCGTGGAGTCAGGTGTGAAGACCGTAGGCATTTAAGAAACAGATACCGGAGTCAGGTGTGAAGACCGTAGGCATTTAAGAAACATACCGGAGTCAGGTGTGAAGACCGTAGGCATTTAAGAAACCGATACCGGAGTCAGGTGTGAAGATCGTAGGCATTTAAGAAACCGATAGATCAGAAAGTCCCATGGAAGGATGGTGATATTTTAACTGTTCTTTGGAGATATTTTATTAAAAAGAAAAGGAAAAGCAGGTTTTGGCAAAGGGCATTTTAGGCAGAGAGAATAGCATAGGTACCAAAATGACTAGAGAACTTATGTGGTTAGTGCTTAGCATTTGTGAAGGCAATAGCTTGGGTGTATGACTCCATAGGAGAACTCATGGGTTCTCCTATTTAACGAAGCTCAGTTTAACAAAGAGAGTGTTAAGTATCCACTCTGTGACAGGTCTCTCAAAGTTTATAACTCAAAAAGTAGAGGGGTGCAGGAGTTGTTGTTCAGAAACATGTAAAAGGATAGTTCAATACAGTATGGCGAATGCAGGGTAGGAGGAGGCACACAGGAGAGAGATTTAGTTCAGGCTTTGTTAGTGACACTTGAAGGACAAGGAGAAGGTAGCCAGGTAAATAAGAGAGCAGAGAAAATTGTATGAAGGTAACCTGAAGTGTTCTGGTCATTTGTGGGATAGGTATCAAGAATGACTGGTGTGATACCAGCTGCAGAGATGGTAGGCCTGGTCACTGAGGCCTATTGGTCTCTGATGAATAGGAATTAATGGGTTTTAAACTACAAACAGCTTTCTAAGCAAACCCTGTAATTTGAACTACAATGCTTTCATACTTATTAACTTGTAAGGATTAAGTTAAGGATTTGGGGGACTATACTGCAAAAGTAAAGTTTTCCAGTTGAGTGATACACTTAGTTCTGTATATTCTGTGCTTAAAATAATTTTTATGTAATGTGAGAATGGGCATGGATGTAAGGTCTGAAGTAAGGGAGGACAATTAGAAGGCCAATGAAGTAATACATGCAAGTGCAATCTAATAGCTCTAAAAAGGGCAGTGGTGACAACAGTGGAGAAGGGACTCAAGAGAAAAACATTTCTGAGCTAAATGTGACAGGACTTGATACTGGTTAGCTTTTAGTGGGAAAGGGAAGTAATGATGGAGAAGAAAACGTCTGTAGTGATACTTAGCATGGCTTTGGCTTTGATGAGTGAGTATATGGGTGGTATCACCAGCCCAAAGAGAAAATATATGGAGAAAAAGAACTCTGGGCCCAGGGAAGTATTAGATGTAGCTCATTATAAAATGAGCATTGATGTTATTTCATCTTGTTCTCTTCCTTTTGGAGAGAGAACGTGTGGCATCCTGTTGCAGTGTAACTCTTGGCTCTCTGTATTCACTATGACAAGCCTGAAGTATATGCAGTAGCACCCTGACTGCCTGCATTGTGATCAACATGTGGTGTGGAAATAATCTGTACTTAAGAATCCATTCTGTGTTAAGGCTATCTGGATGTTATTGTTAGCCATATTTTTAAATTAAACTTTTTATTCTGAGATATATCTAGATTCACAAGTAGTTTTAAGAAAAAATACAGTGGCTCCAGAGGCGCAATCGGTTAGCGCGTGGTACTTATAAGAAAAATTACAGAGGGATCCCAGGCCCTCTTTACCCAGTTCCCCCAATGTAATATCTTGTAAAACTGTAGTACATTATCACAACCAGGATACTGACATTGATACAGTGAAGAGCATAACATTTCCATCACAAGAATCCCTCATGCTGTCCTTTTATAGCCACATCTACTTTCCTCTCTCCCCTTTCTCCCTGAGCTCTAGAAATCACTAATCTGTTCTCCATTTCTATAATTTAGAATAACATAAGAACGTTACGTAAAGGGAGTCATAAAGTATGTAACCTTTTGGGGTTGGCTTTTTTCACTCAGCATACTTCCCTGTAAATTCATCCAGTTGTTGTATGTATCAATGGTTCTTTTCTTTTTATTGCTCTTAGTATTCATGATGTGGATACCAGTTTGCTTAAACATTCACCTGTTGAAGGGCATCTGGGTAGTTTCCAGTTTTCAGCTATTACAGATAAAGCTATTAACATTTGTGTACAGATTTTTGTTTGAACGTTAGTTTTCGTTCCTCTCGGATAAATGCTAAATAGTGCAACTGCTGCATTATGTGGTAGTTGCATATTTTGTTTTATAAGAAATTGCTAAACTGTTTCCAAAGTGGCTGTATGGTTTTACATTCCCAGCGGCAGTGTGTGGTGATCAAGTTCCTCTCCTTTTTCACTAACGTTTACTATCACTATTTTTTTAATTTTAGCCATTCTGATGGACATGTAGAGACATGTTATTGTGGTTTGGATTTGCATTTACCTAATATCTAATGATATTAAACATCTCTTCATGTGCTTATTGTATAAAGCTGGTGTTAATGCTTCTGTAAATGGTAAAATTCTTCAGTGGAATCATCTGGGCCTGGAGGGGTTATTTTTTTTCCCTAAGAGTTTTTTAAAATACATACTCAATTTCTTTAATGGTTATAGGACTATTCAGGTTGTCTGTTTCATTTAGTTGAGTTCAGTGGTTTGTAGTTTTTGAGGAATTGTTTTTTTTCTAGCTTGTTGAATTTATGACCATAAAATTTTTTATAGCATTCATTTATCCTTTTAATAGCAGTAGGATCTGTAGTGATACCCCTTACTTCGTTCCTACTATTGGTAATTTGTGTATTTTCTTTTATCTTTGTCATTGCTAGTTTAGCAACAAATCAGCTTTTTTTCATTGATTTTTCTCTATTATTTTTCTGTGTTCAACTTTATTGATTGTGCTTTTTTATTATTTGCTTTCCTCTGCTTGCTTTTTTTTTGCTGCTTTTTCTGATTTCTTAGAGGGAGGACTTCAGATGATTGGTTTGAGACCTTTAGCTTTTTTCTAATATAAGCATTTAGTGTTATAAATTTTCCTAAGCCCTGCTTAGCTGCTTCCTACATATTTTCAAATGTTGTGTTTTCATTTGTGTTACATTATTATTTATTTCTCCTTGTATTTTTTTTCACAATTTTTTGGGATTTCAGATTTTGTTTGACTCATGAGCTGTTTAGATGTATGTTGTTCAATTTCTAAGTGTTTGGAATTTTTTTTTTTGTCGTCCTCCTGAAATGTGTTGCTAGTTTGATTCCATTACTGTTAGAGAACATACTCAGTATAATACCGTTATACTCAGTATATAGCCGTGTAATTGCAGTTCTTTTAAGTTTGTTAAGGTTTGTTTTATGGCCCAGGATTTGGTCTATCTTGGTGAATGTTCTATAGGAACCAGGAAAAAAAAGTGTGTGTATTGTGCTGTTCTAGGTGGAGTTTTCTGTATCTGTCACTTAGATCCTGTTCGTGGGCCATTTTGTTCTCTCATATTCTTGCCAATTTTCTCTCTAGGAGTTCTATCAGTTGAATAATCCTCAACATCCCACATTTGTGCATTTGTCTGTTTCTCTTTTCAGCTTGATTAATTTGACTTCGTGTATTTTTCAGCTCTGCTGTTTTGGTGCTGTTTGGTATTTTGGCAGATTGATCTTTTTGTCCTCATGCATTGTCCCTGTTTTCACTAGTAACTTTCTTTGCTCTGACATATACTTGGACTAATATTAATATAGCCAGTTTTGCTTTTTTCTTTAATAATTGCCTGGTTTATCTTTTATCATCCTTTCACTCTCAACCTAGCTATGTCATCATATTTATTTTTTTTTTTTTTTTTTTTTTGTGGCGAGCATATTGTTTTTTCAATCTACCTTGCCAATCTTATGATTTTAAATGGTATATTTAGGCCATTATATTGAGGGTAATTATTTATATTTTTTATTTAACTTTTATCTTTTTATCTCCTATTTCTAGTTCCACTGTTTCTCTTATTTAGACATTTTCTTAGGATTCTGTATTTGTTTATGTATTTGTTTTGTCTGTGTTTTTTAGTATATTGCTTTGTGTAGCTTCCTGGTAGTTGCTCTGGGTATTACATTGTACATAGTAACTTCTCACAGTCTACTGATAAACAGGTTTACTAGTTTGAATGACATATAGAAATTTTACTTACATTTAAGCTTCTTTTCCTACTCCACTTTTAAGATATAATTGTCTTAGATATTTCCTCTACATACGTTAAGCAGCATATCAGATTGTGTTGCAGTTTTCCTTTAACCATGAAAGTGATTTATGAAACTCATGAGAAATAAAATAGTATTTATAGTCACCCCTATTTTAACCTATTCTGATCTTCCTCTTTCCTTTCTGTAGTTCCAAGCCGCCTTCTGCTATCTTTTTTTCTCTTCCTTATGAACTTTCTAGCCACCAGTCTTTTAGGTTAAGTCTGCTGGTAACAGGTGCTCTTAGTTTTCCTTAGTCTGAGAATGTCATATCTCCCTTCCCATTCTGAAGGATATTTTCACTGAGTATAGAATTCTGGGTTGACAGTTCCTTTCTTTCAGCACTTGAAAGATATGCCACTTTCTTCTGATCTCCATGGTTTCTGATGTTTCTCTCTGTTGTTCACATTTCGTAAATGATATTGGTTCTTGATTCTGTCTTTTGTCTTTTCCACTGTACTATTGAGCCCATTTGGCAAGTTTTGTATTTCAGCTATTTTTCCATTCCAAAATTTGTATTTTGCTCTTTATATCCTCTTTTTTTTTTTTTTTTTTTTTTTTTTTTTTTTTTTTTTTTTGCTGAGACTCAATTTTTTGCTTCAAGCATGTTTGTAATTGTTGAAACATTTTTTTGATGACTCTGTTAAAATTCTTGTCAGGTAATTCTAACATCTGATTCATCTCAGTCTTATTCAAGCTGTAATTTTCCTGGTTCTTGGTATAAGTGATTCTTTTTATTGTATCGTTGTGTCTTGGACATTTTGAGTATTGTGTTATGAGACTCTGCATCTGATTTAAATCTTCCATTTTAGTATACCTCCTCTGACACCATGGCAGCCAGGTAGGGGTGGAAAGCTAGGTTCCGTATTTGGTCTCTGCTGATAGCCTGAGAGGGAAGTGCTTTACTACTGCTCCCACCTGGCATCCCCTGACACCATGAAGGGAGACCCTGTTCTCATTGGGCAGAAAATGAAAGCTCTGGCTCCTCACTCATGCTTCCGTGACACCACCCTAGCAGGAATCAGTGGTAGTGTCTCATTACAGCCAGGCAACAGTGGAAGTCGAGCATCCTCATTCATCCTTTAGTGACTGAGGTAGGGACGGCGCCACAGACTGTCGTTTGGTGACTGAGGTAGGGACGGCGCCACAGACTGTCGTTTGGTGACTGAGGTAGGGACGGCGCCGCAGACTGTCCTTTGGTGACTGAGGTAGGGACGGCGCCGCAGACTGTCCTTTGGTGACTGAGGTAGGGACGGCAGGGACGGCGCCACAGACTGTCCTTTGGTGACTGAGGTAGGGACGGCAGGGACGGCGCCACAGACTGTCCTTTGGTGACTGAGGTAGGGACGGCGCCACAGACTGTCGTTTGGTGACTGAGGTAGGGACGGCGCCGCAGACTGTCCTTTGGTGACTGAGGTAGGGACGGCGCCGCAGACTGTCCTTTGGTGACTGAGGTAGGGACGGCGCCGCAGACTGTCCTTTGGTGACTGAGGTAGGGACGGCAGGGACGGCGCCACAGACTGTCCTTTGGTGACTGAGGTAGGGACGGCGCCACAGACTGTCCTTTGGTGACTGAGGTAGGGACGGCGCCACAGACTGTCCTTTGGTGACTGAGGTAGGGACGGCGCCACAGACTGTCCTTTGGTGACTGAGGTAGGGACGGCGCCACAGACTGTCCTTTGGTGACTGAGGTAGGGACGGCGCCACAGACTGTCCTTTGGTGACTGAGGTAGGGACGGCGCCACAGACTGTCCTTTGGTGACTGAGGTAGGGACGGCAGGGATGGCGCCACAGACTGTCCTTTGGTGACTGAGGTAGGGACGGCAGGGACGGCGCCACAGACTGTTCTTTGGTGACTGAGGTAGGGACGGCGCCACAGACTGTTCCTTGGTGTTTGGCAGGAGTAGAGCGGTTATTGTCTCACATTTTTCTGCCTTTCAAGGCTATACCTTTCCTGGTTCTTTGGCTAAAGGGAAAAGGCTCTTCTTGGGATTTTCTTTTCTTTTTTTTAGTCTGTGACTTTTGGCATTTCCAACAGCTTGGGATATGTTAAGAACCCAGCCTGTGGTATCTTAAGCAAAAAGGAAAGCTAAGCGTTCACTGTCATGCCATTCCTTAGGCCTTGTAGTCCCTAGCCTGCCTATCTTCTCTGTACCTTTCAGAATTTTGTTTATTTTCTGTGTAATATCCAGAGTTTTAGCTGCACTTAGTGGAAGAAGAAGATGTGCATCTATTCCTGAATTGAGTTTTTAAATGTATATATTACTTTATTTAGCTAGAATGTACTAACAGTTTTTAAAAATTATGTTAGGAAAATCTTGCAGAAACAGTATTTGAGTATCAAAAAAAAGTAAAAACCAGCATAACCTATTTACATGGGCTCTAATGGCCAGTTTTTAAGGGATTTTCTAGAGTGGTAGAAATAAAATTGTGCCTTAAATATTTTATTTGTGGCATATTTGTATTTTAATCACCACCTTACTTTGATGAAATTAATGAAATATTGTACTGTTTTGGCTATAGAAACCTGGCACAGTTGAGTTATAGCACAATTAGTTTTTGCTGTTCTAATGTGCTTTTTTTTTTTCTCTTTCCTCCAGGGCTGGTGGACTAGGCCTCAATTTTGTCGGTGCCAATGTTGTTGTATTATTTGATCCTACTTGGAATCCAGCCAATGATCTTCAAGCCATTGACAGGTATAATACAAAATTTAAAGTGATCTGCAAACACTTTTAATCTAAAAATACTCTTGAACTTTTAAGATTGCTTATACTATGACTATGATTAGAAGAAATGGGGAAACTTGTAAAAACGTACATTTAAGATAATCCTGACCTTCTCAAGCCAAGTAACAGTCCAAAAATAGCCATTTATTTTTCATCCATCTCAGAATCCTGTTAATATGACAGAAATGACTTAAAAAGAAAGAATAAATTCCTAATACTGCAGGAAAATAGGATAGTTCTATACTAGTAGATCCAAAGTTTTGAGAAACTCCTGGAAGATAAAAAGCAAGTAGAATCTGTGATCAGGATATCAGCAGAGAAATACTACAAAGTCTGCAGGAAAGAGTACAGAAATTTTAAGCATGGGGTTGCAACTACAGTATGTGGGAGTAGACAGAGTGCATCTTCTGGGAAATTGATAATGTCCTGACTCTAATACAAATTCCCCTCCCACACCCTACTTTACAGAGAGTTTGGCTGTAACAGGTACTCTTTGATTAAAGCTGAAAGAATAATTTTACACATTTTATAAATAAATGGGGAATCTGACTGTAGAAAGCTTCCTAGAATGGGTGTTGGAACCAGATCATAAAGCCAGAGCGAAGCCTGTAGTACTTCCAGATCTCCCCAGGACATGAAAAGGGGAAATACACGTGTTACCTGTGTGGAGACACAGACCGGCTTTCCAGTGATTCACCTAGTCATCATTTTAATTATGAATGGGAAATGAAGAATTATGAAACATTTTAATAAAGCTAGCCTAGCAAGAAAGCAAAGGACAAAAGTGAAAACAGGCATTGAAGGGAATAAAATAAGAATAGGATGCCAAGGAAAAAAGTACATAAAAAACCAAATTAGTTCTTAGAAGTTAAAACTCTTGCCAAAATAAAGTAACTCAGTAGAAGGTCTGAAAAAAATGGAGAGGGCTAAAGTTAGCAATTGATATGGAAGATAAAAGGAATGAATATTTTTAAACATAAAGTCAAGTAACAAATAGTGTGAAATATGAGTAAAAAGAAATTGAGGAAAAATCCCAGAAATCATCATCTGTCTATTCCAGAAATAATGAACAGAGAGGCTGGAGGACAGGGGAGATAATTGATGACATGATTGGAGAAAAATGTTATTAATTTTGAAGGGGCATTTAGTATGAAGTAGGAATAATGACAGAGAGAGAGAAAACATACATGTTAGTAATATTTCTAAGTTTCAAAGATAGAAGAGCTAAAAGGTTCCAGAGTGAGAAACAGGGAGAGGATGATTTATAAAAACTGCAACAAAAAGGAAAAGACACATTATCAACAAAGAAATGAGAATCAGACTCAATTCAGCAGATCAGACTTTGAAGAACATACATTTCATCAGCATTATAGGATTCTAGATGACAACAGAGTTGTCAAAATGAAAAAATTTATATGGCTATATGTGAAAGAAAATTATTTTGACTTGTATTTACAATTTGTGGCTAAAAGTTTAAGTCTGAAAAATCACTGGGAGCGTGTCTGAGAGGCTTCATGCAGTTATAAAGAAAGAATTCCCCAAAATGGCCGGGCACGGTGGCTCAAGCCTGTAATCCCAGTGCTTTGGGAGGCCGAGACGGGCGGATCACGAGGTCAGGAGATCAAGACCATCCTGGCTAACACAGTGAAACCCCGTCTCTACTAAAAAAATACAAAAAAACTAGCCAGGCAAGGTGGCGGGTGCCTGTAGTCCCAGCTACTCAGGAGGCTGAGGCAGGAGAATGGCATAAACCCGGGAGGCCGAGCTTGCAGTGAGCCGAGATCCAGCCACTGCACTCCAGCCTGGGCGACAGCGAGACTCCGTCTCAAAAAAAAAAAAAAAAAAAAAAAAGAATTCCCCAAAATATGAAGAGATGGTATGAAAAAATTAGTAACAATCAAGAACTAAAATGTTATATAATTTTGATAAAATGTCAGAATACAGGTAGAGGAGGGGTAAAATTGTCTTAGAATTGTCCTCAGGAAAGGACCAGGATACCCTGGTCAGTTCTCAAATTGTATGCCAAAAAATGTTTTTAAATGCTAGCAAAAAATTTAGGGGCAGCAACTAAAAGAGTGAGTTACAATAATTATCTGGTACAATTTTCAAAAACACAAATACTCAGACTCCATCCTGCAGGCATTCTGATTATGTAGATGTAGAATGGGAGTCAACATCCTATATTTTAAAAAACACCCAGGTTGTGGATCAAAGGACACTTATCAACAGAGAAAGAAAGCAGTCTACCGAATGGGAGAAAATATCTGCAAATCACATATCTGATAAAGTGTTAATATCTAGAATATAAAAAGAACTCCTAAAACTCAACAACAACAAAAAACACAACTCAATCTAACAATGAATAGGACATTTCTCCAAAAAAGGTATACAAGATATGTAAGTGGCCATTAAGCACATGAAAAGATGCTCAGCATCACTAATCATTAGGGAAATGCATATCAGAACTATAATGAGATACAACTTCACACACTTTGGGATGACTATTGTAAAAATAAAAGCAACAACAGAAAACAACAAGTCCTAGTTGAGGATATGGAGAAATTAGAACCCTTGTGCATTGTGAATGGAAATATCAAGTGGCACAGCTGCTGTGGAAAACAGCATGGTGGTTCCTCAGAAAATTAAACATAAAATTACCACAGGATCCAGCAGTTACACTTCCACTCTGGGTATATACCAAAAGGAATTGAAAGCAGAGACTTGAAGAGATATTTGTACACTCATGTTCATAGCACCTATATTCACAATAGCTAAAACGTGGAAGCAACTCAGGTGTCCATCGATGGATGAATGGATAAACAAAATATGATATACACATAAAATGGAATACTATTCAGCCTTAAAAAGAAATGAAATTCTGATCATTGCTACAACATAGACAAACCTTGAAGATGTTATGCTACATGAAATAAGCCAGCTCTGAAAGGACAAATATTGTATGATTCTACTTTTGCGAAATACCTGGAATAGTCAAATCCATAGAGATAGAAAGTGGAACAGTGCTTATTAGGGGATAAGAATAGGGAGGAATGGGGAAGTATTGTGTAATGGGTATGGAATTTCAGTTTAGGATAATAAAAAAGTTGTAGCAATGGATAGTGGCGATGGCTAGAAAACCAAATTTAATACCGTTGAACTGTATTCTTAAAAATAGCTAAAATGGTAAATCATGTGATGTGTTTTTTGCCACAATTAATTTTAAAAACCACCCAAGGTGATTATGATACAATTGGTTCTCAACTCCACTTTGAAAAACACTGAATATTAGGTGTAAAGCTTGCACAAGAAACAAGATTACCAAGAAAATGTAATTATTTTAGTACCTGATAGGAAATACATCGTTGTGTTGGGAAGATGGGGGAAACTCAGAAAGCATGACCAATGAAGTGTCAGAAGTAAATCCAAACATAAATATTAATATGTTGAGACTCTTTTTAGAAAGAAGGAAGAAAGTGGAGCTGGCAGAAAGAAAAAATTAGACTCAGGTTTATGCTTATTATGAAACATGTATGTAAATATAAAAGACACAGAAAGTTGAAAATAAGATTAAAAATTCAAAGCAGGGAGATGGTAACAATCCTGGCTAACACGGTGAAACCCCATCTCTACTAAAAATACAAAAAATTAGCCGGGCGTGGTGGCGGGCGCCTGTAGTCCCAGCTACTCGGGAGGCTGAGGCAGGAGAATGGCGTGAACCTGGGAGGCGGAGCTTGCAGTGACCCGAGATCGCGCCACTGCACTCCAGCCTGGGCGACAGAGTGAGACTCCATCTCAAAAAGAATAATAAATAATAATAAATCCACTAGGCTAAATAAGTGTATAAATTAAATAAAAGCTATCTACCATAATTTAATAACTGTATACAGACACATCTCATTTTACTGCGCTTCACTTTATTGGGCTTCGCAGATAATTGCCTTATTTACAAATGGAAGGTTTGTAGAGATCCTGAGTCAAGCAAGTCTTCCAGCACCATTTTTCCAATGGCATATGCTCACTTGTGTCTCTATGCCACTTGTATCTCTGTGAGAATGTAAGTTTTTCATTATCACATCTGTGATGGTGATCTGTGATTACTGATCTTTGAAGTTGCTATTGTATTTGTTTTGGAGTACCATGAACCATGCCCCCATAAGACGATGAACTTAATTGGTAGATGTTGTGTGTGTTCTGACTGCTCCACTTACTGGCCATTCCTCTGTCTCATCCCCTCCCTTAGGCCTCCCTCTTCCCTAAGACACAGTATTTAAATTAGGCCAATTAATAACTCTGCAATGGCCTTTAAGTGGTCAAGTGAAAGGAAGAGTTGCATGTCTGTCACTTTACATCAAAAGCTAAAAATGATTAAGTTTAGTGAGGAGGACATGCTAAAAGCCAAGATGGACCAAAAGCTAGGCTTCTTGTACCTAACAGTTGGCCAAGTTGTGAATGCAAAGAAAAAGTTCTTGAAGGAAATTAAAAGTGCTACTCCAGTGAATACATGAATGACAAGAGCACCAAACAGCCTCATTGCTGATACAAAGAAAGTTATAGTGGTCTGGATCAAAGATCAAACGAACCACAGCATTCCATTAAACCACAACCTAATCCAGAGCAAGGCTCTAAAACACCTCAGTTCTTTGAAGGCTGAGAGACGCAAGGAAGTAGCAGAAGAAAAGTTTGAAGCTGCAGGGATTGGTTCATGATGTTTAAGGAAAGCAGCCACCTCTATAACAAAAAAGTGCAAGGTGAAGCAGCAAGTGCTGATGTAGAAAAACTGCAGCAAATTAAGGCACCTACGTTAAACAGACTTTCAATGAGAACAAAACAATCTTATATTTGAAGAAGATGTCATTGAGGACTGTAGTCACTAAAGAGGAGAAGTCAATACCTGGCTTCAAAAGACAGGCTGACTCTCTTGTTAGAGACTAATGCAGCTGGTGACTTTAAATCGAAGCCAGTGCTCATTTATCATTCTGAAAATCTTAGGGGCTTTAAAAGTTATGCTAACTCTACTCTGCCTGGGCTTTATAAATGGAACAGCAAAGCCTGGATAACAGCGTATCTCTTTACAGGATGGTTTACTGAATATTTTAATCCCACTGTTGAGACCTACTGCTCAGAAAAAAAATGATTCCTTTCCAAATATTACTAGTTATTGACAATGCCCCTAGTCACCCAAGTGTTCTGATGGAGATATACAAGGAGAGTAATGTTGTTTATACAATAACACAACATCCATTCTGCAGCCCATGAATCAAGTTGTGCTTTTGACTTTCAACTCTTATTAAGAAATACAATTTGTAAGGCTATAGCGGTCATATATAGTGATTCCTCTGATGGATCTGGTCAAAGTCTATTGAAAACCTTCTGGAAGGGATTCACTATTCTATATACCATTTAAGAATATTTGTGATTCATGAGAAGAGGTCAAAATATCAAACAGGAGTTTGGAAGAAATTGATTCCAACCCTCATGGATGACTTTGAGGAGTTCGACTTTTAGTAGAGGAAGTAATTCCAGATGTGGTGGAAATAGAGAACTAGAATTAGAAACAAAGCCTGATGATGTGACTAAATTGTTGCAATCTCATGATAAAACTTTAATGACATCGGGCACAGTGGCTTATTCCTGTAATCCCAACATTTTGGGAGGCCAGGGCGGGTGGATAACTTGAGGTCAGGAGATCAAGACCAGCCTGGCCAACACGGTCAAACCCCATCTCTACTAAAATTAGTCAGGTGTGGTGGTGTGTGCCTGTGGTCCCAGCTACTCAGGAGGCTGAAAATCGTTTGAACCCGGGAGGTAGGGGCTGCAGTGAGCCGAGATAGCACTATACCCAGGCAGGATGTATACCCAGAAATGTCCTAAGAAGACTTTTAGCCTTCACCCTATGCTGTCCCCAAGGCTTAAGACACACCCTGCTAATTAGTGAAGGTCTTCCATACCAATTTGCAAAGACTGGGGGAGTTGGCTGTCTTTCCAAATGGTAGTTTTCATGAAAAGACCACAAGACATAAAAAAAAAAAAAAAAAAAAAACCGGAAAGGAAGGGAAAGGAAAGGAAGAAAATACGGCTTATTCAGAGTAACAAAATAAATCTCCAGAAACTAACTGTCCCTGAAGCAAAACAGGCATTGGAGCCACTAGACAAAGACTTTACAACAAGTGTCTTAAATACTTCAAGAGTGAAAGTAAAACACAGAGAAAGAACTAGTGAGGAAAAGGATATATCAGCAAGATGAGAATATCAACAAAGAGATAGAAATTTAAAAAAAGAGAGAGAACCAAACAAATTCTGGACATGAAATTCAGTTTTGGAATTGAAAAATTCACTAGAGGGGTTCCACAGCAGACCAAATAGGGAGAAAGAATCTGCAAACCTGAAGATAGGTTATTTGAAATTATTTAATTTGAGAAGCAAAACAAAAAGGGAAAGTGAACATATGGGACACTATCAAATGGACCAATATGTACATTATGGAGGCTCAGAAGAAAGGGGAAAGGACAAAAGGGTAGATTAAGAAATAATGAAAAGCTCTCCAAATTTGAGGGAAAATAGGGATATACAAATACAAGAAGATGAACCGAGTCTAGATAGTATAAACCCAGTGAGATCGACACTGTTGCACATTATAATCAACTGTCCACAAAGACGGCATCTTGAAAGCAGCAAGAGAAAAGCAACATGTCATGTACAAGGAATTTCCGTTAAGATTATCAGTGGATTTGTCAGCAGAAACTTTGCAATCCAGAAGGCAGTGGGATGATATATTTAATGTGTTGGGAAAACAAAACAAAACAAAAAAACTGTCAACTGAGTAACAAAGAAAAAGTGTTTACCGAGAATTTTATAGTGGGCAAAACTGCCCTTCACAAATGAGGGTTGAGATATTTGCAGACAGACGAAAACTTGAGGGAGTTCATTATCAGTAGACCAGCCCTGTAAGAAATCCTAGCCCTGGTGTGGTGGCTCACGCCTGTAATCCCAGCACTTTGGGAGGCCGAGATGGGTGGATCATGAGTTCAGGAGTTCAAGACCAGCCTGGTCAAGATGGTGAAACCCCGTCTCTACTAAAAATACAAAAATTAGCCAGGCATGGTGGCAGGTGCCTGTAATCCCAGCTACTTGGGAGGCTGAGGCAAAGAATTGCTTGAACCTAGGAGGCGGAGCTTGCAGTGAGCTGAGATTGTGCCACTGCACCCCACTCCAGCCTGGGCGACAGAGCGGAATTCAGTCTCAAAAAAAAAAAGAAAAAAAATCCTAAAGGGAGACCTTCAAGATGAAATGAAAGGACACTAGACAGTAACTCAAAGTCATACAAAAAGATATAAAGATCTCCGGTTAAGGTAAGTACATGGACAAATATAAATACCCATATCGTAATTTTGGCTTATAATTCTGCTTTTTCATTTTCTACAGGATTTAAAAGATACATACATAAAATAATTATAAATCTATGTCGATAAGTACATTGATATCAATGTAAGATGAATTGATTTAAGGTTGTTATAACTTAGGATATTATGTATAATCCTTACAGTAACCACAACAAAAGCATCTAAAGTATATGTAAAAGGAAATGAGAAAGGAATAAATATATGCCACTAAAAACATCAATTAAACACAAAGGAAGGCAATAATGGAGGAATTTAGGGGCAAAATAGTTAATAGGACATACAGAAAATAAATAAAGTGGCAAAAGTGAGTTCTTCCCTATTCTTAATTATTTCAAATGTAAATGGATCAAATTCCCTAATTAAAAGATGTAGATTGGCAGAACAGATTTAAAAAACAGTGTCCAACTATATCTTATCCGTAAGAGACTCACTTTAGATCCAAGAATTACACAGGTTGAAAATAAAAGCATGGAAAAGGATATTTCATGCAAATAGTAACCAAAAGAGAGCAGGGGTGGTTGTGTTAATATTAGACAGAATAGACTTCAAGTCAACAACTGTTAGAAGAGAAGAAAGGCATTATCTGATGGTAAAAAGTGGATTCACCAAGGAGGTTTAAAAATTATATACATAAATTCAACAAACAATAGAGCCCCAAAGTGTATGAAGCAAACAAAGTGTATGAAGACAGAATTGAAGGGAAAAACAGCTCTGCAATAATAGTGGGCGACTTCAATAGCTGACTTTCATAATGGGTAAAACATTCAGACAGAAGATCAGTAATTAATGAGAGGATTTGAACAACACTTAACAGAGATATATAGAATTTTCCTTCCAACAACAGCACAATACATATTTTTCTCAAGTACACAATGAACACTCCAGGATAAATCATGTGTTAGGCCCCAAAACAAGCTTTTAAATACATTTTAAAAGATTGAAATCATTCATTTTTTTCCAATGACAATACAGTGAAACTAGAAATCAACAGCAGAAGAAAAATTGAAAAATTCACAAATATGTGGAAGTTAAACAATACATGCTTAACGAAAGGGTTGAAGAATAATTCACAAGGGACGTTAGAAAATAGCTTGAAGTAAATGAAAACACACACCAAAACTTACAGGACGCAGCAAAAGTAACGCTAAGAGGGAAATTTATAGCTGTAAATGCTTACATTAGAAAAGAAGAAAGGTCTAAATCAACAATTAACTTTTCACCTTAAGGAACTAGGAAAAGGAAAACCCCCCCAGAGCTAACCAGAGGAAACAACAAATATTAGAACAGAGGTAAGTAAAACAAAGAACAGAAAAACAACAGAGGCAGTCAGTGAAACCAAGAGTTGGTTCTTTGAAAAGATCAAGAAAATGGTGGATAAATATTTAGCTAGATTGACTAAGAGAAAAGAAAGAAGACTCAAATAATTAACATCAAAAAAAAGAGGGGACATTGCTACTGATTTTACAGAAATAAAAAGGAGTATAAGAGAGTACTGTGAACATTTGCATACCAACAAATTGAATAGTCTACATGAAATGGATGAATTGCTAGAAATATACATCTAGGAAGAATGTCATGAAGACGTAGAAAACCTGAATATACGTATAACTATTTAAGGAAATTGAATCAGTAATCAGAAACCTCTGAACAAAGTAAAGCTCAGGACCTTAAGACTTTACTGGTGAATTCTACCAAGCATTTAAAGAATCTGCACCAATCCAACCGGGCACGGTGGCTCATGCCTGTAATCCCAGCATTTTAGGAGGCTGAGGTGGGCAGATCACGAGTTCAGGAGTTCGAGACCATCCTGGCCAACACGGTGAAACCCCGTCTCTACTAAAAATACAAAAAGTAGCTGGGCATAGTGGCACATGCCTGTAATCCCAGCTACTCGGGAGACTGAGGCAGGAGAATAACTTGAACCAGGGAGTCGGAGGTTGCAGTGAGCCAAGATTGAGCCGTTGCACTCCAGCCTGGCAACAGAGTGAGACTCCGTTTCAAAAAAAAAAAGAAGAATTTGCACCAGTGCTTCTCAAACACTTCCAAAAAACTGAAGAGGAAGAAACACGTTCCAATTAATTCTCTAAAGCCAGCATTACTCCAATACCAAAATCAAAGACTGCAAGAAAGAAAACTACAGACCAATAATCCTTATGAATGTTAATGCAAAAATACTCCGTAAAATGCTAGCAAACTGAATTCAGCAGCATATTGAAAGGATGATACACAAAGCAGGATTTATTCCTGGAATTCAAAAATAGTTCAACATCCTTCAAAAATCAGTGTAATACGCCACAGTGATGAATAAAGGAATAAAGACACACAATCATTTCATTGATGTGGAAAAGTATTTGACAAAATTCAACATCATTTTAAAGATGACAAAAACAACACATTAAAAATAAAAGGAAACAAGCCGGGCACGGTGGCTTGCGCCTCTTGAGGTCAGGAGTTCAAGGCCCGCCTGACCAACATGATGAAACCCCATCTCTACAAAAAAATATAAAAATTAGCCAGGCATGGTGGTGTGCTCCTGTAGTCCCAGCTGCTTGCCTGGGTGGCCAAGGCACGAGAATCATTTAAGCCTGGAAAATGGAGGTTGCAGTGAGCTGAGATTGCAACACTGCACTCCAGCCTGGGCGACAGAGTGTCTCCATCTCAATTTAAAAAAAAAAAGGGAAACTACTTCAACGTAAGGTCATTTATGAAAAACCCAGAGCTAACATCATCCTCAGTGGTATCATGATTGAATTGTTTTTCCTCTAATATCAGCTACAAAGAATGGATACCTGTTTTTGCTAGAAAAGGACAAAGATTGTATGATTTCATGTTGTACCTAGTCATCAAATTCACAGAGACAGAAAAGAGAATGGTAGTTGCTAGTAGCTGGGGGACTGGGGAATGGGGAGTTACTGTTGAATGAGTACAGAGTTTCAGTTTGGAAAGTGTCTGTAGCTATATAGGTGTTATAGTTGCATTACAGTGTGGATATACCTAATGCCACTTAACTGTACACTTAAAATTGCTTAAAATGATTTTTATTATGTATATTTTGCCACCATAAGAGGAAATCAAGAGAGAAAAACTTGCTGTTTAGAAATAACAGTGAAATTACTGTGGATCAATATTTAAATTCTGATGCTAATTTCAATTTTTAAATTCATTTATTAAAAAAGAAAGACGGAAAGTAAAAGAATAATTTAGAAAACTAGAAAAGGAACAAAGTAAAGACAATAGAATTATATGCGTTATTACATTATTAAGATAAAAACGAACATAATATAAATATTAACTAATTCATTGAAAAGAGTAAAATAGAGACACTTTTGAAAAGTCTAATCTGAGGGAAAAAGGCAAATACATAGAAACGCTTAAGAAGCAGAAAGGCCATCTAACCAATAACAATATTTATTTATAATAATACTTTGTGTACAATTTTATTCAAATACATTTGGAAAAATAAGGACAAAGGAATAATGGCTACACTTACTGAGTGTTTATGGTAAGGTAGGAACTGTCATTCTTGGTGCTTTCCATGGATTATCTCATTTAATACTCAGAATATCCTTTGTGATGGGCACTGTTATACCCATTTTACTTATGAGAAAGCTAAGGCACAGTGCACTTTAGGTAACTTGCTCAGGGTCACAACCCGTAAGTCGCAGGGTCGGGCTCTGAATCCATACGGTCTTACTGCAAAGCCAGCACTTTTCATCAACCTCTCTCCACAGACAGCTGTCAGGGAAATTGGTCAAAATGAAAACCACAGAAAAACCTCCCTATGCCCCTTTTTTTGGTCTTATGACATTTGTTGTATTTTGTACTTTTTCTTTAGGTCATCGAGACATATTAATTATCCCAGTATTCTTCAAAGCACAGTGTACTGTGCTTCGGTATTCACTGAAAGTTAGTTCACAGTAAAACTGAATAACTAGCATTCCTTTTCCTCTCCCTCTCCTTCCACTGACTCTGACAGCAGGAACTAAGAACAGAAATAAAGCTAATGACCTACCTATTGTATAACAGTTCCTCAGCACTCGTCTCCACAGCTAATGACCTACCTATTGTATAACAGTTCCTCAGCACTTGTCTCCACAGCTAATGACCTACCTATTGTATAACAGTTCCTCAGCACTCTTCTCCACATGGTGAGAGAGTCATCACTTACAAATCCTTGCTTTATGGATCAAGAAATGATGAAGCTTAGGCACACAGTAACACGTGTCTAAAATTTTTGTCTGTAAAGATTGAAGGATATGCATCCTAATGGAATCTCTCCCCTTCACCAAACAACTGGCTTAAGCATACATCCGAAGAACATTTTCTTAGATCCATTTCTGATTTTCTTTAGAACCCAAACGCATTGTACATTGTAGGAGAGAAAGGGATGCTGAGCCCCTCTCCTCTGCCTCCAGGTTACAGAATGGAAGTGAGAATGCAGTACCTTACCCCTGGCGGTGCTGCGTCGCAGGAGCCACCATTTCCTGCTGGAGATGTAAGATTTGCACGATCCAGAGATGTCCTCTAGTAAAAGTCCTTTGTGAGGAGGGGTGGGTAAAGGAGGCAGAGAGAACATCAAATATAACATATGGCCGACCTTACAAGTTCAAAGATAAATTTCCCCCGAATTGTAACGTTTTCAAGCATATAGGCAGTATGGCCTTGCCCCGGTTCCCCTCAGCAACTGTAACAGGCATTGGGTGCTCATACAGAGCATCGTATAAAGCCTCCATATGAGAGAAGCTGTGGGGAATAGACCCACAGCTAAACCACTGTGATGAATCAGTTTAGAATTTTAATTAGCACTAATTAAAACCATCCATGGGCTGTATGGAAACACCTTGGATGCCAGTCAACTGAGTGATTCAGTCAGATCTACTGAATTGAAATCTCTACAGATGAGGACTGTAAACCAGCACTTCCATAGACTTTCCAGTTGATTAACTACTTTTTGCTAAGTTGTGGGTTTTTTTTACTTTTTAATAGTTTTAATAAAGTATAATTGACATGCAATAAACTGTACATACTTAAAGTATACAATTGATAAGTTTTGACTTATGTACCTGTGAGACCATCACCACAATTAACATAATGAACATACCCATCACCCCAGAATTTTCCTTCTGCCCCTTTGTGACCCATCCCTCCCATTCTTCCCCATCCCCTTATCCGCAAGCAACCACTAGTCTACTTTCTGGCTCTATGGATTAGTTGGCATTTTGGGGATTTTTATATAAATGAAAGCTTTGGGGAACAATCTGTAAGCTTAAAGCTGCTATAAAAGAAAAACCTAAATTTAGGAAAAGTTTTTAAACAGTGGAAGGTGATGTTTATAACAGAAATGAAGTTGATATTCGTAGGTTTTCTATAATACTTTTCTCCTTAATAACATCTTTTTATATGAATTTGAATTTTTTAATTATTACTAAATAACATAGCATAAACATAAAATGTTTATTTTTAAGTTAATTAAAATTTTAATAATTTTCCATTTTTATGTTCCCGAGCTACCTCTTGAACCCAAAGTTGTTTCACTTGATTTTTGTTTGTGTTTTTAATCTTTTTACAGAGCATACAGGATTGGACAGTGTAGAGATGTCAAAGTGCTTAGGCTGATATCCTTGGGAACTGTGGAGGAAATCATGTATTTACGACAGGTATACAAGCAGGTAAATATGTTTCCCTTCTGTTTCAGAGGTCAACATTTATGTTTTTAAAAATTAGGAAAAACTTGTGTAATATGAAAGTTTTAAATTTTACTGTATCATGTAGAATTTAATAAGGTCATAAAAAATACCCTTGAATACACTTCTATGAAACAGATTAATTTTTGGGTTCATTGAATTTTTGAGCTGAAAGTTTTCTAGAGTAGTGCCTCTTAAACTTTAGTGTACATGCAAATTACCTAGGGATCTTGTCAAAATACTGATTCTGATTTAGTAGGTCTGAGGTAGAGCTCATGATGTGGAATATTTAACTGGCTCCCAAGAGTCCTAGTAAAACTAATCAGCAGCCCACAGTTTGAGTAGCAAGGTCACAGCTCCCCAAACTACAGGCCAAGATATAATGGTTTACCACAAATGGGCTACAGGTGCACTGAGATGTTGGTCCCACAGCTTTCTGGACAGCAAGAGTACCTAAGCCTGTGTGTTAGTTCATTCTCATGCTGCCATAAAGAACTGCCCAAGACTGGGTAGTTTATAAAGGAAAGAGGTTTAATTGACTCACAGTTCCACATGGTGGGGGAGGCCTCAGGAAACTTACCATCATGGTGGAAGGGGAAGTAGACGTGCCCTTCTTCACATGATGACAGGAAGGAGAAGTTCCGAGCAAAGAGGGAAAAGCCACTTATAAAACTTTCGGATCTCTTGAGAGCTCATTGTAATGGAAGCAGCAGCATGGGTATAACTGCCCCATGATTCACTTACCCACCAGATCCCTCTCACAGCACGTGGGGATTATGGGAACTGTAATTCAAGATAAAATTAGGGTGGGGACACAGCAAAACCATATCAGCTAGCTGCCAGCCTTGACTAACCTCTTCTTTTTACACCAGGTAGATATTCATATGTTACCATTCTCTATAGGTGCCATCACATGAAGATTAGGGAGCACTGCCTTAGAGGTACATACTGTACATGATGAAACTAGGACCCCAGAGATGTGCCAGTAAATGAAATTATAGGAACAGAACTTAAGTGTGCTAACTACTTTCCTGGTACTTTTAGTATTTGTCTAAAATTGCATCAACTCTTAAATATGCTTGGCATATCAATTACTACTTCATTTATGCCTCTAAACAAACAATATTTATTTAGTTTACAACTGGATACTTGAGACAATCTGGAATAAGGTTCAAGTGTAATCGTAAATATTGCATTTGAATTGCTTCCTATATGTTCAGTTGGCATCTATTTAAGAGCAAACATCTGCCACATGTGTTGGTAGTTAACCTAAGAGTGGTGATCCAATCTTAAATTTATGCTATTTTCTTCATTCTAAAAATAGAGTCATACACAGCAGTTTCTGTTTTTCTTAAAGCTTTTAGCTCTATAATAAACAGTTGATCTTTTTTTTTTTTTTTTTTTTGGTATAGCACAACTACTTGAAAATTATTTTTTTCTAACCTATTTAACCAACCTTGGGAAAAAGTGGGAAGTTACTCATCTTAGGAGCTGTTCTTTTGAGTACTGTCTTAGACTTCTCTCAAGTAAGAGTCTTTCCTCAATTATGTAGTAATTTTTTTCGGTCCATTACTGTATACATTTCTTTTTTACCTATTCATCTGACTCATTTAATGAAATGAAATGTCTTGTTATAAAATATACATTACACAGTAGTATATAATAAAAGAGGCTTCAGAAGATGAGGTAATTTAAGAACTTTATATGACACAAATAAAGAGAAAATGGCAATCATGTAAGGAAAAGGCACTAAATATGGTTTAAAGATAGTTTGGAATTTAAACCA
Organism: Macaca thibetana thibetana; assembly: GCF_024542745.1. NCBI lineage: Eukaryota > Metazoa > Chordata > Mammalia > Primates > Cercopithecidae > Macaca > Macaca thibetana. Next base: position 108,863,670 of record NC_065592.1, on the reverse strand, counting down.
ATGGAGCATACCTTCTAGCCCCCCAGGTTGGCCTTCAATCTTTTGCGGGGACAAAAAAAAAAAAAAATTATGTTCTTTAAAAAAAAGAAAAAACCTGTAAAAATGTTAGAAAGCAAGAAGAGTTTTCTTGGTGGCCCCAAAATTGTAAGGAGTCCTAAAAGACAAGGAAGTTGGGATCTGATTGAAGGAAGAAGCCAACCTAAACTTAGTCAGAAGAAAACTACTGAAAAGGTAGGTGCAGCCTCTGGATATTCCAAGCTTAGAGTCAGCAGCTACTAAAAAAGAAGGAAGCCTTGGGGTATCACTGATGGTGTAACAAGACAGTTTATCCCTTATAATCTTATCCCGTTTGGACCAAATTACAGCCAGCAGAGGTGTCTACTCTCAAGTGAGAACAATAAGTAGAAGTACTGGAAGCAAAGAAGCAAGACAGAGCTCCAAATATTTGGAGAAAGTCCCTCCTGTTGCCCAGAAGCCTAATTACTTGCACCCTCCACTATTTTTCAGATAAGCACTGCAGTAGACAGAGATAAGCGTGTGAAGTATTTAAAAGCAGATGAATATCCCAGCCAGAAATAATTACCCAACAGTTTAGGAAAGTAAACACTTTGAAAAAGGCAGTATAGTGGGCTGAATACTGGCCCTCAAAAATATCAATTTCTAATCCCTGGAAATTGTAAATGGTACTTTATATGGAAAAGGAATCTTTGCATGTGTGATTAAATTATGGGTCTTGAGATTCGGGGATTATCTTGGATTAACCACAAGTGTCCTTATAAGAAAGAGCTGGAGGACAGTTTGACACAGAAGAGGAGAAGACAATGTAACCACAGAGGCATTGATCGGAGTGGTGTGCCAGAAGCTAAGGAATGCTGGTAGCCACCGCAAGCTGGAAGAGGCAAGAAATAGATTCTTTCCTAGAGCCTCCAGAAGGAGTGTGGTCCTGTCAACACCTTGATTTCAGTTCAGTGATACCGATTGCAGATTTCTGGCTCCCAAAACTGTGAGAGGCTCAAATGATCCTCCCACCTCAGCATCATGAGTAGCTGGCACTATAGGTGTGTGCCAACACACCAAGTTAATTTTTTATTTTTATTTTTTGTAGAGACAGTTTCACTATGTTGCCCAGACTGGTTGAAACTAAATTGTTAATTCAGAACTCTCCCACAAAGATAGATTCCAGCCCGGATGACTTCAGTGGTAAATTCTGTCAAACACTTAATATTGTTTTTGAAAACAGAGGAAGAGGGAACACTTCCAACTTATTTCACAAAGACGGAAGAATCCTGATACCAAACTTGACAAAGACATTGCAAGAAGAGAAAATAACAGATGAATATCTCTCATGAACATAAATATGAAAATCTTTTACCAAGCATCTGTTTTGAGTCAATTGCGTCCTTTCCCCTCAAAAGATAGGTTGAAGTCCTAAGCCCTGGTACCTGTGAATGTGATCTTATTTGTAAGTAGGGTCTTTACAGATGAGGTTAAGATGAGGTCACACTGGATGAGAATGGGCTGTCATCCATTGACTGATACCTTATAAGAAGGGGAATTTGTATACAGACAGCCACAGAGGAAGAACACCATGTGACAATGGAGGCAGAGATTGGAGTGATGCCACCACAAGCCAAAGAATGCTATGGATTACCAGCAACTGCCAGAAGCTACCAGAAGCTAGAAAGAGGCAAGGAAGGATCATTCCCTAGAATCTTCAGACAGAGCATGGCTCTGTGGACACCTTGATTTCAGATTTAGCCTCCACAACTATGAGAAAATAAATTTCTATTGTTTTAAGACATCCAATTTGTAGTACTTTGTTACAGCAGAATTGGGAAACTAGTATAGCCTCTAAGGCAAATACCAAGTAAATTTGACTATATTTTTGTATGAAACTTCTGTATGACAAAGGAACTGCAAACCAAATTCAAAGAGAGTCTAGGAGCAAATGTTTGCCATACATGTAATAAAAGAGCAGCAGCTGCAAAATATAAAGAACTCCCACTGTATTCATCTGTTTTCATGCTGCTGATAAAGACATACCAGAGATTGGGTTATAAAGAAGAAGAGGTTTAATGGACTCACAGTTCTGCATAGCTGGGGAGACCTCACAATCATGGCAGAAGGCGAAAGGCACATCTTACATGGAGGCAGGCAAAGAGAATGAGAATCAAACGAAGGAGGTTTCCCCTTATAAAACCATCAGATCTCATGAGACTTACTACCACGAGAACAGTAGGGGGGAACCCGCCCACATGATTCAGTTATCTCCCACTGGGTCCCTCCCACAACACATGGGAATTATGGGAGCTGCAGTTCAAGATGAGATTTGGGTGGGGACACAGCCAAACTGTGTGACCTACAAACCAATAAAAAGAATAATAGGCATTTCAGTGAAGAAAAAAATGCAAGTGGTTAACACATATGTGAAAAGATCTTTCTAACCACACTCATAATCTAGAGATAGAAAATGAGACCATTTGCATTGTATATTCTGTGAAAGCTTTTTAAAAAAAATGCATATCGAGGTGTTTTTTGTGGGGTTGGGGAGATTGGTGCTGTTCATTTTTGGTTGGGGCATTTGAGAGATGCTCATACACTATTGTTGAGAGTACAGCTGGTGTAGGTATTGTCGAGGCTCCATACCTAACTGACAGAAATCCTCTCACATATGCACAGTGAAGGGTGATAAGGGTTTTTACTTAGCATTGCTCTCATTTGTTTAAAAAACAAAGGAAACAACCTAAATGTCCGACAGTAACAGAATAAATTCTGATACCTATATTACTTCGTGACAGCAAAATTTAAAAAAATTGTAGTCAGATCAAATGTACTGATGTGGCAAGATGTCTGAAGACACTTTTAAGTGAATCAAAAAAGCAATATATAGAACAATATCTACAGTGTTTCAATGTGTTTACAAATAAAGCTGTTGCTGTGTGACAGACTGTTTTATGACATGGTTCAACTTAATGTTTTTTCAGTTTTATGATGGTGCTAAAATGATACCTATTTATGTATGAAGTATGTTCGTCTACTTACGATGGGGCCACATCCAGATAAGCCTATCGTGAGTCCAAAACCTACTTTAGACCTAATGGTGTGTTCAACTTACAATGGGTTTATCTAGTTATAGTCCCATCATCAATTAAGGAGCATCTGTATGTATAAATAGCTTTAACTTCATTGAAAGATATCTAGGAGGATGCACCTAAACATTACAGCACTGGTTAGACTAATAAGGAGTGACCTGTATTGTTCATGAGGGACTTTTATTTTGATATCTTTTGTTGCATCTGTTGTGATGATGCAATCAGATATTTTATACATTTTAAAAATATAAACATCACTTATACAGCAGCTGTGCTCCTTCAGGTTTGGAGCATTTAAGCAATCTAAAGTTTGGCATTCAGAAAGTCATCTCGTGTGTGTGTGTGTGTGTGTGTGTGTGTGTGTGTAAATGTTATTTAGAAGTGTTTGCAGAAGAATTGCAAGAATAGCAGAAAGAACCCCCAATTAGCTTCACTCAAGTTCCCTATTTGCTGACATTTTACACACCTGCTTTCTCTTTGTCTCAGCTATTGTCTTTATTCTTTTTCTGAGTCATTTGAGAGAGAGTTAGACTTCTCATCAGCATGTATTTCCCCAAAGAAGCAACACTCTAAATTTTCCAGTATGTATTTCCCCAAATAATGTATACGTGTATTTCTAGTATATATTCCCCACTCCAACTTAAATATACATAAAAAACAGTTTTATGCATTCTGAACACTCAGTTGTATATACAGTTCTACAACTCGCTTTCCTCACTCCCCACATTCCTCTCCAAAATGCAGTTATTCACATCAAGAAATTAACATTGATAAAACATCATGCTATAATCCACAGGACCCATTCAATTTCCCCAGCTCTCCCAGCAGTGTCTCTTTTTTCCTTCCTGGTCCAGGATTTCATCAAGGATCATGGCTCCATTTACTGGTGTCTCTTCAGTTTTTTTCAACCTAGAATATTACCCAGGCTTTGTCTTTCAAGACCTTGACAGTTTTAAAGAATAAGGCCTTTGTGTAGGATGTCCTTCAGTCTAGGCCCATTTGATATTTCCTCATGTCCAGACTGAGGCCAAGCAGTATTGGCAGGAATACCACAGACACGATACTGTGCTCTTCTCGTTGCATCAGTCACAAGGCACATGAAGGGTGACTTGCCCTACTAACCTTGATCACAGGTCAAGTTTGTGTCTGCTGAGTTTCTCCACTGCAAAGTTACTATTTTTTTCTTTGTAATTGATGTGTAATTTATGAGGAGATCCTCTGAGACTGCCAGTTTCTCATCAAACCTGCACCCATAACCCTTAGTGTTCATTTGTGATTCCCGCCTGAATCAGCTACCACTGTAATGGTTGTCAGGTGGTGACTTTCTTTTTCCATTATCCTTCTTGGTTGTTCTTTGGAACTCTACCATTAAAAAAAGAGCTTTCCCTTCTATTTAATTTGTGTGGTCTCATGGCTTCTCATTTTAGTAACAGATTACAACACATTGAATATCACTATTTAATGTTGACACTGTCTTATATTTGGCCAGTGGGCACCCATTAGGGTGGCTTGTGTGTCATTTCGACTTGCTCCCATCCTTCTTTTTGCACTTCTTTACTGTGGTAGGCTGAATAATAGTCTCCCAAAGATTGCTCACATCATAATCCCCCAAACCACCTGGGTTATCCAGATGGGCCAGTGTAATCACAAGGGTTTTTTTTATAAGGGTCAGATGTGCACATCTTCATCTCTGCTTTCTCTGACCCTACTGCCTAATAACCCATGGTAAGGAAGCAAAGAGTCAGAGAGAAAAATACGAAGATGCCACACTGCTGGCCTTGAAGTTGGAAGAATGGCCATGAACTTCTTAACATCATAAATGTTCTTTTCTTTTTACTTCTTTCTTTGTCTGTTGTTATGATGAGATCCAAGCATTTTCTCCCTTGTATGGATTTTTCATAAGCTAGAAACTAAGCTACATTTTCTAATTACTAATTTTTCCCCTACCCTCTTGAATTTTAACATGATTTTTTTTTATAGTTAGCCTACAGATGGAAGCACCTGGTTTCCACTTTTACTGGAGCCACTTTAGTGCAAACTAATGTGCTTTTTATAAATTTTGTGATAAAACTTTGCTAGGAAGCTTATAAAGACTCAAATTGAGGCTTACAAATTACCTTGGTGATTATAGTTACAGGTCCTACAGTCTGACATTATCGGTGTTTAAGGTAGTTCAGTAACAAGGGGAAAATCGGTAGGTCCCTGGGCTGTCACTTGCATCAATTGTTATTGTAATTTTGTGCTCCCAAGATTACAGCCCATGTTTCTGGACATTTGGTGTCAAACTGATCAAGTTGGTATATTGATCCATAACTTCTTTAAGTGAAGGTCCCGAGGGTTTTGTTTTAAGAGAGGTGTCTTGAAAGTGAGAAATTAGTTAATAGTATAAATTTTAGATTCAGCCAAACCAAGGTACAAATTCTAGGAATGACACTTAGCTGGCAGCTGTGAGCAAGTCACTTAATTTCTCTAAAATTAAGTTACTTTATTTTTAAAATAGAGAAATTTTAGTTATTTTATTTCTAAAATTGAGATGACATAAAGTTGTAAGGATTAAGTAAGAGTATGGAAATAAAATGCTACACATGTAATAAATATTCAATAAATGGCAGCTGTTATAAACAAAAATTTTAGTTGCCTAGAATCACTTATTACAGTGCAAATGAACTCTGATGATAATCTCAATAGTTAAGCATTTCTCTTTTTTTTTTTTTTTTTTTTGAGACGGAGTCTTTGTCACCCAAACTGGAGTACAATGGCCACCTTGGGTCACTGCGGACTCCACCAGGTTCAAGTGATTCTCCTGCTTCAGCCTCCCGAGTAGCTGGGATTACAGATGCCTACCACCATGCCCAGCTAGTTTTTGTATTTTAGTAGAGAAGGGGTTTCACCAAGTTGGCCAGGTTGGGCTCTAACTCCTGAAATCAAGTGTTCTGCCTGCCTCCACCTCCACCTTCCAAAGTGCTGGGATTACAGGCTTGAGCCATTGCACCCGGCCCTTAAGCATCTTTTTTTACTAATTTCTCCATCAATGGACTCTAGTTATTTTACATTCTGTGAATTCTTTTTTTCTTTCAAGAAATTTTAAAATACTCCTGGGGTTAATCAGATTGTATTTTAATTTTATATATTTATATTACATTTAGTAAAATATCCAGCAATTAGAGAGTGCATATTAATGTTGATACTGAAGTGGTGTTTTTAAATGTTCCATGTCAGTGTTCTTTCTGTATTCAAAATTATGTCAAAGATGCAGTGTTTCTTAAAACAGTGATAGGGCTTTTGCTGTTAGTAGACAATGTAGTCAAGCCACAATTAGTTTGACACCAAGGTGGTTATCATATCATTACTTTAGATTGTAATTTAACTTTAGTGATATAGTAATTACTTCTGCCAGTTTTAGTAGTTCCTGTTATAATAAGAGTTTTAAAAGGAGAAAAGTGAATTCAAATGTATGCTTTTATTATTAAACATTTATGTCAGGTTCTATATTCTATAGAGATGTAATCTTGACTCAGTTGTTAGAAAACAGATAAAATAGGAAATACAAGATCTCTGTTTCAATAATACTGGCCAGATTATTATTATTTCACCATAATGGCAACATCTGCCAGGGAAATTAAAACAAAATTTCCTCCCTCAGGAGATTCTGCCTGCTCCAACTAAAGCTGTGTATATACAGGGAATGCCAGGAAATTCTGACATATTGTTGGAGCAAACACTTCAAAATATCTTGTGTTTTTTCTGTTTTAGCAACTTCACTGCGTGGTGGTTGGAAGTGAAAATGCCAAACGATATTTTGAAGCAGTTCAAGGATCTAAAGAGCATCAAGGAGAGCTTTTTGGGATCCATAACCTCTTCAAACTGAGGTCCCAAGGGTCTTGTCTTACAAGGGACATTCTGGAGGTGTGATCATCTTCTCTAACCTTTTCAATAATATCTTAAATACAGTTTTTCTTCCTCAGGAAATTTGAAATACAATTGCTGTTGCCTTTTCAGAGAAACTTTTGGTTTTCTTTATCAAAAATGCCTTGGAATTTTTACTTGTAGAGAATAAGAGATGAATTATTATACCTCTAAACTAAGGTTTTCCCATGCATAATTACACATAATGCACACACGTGAACGTATATACAGAGCAGTGTGAACTCCAAGGCCGTTTTAAGATGGGCAGAGAGAAGCTTATTGTTTGGAAAACAGCTGCTGAAGTCAGGAACTAAAAAAAGAGGTTTTCCTAAATAAACAAAAATATACAACGTGTTTTGATTGAAAGTTACCAAATACTCCCTGAGATGTACTCTCATGTCTCACGGAGATTTTTTGTTTTCTGTTCCCAATAAAAATTCCACACCAATATTTTAAACTCTCCCTGTTGTGTTCATCCTCAACATACAGATGTTTCTTATTCTTCAAACAAATGTTTTATATCCTTTTTTAAAAAACTCTTTTAAGTTCTTTTATATAGCAGAATACTAAAGATATTAACTATTTTCTAATTGATATTCCTATAGGTATCATAAAATCCTGGAATATTATCTTTTTCAACCTCCTCATGGGATAGATGAGGAAACTGAGTCTTAGAGAACTTCAGGCTATTTCTCTTGACTTCCATGACTTTGTAGTAAAATCTTAATGTACTTAATTTATTCAGTAAGTACCATAAAGACAGTTCAAGGAGCAGTTGGTTCTTGTCCTTGAGGAACTTGAACCATCTTCTCCGGAGGTGGAAGAAAACGTTTACATAATAACCACGTAATGTCAGGAATCGCACGCTGAACAAGTTCAGCAGTACACCATGGATGGCTGGGGGGAGGAAAGTATATATTATTTGAATCCTATAAATATTATTACTATTGTACAACTTCTGATGTAGACTGCTGAGTTTCTATTTTATAGTAATTACATTTGATTCTGAATTCAGTGACCCATTTGAGTCCTGCTTTTTGGGTTCTTTTCCCCTTGCTTTTTAAATACGCTGTTTCTTTTATGAATTTGTTCTTTCCAGTTTCTCTTTTCATGTCAATAACTTTGTTTGCCCTCCAGCTCCCAAACCCAGCTGCTACCTCCATCTCAGAGTACTACTTGACATGCTTATATTCACGTTAAAGTCATTATCTATAGTATTAGCATTACATTATTTATCCTGTTTTCTGTCATATATTATGACATAGTTATCTGTGTTTATCAGAATAACCACCTATTTCTTTGTTAAACAAGTGTTATGTGAGACGTATCAGGATGACAGGTTATTAAGTAGAAAAAGTTCTCTTGTTCATTGTGCCGCTGCACTCCAACCTGGGTAACAGCGCAAGACTCCGACTCAAAAAAAAAGTCTCTTGTTCACTGGTTATTCTAAGAATGTCTTGTTTCACCTTCAGAAGTGTTTATTGATGACAGGACCATCCATGTCTTACATTTTCTTTTTAAAAAATATCTTTAAGTTATTTAATATACCAGAATACTAAGGATATTAACCTATTTTCTAATTGATATTAATAAGGGGTGACAAGGCCATCCATGTCCTACATTTGTCTGGCTAGGCATATCATTGGCACTTGATTATTAAGTTAAATTTTGAATTAAAATTACTCATTTGTCATCATTTAGAATGTAAACTTATTCAGGGTTGGTTAGATTCATGCTGCTTTGGTCCAAAGGTGCTTCTAAATATTATTATTAGCCCCATATAATGGGAGCACATATCATAAAGTAAAAGAAGTATTTCACTTCATGTGAGACATTTTTAATTTTTAAAGGTTGTATAAAATCTGTTTTAAAATGTTTTAAGAAGTAAAAATTTGAATCTTTACACTTACAATCTTATGATTTCTGGGCAGTTTCATTCTGTTTTGCATTGACTTTCCATTATCTATATTATGGTTTCTCTTCAAAGATAGACATTGAGAGTTCATTTTACAAATATTTGTTGAGCATCTGCGAAATGTCAGGTACTGTTCATAGAGCTGGTACATACATAAAAGAACAAAATAGACAAAATGATGCTGTTTACCAGAAGTCTACATTCTATATGGGAAGACAAATGAGAAACAGAATAAATAAGTAAAATACAGAATGTATTATGATAGGTAGATTCTAAGGATAGAAAATAGAACGGGGAAGGGAAATGGAGACTGTCAGGGAAGGGGCATTGCAGTTTTAGATGGGGTAGCCAAGGAAGTCCTCGCTCTGAGGGCTGCATTTGAGTATTCAAAGAGGTGAGGCAGGAAGGTGTGTTTTAGACAGGGGAAACAAATGCAGAGGTCCTGAAGGAGGAACATGCCCCATGTGATCTCACAATGTCAGGGAGGCCAGACTGGTTAGAGTGAGGTAAGCAAGAGAGCAAGAGATGGAGCCAGAGAGATGACAGAGAGCCAGACCATGCAGGAACTTTGACTTTTACTTGAATGAGACAAAAAGCAGTTAGAGGGTTCTGAACAGAAAGATGACATAGTCTGATTTATATTAGCTTGACTTACTATTGAAAACTAGACTATAGAAGTACAAGGACATAAGCAAGAAGCCAGTTAGGAGGATACTACAGTAATCCAGCTGAGAGATGATGTTGGCTTGAGCCAGGGTGATGGTGGCGGGTGGCGTGAGAAGTGGCTTGATGGTGTATATATTATCCAGCTGGCATTGACAGGATTCGCTGATGGGTCAGATACAAGGTATGAGAAAAAGAGAGAAGTTAAGGATGGCTCCAAGGTGTTTGGCCTGAGCAGCTTAAGACTGGAACGGCCATTTATCTATAATAAGGGAGTTTCAGCAGCTTTAAGATTTCTAGTACTGCCACTTTCACCTGTTGTAGCCATTTAGCTTCTGTTACAGAGATAAATGGTAGCCTGGGAGTGAGGCTTCCCATCCCATTGCTGTAATAGCCTCCAGGCATGGAGAGTAAAGGACTTGCAGCAATTCAGAAACCATTTGTCATTCCCTAGAGTTCCATAGGGGAGAGTCTCACTCATTGCCCTGGATACCAAGTGGCTGGAACCATGCCATTAGTATGTCTGTGTATTCTTCAGTTGGGCATTTGTAACTGTAGTGATGATAGTATTATTTCTTCTTGCTCTAGCAACACATACAGCCTTAAAAAGTGAATTGATTTCCTTTTGAGGAGAATTTAATATTCTAGAATCTAGGCCATTAGAACTTCTGCTAAATGATACACCAGAAGCTTTAAAGTCCAAATACTTTCCCAAAGATGTAGCAAGCCTGTTATATAACTGGAATATTGTTTTTCATTTCATAGTAGGATGGACCTTTTTGTTTTGATGCCTCCTATACCTAAGGGATATTTTCAAATGAATATGAACAATAAATATAGTAACAATATAGGCTAGAATATCAAGTTCCCAATATTCAACATTGTGGTGTTTGAAATGTTAACATGTCCTTACCATAATTATTATATGGGAATGGTTGTTACGGATATCATACTGGGTAAATATATAACATTTCTTCACTCTCCCTCTCCCCACTAGTACTTTTAATGAAGTTGGCTGGAAAGTGTTAGTTTTCTGTGTCTGTAAAAGTAAACTTTAAGACAAGAATTAAGAGTATTTTTTAAATGTTTTATAAATGTTTATATATGAGTTTCTTAATTAGCAAGTTGAAAAATAACTTTAAGAATGCTAAAGCAAGCTGCATGCAATGTTTCTTTCTTAACTTCAAGAACAGCATGCCTTGCTATTGCTTATCTGGTTGTGGCTACCCCCTGTGTTGCATGGCTATCTGCATTCTTTCTTACTGACATTATAGAGAGAAGGCCAAGTGGAAGCAGGGATCATGACAGCCACAACGTGGTTGAAAGAGGGACCTCCAGCACACAAACTGGAAATGGTATGTAATGTTTCAGCTTGTAGCCTACAACACCTAGAAAACATGCACTGTGACAATTTTGTTTCTTTTCCTTTTTCCTTCATTTTATAGCCTGTAAAAAAAAAATTAAGAGTCAAGGACACAAAGTCAGAGGACTATGGGTAAAATTAATAATTAAGGCTGATTTAACATTCATATAACAAATTCAGGAGCAATTCAGCCATTTACAGCTAAACTGAATTTTAACTACCCCAAACTGTAAATCCAGTACCATCTAGATAACTAAACCCATCCCAAATAAATAATTTTTGACTAAATGGTAAGTTAAATGGAAAAATCACCACCAATGTGTATTAAAATTATTGAAGCCAAATATTAAAGTTATTCTCTAACTGAAAGCAGATATTTTATTTGATTCCTTAATTTTGTGATCTTTTTAGTAGTTTGCCATCTCATGTACCACCAAATCTTTATTTCATCCTAAGGCCATCTTAAAGGTAAAAAGCATGTGTGGAAGGTTTTTTGTTATTGTTTCTGGTTTTTTCTTGTTTGTTTTTAGAGTCTTAACTGTCAGTTTATACCAGTCCAATGACTTTAAATTGGGGATGAAATTTTTATAAATTTAAAGAAATATATGAATATCAAATATTGGCAAAAGTATTAGCAGATAATACTTTCCCGCAATATTTTACTATTAGAGGCTCAGTTTTAGAAAACTAGGGTATATTTAACTCTGACTAATGTGAAAAAGTTACATATTGAATTTAAATTTGTAGCAAATTTTACTTCAAAATTCTTTATTTCTGGTGATCAAGAGCCTATTGGCCTTTTTAATCAATTAGAACAATTTTCCAGTCGTGAATTCTTTACCTTGTTAACTCCTGTAATCTGTCTTATTCTTAAAGCATGATTAGAAGTATCTGCTAGATGACAGTAAACTCCAGTAATTCTTAAGCAGTAAGTTGTATGCTTTTCACTTTCGAGGCCAGAATTACGTGTCCTTGCATCTTAGAAGCCAAACACTCCACTTTGTGTTTTTTTTCAAAATACTTTGATGATATGGTATTCGAGTTTAAACTGTTTTATTTTGGAACAATATTCAACATGGAAAGAGAAAAGACTACTAGACTATGATATTAAACCCTTTACTAAATGTTTATTAAATGTTGTACTTTTAGAAAACACTAAGTGATACACTTGTACCTAAATTACCTGCCCAAAGTTGATTCCTTTTCACTTGATTCCATATTATATCTTGAGGTTTTCTGATGTTTTTGTCATTGTTTCTTCTGTAGCCTGGAGAGCCTGACTGTCAGGAATGCAGAGGTCCAGAACAAGCTGCAGAGCCACTGACAAAGGAAGTGTGTGATCCCTGCAGCGACTTCAGTGATGAAGAGCCAGTGGGAGCCGCAGGAGTAAAGACTGCCAAAAACAGAGCACCCGATTCAAATAAAGCTTCCAGCTCTCCAGGACAGCTTACCTTACTCCAGTGTGGTTTCTCAAAATTGTTTGAAACAAAATGTAAAGCAGTTGAGGACAGTGATGGAAATACTGCCTCTGATGATGAAAGTTCTGATGAGCAGCCCACATGCCTTTCAACAGAAGCCAAAGATGCTGGTTGTGAGAAAAATCAGGACTCTCTTTGTACTTCAAAATATCAGAAATTAGGTAACATCCTAAATCCAAAAGAAAAGCATATTTTTTATAAAAGTGAGAAGACTTTAGAACAGAGTATTTCTTCTAAGTCTGATGAGAAAAAATTTAAAAATACAGATAAACATTGCATTTTACAGAATGACACAGAATCAGAAGATAGTGATGTCATCTGTCCTACACAACATACAACTGAGAGATTCCCCGACAATAGTATAAGGTTTAAGCCACCCTTGGAGGGTTCTGAGGATTCTGAAACAGAACACTCTGTAAAAACAAGGAATAATGATAATGGTCGAAAGACTGATGACCAAAGAAATGGAATAATTTCAGAAAAGTTAAGTCCTGAGAACACAACCCTGAAATGTATTGTGAAAAGAAAAGGCACCAGCGATATCAGTGATGAATCTGATGACATTGAAATTTCTTCCAAGTCAAGAGTAAGGAAGAGTTCATTGAGGTTTAAGAGAATAAAGGAAACCAAAAAAGAACTTCACAATTCTCCCAAAACAGTGAACAAAACAAACCAAGTATATGCAACAAATGAGGATCATAACTCTCAGTTTATTGATGATTATTCATCCTCAGATGAGAGTTTATCCGTCAGCCACTTCAGTTTCTCTAAACAGAGCCATAGAATAAGAACTGTAAAAGACAGAACCAGTTTTTCTTCAAAATTGCCTAGCCATAATAAGAAAAGTAGCACTGTCATGCCAAGAAAACCAATGAAATGTTCAAATGAGAAAGCTGTCAATCAAGAGCAGTCATATGAATCAATGGATAAATTTTTAGGTAACTAAAGACATTCTGAAAACTTTAAAAAGTATATTTGTTTTATCAAGTAGTCTGTGAGATACTTTGAATTAACTTGTAAAATAGCCCTGAAATCAAGATGCTGCATTGAGGCACAAATAAGGAAGGGTTGGGTAGCAGGATAAATGGGAGACCACATGTAGGTCAAGATAATGTTGCCATCTACCCCAGGACCCCCTCCATGTGCCCCTCTAAATCATAACTCCTCTGCCCCCATAAATACCAATTATTCTAGCTTCTATAATAATTACTTATTTACATTTATATGGTTTTATCACCAAATGTGCATCTCTAGGTGAATTAATCTGTTTTCACACTGCTGATAAAGACATACTTGAGACTGAGAAGAAAAGGGGGTTTAATGGATTCATAGTTCCACATGGCTAGGGAGGCCTCACAATCATGGCGGAAGACAAGGAGGAGCAAGTCATGTCTTAACATGGTTGGTGGCAGGAAAAGAGAGAGAGAGAGCTTGTACAGGGGAACTCCTCTTTATAAAACCATCAGATCTCATGAGACTTACTGTCACGAGAACAGCATGGGAAAGACCTGTCCCCATGATTCAGTTACCTCCCACCAGGTCCCTCCCATGACACATGGGGATTGTGGGAGCTACAATTCAAGATGAGATTTGAGTGGAGACACAGCCAAACCATATCACTAGGTATTATGGTCCAGTCTCATACATTTTTTTAAAATGTTAGGCAGTCTTTTTTAATCTACAGGAATCCTCATCCCTTTCATTGCCTTACAATGTAACTATGGAAGTACCTGGACCATGTCTTACAGAGTTTCCCTCAGTTTGTATTTCGCTAATTGCATCCTCTCCATGCAGTTAAACATGTTCTTCTGTCTTCTATATTGCCTGCAAAAGAGCAGTTGGTTCCTGAGACTGGATCAGACTCAGGTTCAGTTCGTTTGGCAAGATAAAAGTTAGTGTTTAACAAGACTATAGTAGGCACAAAATGTTTATTCTCTCTTTATGATCCTAGCAGCCATTGATGCTTAATACCTATACTTATTTATTCATTCATTCAGAGTAGCAAAATATTTTCTGTTTATCTCCTTTCATTTTCGTTTAATTATTTAGAATGCTTTTGTAAAGAGGTACTTCACTACTTCCCCTCATCTACTATTGCTTACCCAGTGGCCCATCCATATATGAGAGACAGGAAAAATGCTAATTGCTTGCTTTATTTACCAGTTTATAGTATAGTAAAAACTAAATATGTCTATATGCCATAAGAATGACCCATTCTTTTCTTAGTAATTGATTCAAACACATTTAATGGGTCTCAATTCATTGCAATTAATAATATTATTAAGGCTCCATTGTCCTATCTGTGGATAGAAGGGAGACTCTGAAATGAATATTTTGGTTCCTGAAGCCTTTTGGCATGCTGCTAGTCATTTTGGAAGCCTCTTTGTTGTCTAGTCTTAACAAGATGTTCCAGGATCATCTCATCCATTTTCTGTCCCAGACCTACAATCAGTCATTATTCCAAGAAGTCTTGGTTTTCTGTTAGAGAGAAAGTGTGTTTCCAGACCACAGTATGGTGGTAGTAATGATCATTGCTACTGTGGACTTGGTTATTATTTCTGGGCCTTTTCAGTGGCCAGATTGTATATATATCTCTCTCTCTATATATATATATATATAAGATATGTGTATGTATACATATATTTGTGATATATTTTTATATATGTATTTATGTACACATATTTGTGATGATGATAAAATACCTCGAGTTTATATTTACACTTTTTTGTATTGATACTTAATTTGAGCGATAGAGCTCTCATTTGGCCTCTTTATTATGTTTGAATACCAGTTCTACAATATTGATAATTCTGGTTCTCAAGCATATAGGGAATGATTTACTTTTAATGCCCCATTGTTGCTCATTTGCTTTATCCCGTATTACACAAAGAATAAAATAGCAGTACTACCACAGTTTGATTACTGACAACATTTAGGGTTTATCTGTTTTTGCCTCTACTCTCCCTTTTCTTCCATTTTTAAAATGAATATACTATGTCTTTCTTGTCAAAGATATAGACATTGCATTATATACTACCCTTCTCTTAGACTTCACTTGGTCCACAGGTAACTACACATTTCATGCTCCCCATCAGTCCTTAATGTCAGTGCTCCTCACGTCATTCTGGTTGTCTGAATCTGACTGTCTGGTAATTCCTCAAGAAGTGTTCGTGAGAATAATATTCCCTGAGATTCTTGCAATAACAGTTTTGTGCCCTTATACCTGAAAGTCAGTTTTGCTGGATGTAAAATACTTGACTCACATTGTCTTTTCTTGAGCGTCTTAAATATGTAGCTTTGTTTTCTTTTGGCATAAAGTGTGGTATTATGTGTTCTTTTTTTTTCCTTCTCCGTAGGTGCCCAGGGGATTTTTTTTCTTTTCATTATTGTCCAATAATTTTACTAGATTGTGTTTTGATGTTGGTTATCCTGGGTCCATATTCTCATATACACAGTGTTGTTTTCACTTAAATTTTATTTTGGGAAAGACTTGCTTGTACTAGTGTTTTTGGTTACTTTTTCTATTCCTTTGCTTTGGCTTTCTTCTTCAGGGACTCCTATTATTCAGATGTTCAGTCTTCTTTGCCTATCTTCAGTTTTTGTCACATTCTCTCATCTTTTTGATCTGTTCATTTCATTTTGCTTTTTTAAAATGTTGTTTGTTTCTCTTAAGGCTTATCTGTTGTGTTTATTCCCACTTATGTTCCTTCTAGTTTAGTCTTCATTTTTGAAATTAAAAAAAAAAAATTTAAGTCTTTCCTAAGTTCTTATCACTCATTGCTGGGTTCCTCTAATTCTGATTTACGTTGTTGATTCATGTCTTTTTCTGTTTTGTGAGCACATCTTTCTAGCACGTTTTCATTGGAGGGATATTATTCTGCTTGTTCTCTTTTTTCTCACAGTAATTTTTATGAGATTTGACCGTGCTGCTTTTCCCTTGGTCATTTTTATATGAAATTACTTACTCTAAATTTTACAAATGAAGCAGAGCTTAGAAAATCTTTTCTCACTTCACAGAGACCCATATGTTATTTCCATGTAGAGTGCTGCACTGTGTTGGACCTTCCTCTGGCTCTCCCTTGCTTTACACTAGATCTTTTCTTTCCCTCATCCTTGTTCTTCCTATCCTACTTATTTTGATTCTCCCCCAGCAGTTTTTCCTCTTTGTTGGGCCCTGACCTGGGTGGGGGCCCTGGTGGGTCACTTTTGGGAGTTCTAGCAGTTGGCCTGCTTTAGCCCCTCCAGGCCTTCTTACTGTGACCCCCTGCACCCTCTCAGCATTGGAGAGCAGGAAACCTTCCAGATTCAGCTGCTGTTCCCCAGCTGGCCCCTTGTGCTTTCCGGTGAATACCTGTTGGCAGTTCTGGGGTCTCCTGTTTTTAGGTCTGTCGGGCGCCCTGTTGCTTCCTCCTCCTTTCACACAGATACTGAAACCGTGCAGAGTTCATAGCTAGTGGAGATTTTTCCCACCTGCTTGTACTTTAGGTGTCATGAGGGTATCTTGTTACCTAATTTTGATGTAAATGTCCGTGGGCTTTTGGTTTTGCTGTCTGGTTGCTGTCTGTTTCTGTGTACAGATTCAGAGATTCTCCTGCTTCTCTTGTTACCACCCTCTGCCCAGAATCTGTATGGTGATTTTTTTTTTTTTTTTTTTTTTTTTTTTTTTTTTTTGAGATGGAGTCTCGCTCTGCCGCCCAGGCTGGAGTGCAGTGGCCGGATCTCAGCTCACTGCAAGCTCCGCCTCCCGGGTTCCCGCCATTCTCCTGCCTCAGCCTCCCAAGTAGTTGGGACTACAGGCACCCGCCACCGCGCCCGGCTAGTTTTTTGTATTTTTTTTTTTTTAGTAGAGACGGGGTTTCACCGTGTTAGCCAGGATGGTCTCGATCTCCTGACCTCGTGATCCGCCCGTCTCGGCCTCCCAAAGTGCTGGGATTACAGGCTTGAGCCACCGCGCCCGGCCAGTATGGTGATTTTAAGGCGTTGCCTTCACAAATGTCTGACTTATTCCCCCAAAAATTATGTGAAAGAAGCTGAGATACAAGCAAGGATATTTTGCTATAGAAATCTTAATTGTTGTATTTGATTTATGTATAAATCAGGCCTTCTTTGTGGCTATTAGCATTCTCATTTAAGAGTTCATTATTATATATATTTTGGTATCATTGTAAATAAGTACTGAATTATCCTTTGGTTTGTGTGCTACAGTTAGATTTTAGGTTTGAGGAATTATTGCATAAACTGTTTTTTAAATAATCAGCTCAGTTTTTTGTTTGTTTGTTTTTTACTGTGCAAAAGGTGTCAGTAGTTAGTTTAGAACTAATGCTATTTTGAACAATGGATAACATGTGTCATCAAAATTAAGAAACATCTGAGTAAATTTTCTGCTGTGAAGGTTTTGAAATTATGTGCCATATATAGTACCTGGTATTTTGAAGTTTAAGGAGAATGTTACGCTAGTTACTGTCTCATCATATTATTTAACAACGTTTTAAGTTTGCATGATTGGCAATTTCTGGTTGGAGAGGTTCAGTACTGAAACAGCACAAGTGTTGAAGGTCATACCTGAGGTTCATTGCCAGAGCTGTTGGAGGGAGCATTTATAGGCCTTGGTTCTGGCCTTCTCTTTTATGATCACAATTCAAAAATGAATTATAGGTGCCTAGAAGCAAAGCAATAAAAATCATAGCTATTTTTTAAACCTCTTTCAGATAAAAGCCATGAGTTAATTTTTTTCATTTCCTAAAAAGCTCTCATCTTGACATTCTCTGGGCATATGTACAAAAAAGACAAAATACAAACAATAAAACTGAGCAAAGCCAATCAAACGAAACTCCCTAGTCATAAACCCCATGCTCCCATTCCATCAGTGTAATCAAGTACATGTTTAAAGGAACAGAGAAGGTTGGTTTCATTCTTTAAATTAGTGAACAACTTTTTTTTTTTAATTAACAATAAAATTCATAGAGAGGACCTTCCTCAACCATGACTTTTCTCTTGGCCAAAACCTCCATTTCAAGTTTAAAGATTGTTACCTACTATCAGTAGTTCTCATCTCACATTGATGAGAAGGAAAAGGCATTTCCAAGGTAACCTATACTAACATATTTGAACTCTCTCTCTCTTCAATATTTTTCCTAAAGAGTATTGTGGTGTTGATGTTTCTCTTGAGTATTAAAAATAAGAATAATGTGTTTTTGTGGAACCATACTGCTGTATACTGATACATCACTTAAAAAATATCAATTACCTCCTAGATGGCGTTCAGGAAGTGGCTTATATTCACTCAAATCAGAATGTGATTGGATCGAGCAAAGCTGAAAATCACATGAGCCGATGGGCAGCACATGATGTATTTGAGTTGAAGCAGTTTTCCCAGCTGCCTGCTAACATAGCTGTTTGCAGTTCTAAGGTAAGAAAGATATAGGATAGTATCATCTTTAGTTACCTCATTTTTCACAGAAGTTACTCAATAGTATTTTCTCTAAGTATTCCCTCAAAAATAGCTACAAAAACTGTAAGGGACATACAAATAAGTGTAAAAATCAAAACATTTGGGAGCTGTAGTCATTGAAGATGCTTTAGATTAAACAACAAATTTACACCCAAATACCTAGTAATGTTGAGTTGCTTAATAGTTTTCCTCAATAAAAATTGGCCAGTACCCCCAAAATGAAAAGGAATGTGAGGGAATCATGTAGTTCAATCAGAACCAAAACCATTTCTGCTCATATGGAAAAAGGAAAGTATGTGATTAGATTGCTCCACAATTTTTCACCTAAAATGAAGACACACACAGATAACTCGTTTCATATAGAATTTATATTTTTAGCAAAAGGATTTTTATACTGTTAAAAGTCATAAATACTTCCTATGGGCTCTTCCCACTTCAAATTGCTGTTGTGATATTTTTGTTTATGCATAGTCACTTTCTTCAAAGGTTTTTACAAAATATTTTCTTCTGTTTGGCTTATTATTTTCTAAGAGCTAAGTGCCTCAGGAGTAATTTTACTGTCACTTTATGGGCAGGAGTTCAGAATGCGTACTGTATATAATACCAATATTTTGCTTCAACCTAGTGCTATTTTACTTTTAAGAATGAAGGTGGGGGTAGAATTCCTCTGAACTATCAAGGGAATTAATTTATTTGTACCTCACTGGTTTGACAAAGGAATCAAATTAGCTTAACAATAAAACCAGAGTACAAAATGAAATTCAGGACCAGAGAAAATATAAATTAAACTGGAAGTTTAAGACGGGGAGAAAGTTAGAATACAAATTCATAGGACATAACATGTTCTACCCAGATATTGTATAAAGTTAAAAAAGATATTGCTAATTTGATTGAGTTTTCTGGTAGAAAAATCAAAGGAGGTAAGCTGTCTATTTAGTGATACCTCAACTAGTGCATGTGGAAATGTGTGTGGGCAGTTTGGGTGGTCACAATGACTGAGTGTCTGACTGGCATTAATGTCTGGAAGCCAGGGATTCCAAATGGCTCTCCTGGACAGAGGACTGGGTTGAGGGGGCAATGGGGAGGCACTCCCACATGCAAAGAATTGTTCTGCCCAAAATGCCACAACACCCTGCTGAGAAAGGCTGAGTGAAATGTTTGTCCTTAAGGAAGAAAAAAAACAAAAAACAAAAAAGCAGTGGTTCTAGGAGAAGCAAAGCTTTTCCTAGCACTCACTTTGAAGGAAATTTGTCACTTGGGGTTTTTTGGGGACCACAGAACGATATAGTAAACAGCCAGTTGTCTTATAATAGCCCTAGAATAAATCTAATAACGGACTTTGAAAGGCTATCCTTTCTAGCCTTTTTCAATGTAGTCCATAGGCCCAATGCCAAACTACAACTTGTGAAAGCATTCTTTCATGACCCAAATATGCTGCTTTTTATACTCGTCTTCTCATTTGATCCAGGAATGTACCGTCTCTCAACCAACACTTTAAACAGCATTTCTACAGTTTGATTGCCTTGTATGTGCCGTCTGAAAAAGGCAGGCCGAATTATGTTGGGTTTTCCAGAAACTTGCTTTGTTAGGATAAAGAGTATGTCAGAATCTTTTAAACAGATAGCTAATTTTTTATTAGGATTTTTTTTTAACTGTGCCCTTTTTTAAAACCTTCTCCTTCTACATACAAACAAATTTTAATGTGAAATGTCAGATAATTTGGCAAACCGCTGTAGTGGATGTTAATGAAATAACTGGATACTGGTCGTTAGCTTATCTAAATATTTATTAGAGAAGAAATTTACAAGCATATAATTTCTCCAACAATTGACCTAAGAAGCAACCTGCTTCTTAAGCAAAGTTATAAAAATAAAATGCTGGAAACACAGTTTGCCTGTGAGCTCTTACAGTCCAAATATTTTTGAGGTGGACAACACAATCTCGTTAGAAACCTTGTCTCTTTACAGTGATTTTCAGAGGGAGGGGCATCTCTTGCTAGGAAACGAATTGGAATACCTACTCCCTGGGTGTTATAATATACCCTTGGAGGCTGTCTATCTCCCTCATCACACATACACCAACTTAGTAAACCTTTTCAGAGAAGATAAAGAAATTAGTTGTTTAATGACTACATTGTGGTGAAGTTTTAAAGCCACTAAATGGGAGGTCCATTCCCATGGCGCCCTTGCTAGCAGCCCAAGCACAGTCTACAGAAACACTCATTTCAGTGGCTGACTTCAGTCAGTAATTGATACAGCAAAATTTCATTCTAACATTTCAAAGCTGTCTCACAGAATTTCTGAGAAGAAAAGTTCCCAATCACTGATTTCATCATATCGCGTCATTATTACTTCAACACCTTTAATGAGGAAATCATTGAAACACACTCATCATCTTTGGCTAGAGAGACGTACGTTACTCAGAGGTTTTGCAGCTGGTGTGGCAGTGGGTGGCAATAGTGAATTTACAGTTTTGAAAAAAAAAGCTACGAGAAGAAAAGAGAATAAACAAAGGGAAAGGGAAATGAAGCAAGAACAAAAGAGACTCAATCATAGTGTTAGAAAATACCTGCAAACTTCTTGATCCTGAAGTCTCCAAAAAGCTCAGACCTCCCAGCGATAGTACAGTATCTTTCATCTGGGGCTCAGTCTAGAATCTTTTCGGTGACTGGTAATTCCTCTGAGTGCTTCATGTCTGTCATCAAAGTTTTATTAAAGAGCTTTACTTGTGTTTGAAAAGATTGTGTGTGCATGCATGTGTGTCTGTAGCCAGTTGCAGACATGTTGTCTCAGTAAGAAAATAAATCCTATTTGTTTTATGAAATCAGTACACAAGTAACAGTTGCCACAGTATACCAGTATTCCAACTTCAAAAGAGTACTGTAGAGTCTGAATCAGAACCTTTCACTAGATTGCAAGGGAATATACTAAAATGAAAACTTCTAAAAGAGAAGTAATAAACACCGTAATGCTAGATAAGATCCTATGGTCTTTCAGAGTTTTTCATGTATAGTAATTATTTGATGTACAGTAATTATTAATAACCAAAATGACAAAAACTGTGAATCTACTCTTCAAATTCAACCATGGATCTTAAAAAGGAGTAGAATGTACTCTAGAGTTCGTCTGTTATTTTGCTGTATGGAAGTATGTCGCGGAGCTGAACTGTACCTGTTTGTGATGTGATGCCCCCTTTTCTCAGTCAACTGCACGTTTTCAACTTAAGTTTGCATAAAATTTTCTGAAAAGAAATGTACAAAGACAGCCTTCAATTAAGGATTAATCACTATGGCAACTGAGATGTGGTGACTGAAGGGGGAGGATGTATTCTCCCCTCAGTTTCCTGCCAGCTGTCATAGTCAACCTCTGCTGCCTGAATCCAAGCCAAAATATCGACTGTGACCAACTCTAAGAAACTATATCTGTATTTTTATAAATTGGTACAAGTATCAGACTATAAAAGAAGACTTAATCCCTTGAATTGGATGACAGACACTTGGCACTCTTGTGAGTGTTTGACAGAGAAATAACGGGTCGCTTTGTAGTAAAACCTGGATTAATAGTAAGCCCCTCTTTATGTTATTGCAGTGTGGTGTAAATGAGAGAACTAAGCGTGCTGTCAGCCCGGGGCGGGAGGTAGCGTGGGGAAGTGTCTTTTATATAACCAGTGCAGGTTTAAGCACTGTTCAGAATACTGTAAATACAAAATATTGTGTTAGTAAGAACTTCTCTTTCTTGTATTTGTATTAGATTGGCATTCTGTAGATTACTTAAAGAAAGGATTTCTGTGAGCTACGGTGGGTTTGATTGCAGTATGTTTATACAGCTTTTGGAGTCAGCTAGGAGGGATGGACTGTTTACAGTGAGCAGACTTTGGGGAGATAGAGCATTCCATTATCCTGTTTTTCAGGATAATGAATGGCATGATGATTTAAAGTAATTGTTCACAAATGGCTGGTTTACAAAGTAGTCCAGTAAGCAAGGTTTACGGTTTCAGCATGTAACTCTTACTGGGTGGGATAGTTCATGGTCTTAATCATTTCTCTTTTTGTAGCTAGACATTAATTTTATGGCACTTGTATCAGAAAGTTACCCTTTCAAATAATTTTAGTAGAAATCAAGATTTTAAAATGTGTGTGTGTGTGTGTGTGTGTATGAAATTATGTGACTGGTATTGACATGAAAAAGGCTTTTGTGTTTCTACACCTAGAAGTAGGATTGGTTGTAGATAGCTTTCTGATTCGGAAGATAATATGTCATTTGAATAGAAAATACCTGCTACTTAGAGGAAGGAGAATCCAGTTTTTAAACTATAAACATAGAGACCTATTCCCCTGCTAGCTGGAGGCTACAAGAAGCTGTAGCATCTTTCCGCACAATGATGATACCAGGATTCATGGACTAATGTAACTGATGAGCTGATGTGTGCAAAACACATTCAACACCTTGCAAGAAAGGCATTGAAATTATTCAAAAAATGTAATTTTTTATTATTGTAATTATGATTATTGCTTACCAATGGGGTGATGTGTAAATAAGTCTCTACAATAACCTGCTATTTGCTTCTCTGGTTCCTTGTTTAAAATTCTTTGTCACCTGTGTCTGCTGATTGAACTCCTACCCCTTGTATCACCTGTGACAGCTCTCCCCCAACTCATCTCCAAAGCAATATAAGTTTTTCCTCATTCTTCTCTTTACTTGTGTGTGTTTATCTGCTATAGCAGTTATCTCATTGTATTGTGCAATACTAGATGAATATGTACAAGATGCTTTTGAGTGCAGGAAATAGAATAACCATCAAACATTGGGCTATATAGTAAGTCACTAAACTAATTCAAATAACAGCAGGTCTGGAAGGAGGCGTTTTCCAGTGTGACAGCCCCATGACACTATAGTGTCACTAAACTAATTCAAATAACAGCAGGTCTGGAAGGAGGCGTTTTCCAGTGTGACAGCCCCATGACACCACAGGGATTCAGGCTCTTTCATTTTCTGCCCCGCTATCTTTAGTAAATTAACTTTCAGTCCTTAGGTCTTTTGCCTCATGTTGCCAGATGACTATTGCAACTCAAGAACTCATTTCCTCAAACAAATCTATTCTGAGGATAGGGAAGTGTAATTGTTTTCATATATATCTCTCTCCTATTGTATTTATTTATTTATTTATTTTGAGACAAGAGTCTTGCTGTCACCCAGGCCGGTGTGCAGTGATGCAATCTCTGCTCACTGCAACCTCTGCCTCCCAAATTCTAGTGATTCTCCTGCCTCAGCCTCCTGAGTAGCTGGGACTACAGGCACATATCAGCACAACTGGCTGATTTTTGTATTTTTAGTAGAGAAGGAGTTTTGCCATATTGCTGAGACTGGTCTCAAACTCCCGACTCAGGTGATCCACCCACCTCGGCCTCCCAAAGTGCTGGGATTACAGGCATAATCCACCATGCCCAGCCTTATCTCTCTCCTTTTGTCGGGTGTATTAGTCCATTTTCACATTGCTGATAAAGACATACCAGAGACTGGGTAATTTATAAAGAAAAAGATTTAATGGACTCACAGTTCCACATGGCTGGGAGGCCTCACAATCATGGTGGAAGGTGAAAGTCATGCCTTACATGGCAGCAGGCAAAAAGAAAAATGAGAGCCAAGAGGAAGGGACAACCCCTTATTAAACCATCACATCTCGTGAGACTTACTCACTGCCATGAGAACAGTATGAGAGAAACCACCCCTATGATTCTATTATCTCCCACTGGGTCCTTCCCACAACACAGGAGAATTATGGGAGCTACAATTCAAGATGAGATTTGGGTGGGGACACAGCCAAACCCTATCATTCTGCCTCTGGCCCCTCCCAAATCCCATGTTCTCACATTTGAAAACCAATCATGCCTTCCCAACAGTCCTCCAAAGTCTTAACTCATTCCAGCATTAACTCAGATGTCCACAGTCCAAAGACTCATTTGAGACAAGGCAAGTCCTTTCTGCCTATGAGCCTGTAAAATGAAAAGCAAGTTAGTTAGTTTCTAGATACAATGGATGGTCAGGAATTGGATAAATACACACATTCCAAATGGGAGAAAGTTGGCCAAAACAAAGGTGCTAAAGGCCCCATGCAAGTCCAGAATCCAGTAGGGCAGTCAAATCTTAAAGCTCCAAAATGATCTCCCAGGACTCCATGTCTCAACATCCAGGTCACACTGATACAAGAGGTGGGTTCCCATCGTCTTGAGCAGCTCTGCCCCTGTGGTTTTGCAGGGTACAGCCTCTCTCATGACTGCTTCCATGGGCTGGCATTGAGTGGCTGTGGCTTTTCCAGGTGCACAATGGATGCTGTCAGTGGATCTACCATTCTGGGGCCTGGAGGATGGTGGCCCTCTTCTCACACCTCCACTAGGCAGTGCTCTATTGGGAACTCTGTGTGGGGGCTCCAACCCCACATTTCCCTTCTGCACTGCCCTAGCAGAGGTTCTCCATGAGAGCCCCACCCCTGCAGCAAATGTCTGCCTGGACATCCAAGGGTTTCCATCCATCCTCTAAAATCTAGGTGGAGGTTCCCAAACCTCCATTCTTGACTTCTTTGCACCCGTAGGCTCAACACCACATGGAAGCTGCCAAGGCTTGGGACTTGCACCCTCTGAAGCCATGGCACAAGCTGTACCTTGGCCCCTTTTAGCTGTGGCTAGAGTGGCTAGGACACAGGATACCAAGCCTCTACCATTTTTCTATGAAACCATTTTTTTCTTCCTGGGCCTCAGGGCTTGTGATGGGAGGGGCTGCCGCAAAGGTCTTTGATGTGCCCTGGAGACATTTTCCTTCTCAAAGAGGTTCTATAAATGAAAATGTGAATAATTATTCTAATTTGTTAGTATGAGCATAACTCTTTTGTGGTGAGTTGGCATTAGATAAGACAAATATGTCTGAACTGGAATTTGTGATATTTTGCAAATTATCTGATGAAGATAATACACCTTTAACTAGGATCTGCTCTCACAGTTTTTACAGCAAGATGGTAAGTTGATGTTTTATTTTAGAGATGTCAGCCATCTGGTTAGCCACATTACTTAGTATCAGTCAAATTTCAGTTAATCTATAAACAAGTCTCATGACTAGCATTACCTGCTTCAAAGTGGATTGGAAAACCATATCCCAGTATTTCATTTGCTATGTAAGGCTATTTTGTTGCAGGTGAAATAATTGAATGCCTTAACAGCAAGGACTTTTTATCTTGTTTAGAAAACTTGTTTGGCAAATGTCCTCCAGAAATTAAGTTTTCTTTGTCATTGAGTTGGGGGAAAAATAACCCTGTTGCTCCTCTGTTCTCACCTCACAACAATCAACACACAAGATTTCTGTGACCAGCTCTGTGGGGGATTCTCCCTTACACCAGCGAGCAGTCAATTCTGTAGCAGATGCCAGCTGGGTGTCCTCCGATTCCGTTCCAGTACTATCTGCCTGGATACAGTATCAGATCCAACAGGTTGAACACTCAGTCCCACAGACTGCCCGCAGCTTGTCACTCAAAAGACCCAGTTTGTTTTACCTGCGCTTCTAACCAAGCAGCTGTAAATCAGGGTTCCCACAGTCCGCTCCCGGGGCTTGTTTAATTTGCCAGAGCAGCTCACAGAACTCAAGGAAATACTTAGGGTTACCATTTTATTAGGATAGAGATGAAGAGCTGCGTAGGGTGAGGTATGGGAAGAGGTGCAGAGCTTCCACACTCAGTCCTGAGTTCTCCGCCCTCTGAGAATGTCCACCTTCTCAGCTATCCAGATGTTCTCAAAATCCAGTACTTTGGGGTTTTTATGGAGGCTTCGTTACATAGGTATGGTTGATTCAATCAGTTGTACCTATGTAATGGTTATGATGGTTAAGCCACTGGTGATCAGCATAACCGTCAGCCCCTGTTCCTTCTCTGGAGGTTGGGGGTGGGGCTGACAGTCCCAACCCTCTGACCCTGCCTTGATCTTTCAGGTGACCAGCCCCATCCTGAAGCTCCCTAGGGGGCTGCCAGCCACCAGCCAACTCATTAGCATAGAAAAGCACATCACTGTATTTCAAGGATTTTAGGAGCTGTATGCCAGGAAACTGGGACAGAGACCAAATGTCTGTTTCACAATATCACAGTCATATTTGTGTAAGTTTATAGTCATCCAGCAAGCATTTATTGAGAGCCTATAGGGCATGACTCAGGACTTAGTACAATAAAAATACATGGTTGCTCTCTGGATTACAGGAGTGTGATCTAGTTAAATAGATAAGACCTAAACAATCAAAATAATTTCAAACAGTACAGGGGGCCCTACCTATTCAAAGAGATCCCCTAGATTTCATTGTATTTCTCTGATGGGTGAAATGAGGATCTTTGGCCTATGTGCAGCATTATTTGGTTTGGTATGTTGTATGAGATGACATAAAATCTTAAATCAAGGTACATTCCATTTTATAATAAAGCTGCCAAATGAGAAATCAAAGCAATAATGCAAGAAAAGAGTATGCAAGGGAAGTCTTGTGAAGCTGTACCTTCGAGCATAGGTAGGACAGTGTTGGGCAAGGAACTAGGTTCTGAGGAGATCTGGAGCCAGAAATGTGATGATGTGTTTGGCAGCTAGTGAGAAGACAGGACTGACCAGGCAGACTTACATTGGACCACAGAGAGCAGTAAGGTACATAGGGGGTTAAGAAAAAGTCATGAAGAGCCTTTCATTTAGGGCAATAATCAATAAATGTTAAACTGATCTGAACAGACTGAGATGTTAGGCTTTATACTCTGACAGGTTAATTTTCAAGATATGCCAAATACCTAATCATTCCACAGTGAAGAAGGCCAGGAGCCAGGCTGGAGCAGGTTGATGTAATGATTATTCTAGACAAAGACTATTCTATTTTCACTGAACAGGTGGGGGACCATTTCATGTGTGTTGATATAAAGCTGGGTGAAGCCCAGACCTACTCATGATTATCATGATCAAACTTGCCAACATGGAGGTATCAAGTATGTGTTGAATGAAGACTTTCCAGTTTATTAGAGACTGACAGTTGTCAAAGTGTGGTCCGTGGACCCTAAGATAGCCCCAAGACTCAGGGGGGTCCACCTTTTCACTTGTTGACATTTGTACTAATGATTCAAAAGCAATGTTGGGGAGCCGGCTGGCAGATTAGTATGAACAGGCAGTGGCCCTTAATTGTAGTAGTGAGACAAGATAGCTCCCTTGACCCCCTTCACGGGCGGGAACTGGAGTGGCTCATTTCACTTAGCTCGCCGCTGGCCACTCCTTGTAGGAGGGAGTGTACAGGTGAGCAAGCAGGTATGGGAATAGGAGCGAACAAACGCTGCAACCTACGAGTCGCTCCTCTCTGGTGGGAGCAGGCTCTGTGCAGGCCCTGCAGCAGCATCCAAGCATATTAAAGAACCAGCGGTCTTTAAGCTCTGCCATCTGGGGACAGCTAAGTGCCACCCAGCTCAGTGGAGGGTCAGGGTGGCAGCCCCTGCCCTCTTGGCACTTGGGTTCTTGACCGGTGTCCAGGAAGAATCAGGTCATATGAACTGTTTGAAAGGTGATGCCTGCGGAAGACTTTGTTGAGCACTGAGCGGCTCTCAGCAGAGAGGGAGGCTGGAAAGGGGATGGGAAGGTGATCTTTCTCCTGAAGCCTGGCTGTCTCCGACCAGGCCCCTCTCCAAGCTCCAAGCTGCACCGGCTGAAGTTAGCTGCATCTGTCCGTAGTCTCCGATGCCCAGTTGCTTCCCTGCTTGCCGCTCAGCTGCTAGTGTTGCTCTGCCAGCTAAGTCTTTTATGGGCTCAGGATAGGGGCAGGGGCAAGCCAAAAAGGCAACGTTTGGGTAGAAAAACGGGGTCAGCTGTTTCCATGTAGGGCCACAGATCCAGGCTGGGCTTAAGGGTGGAGTTTAGATGGGAGCCCAGTCCTTCTGTATCACTAGTAGTTAATGGATTTTTTACCACCACATTGTTGCAGGAAAAGAAAACTACTTTCTGTTATGAATATCTTCGAGGAAGCAGCAAAATTAATTTTAGCAAATCTCAACCCTTTACAAGCCCATCTTTTTTGTATTCTGTATGATGAAATGGGAAGTATGCATAGAGCACTTGAATGATTGTTTGAGTTGCACATTGAACTGGCTGCTTTTTTGTGGAACACCATTTGGAAGAATGACTGACAGACGGGTTATTCAGACGTGGGTATTTGGCACTTCCTCGAAAAAATGAACTTATTGACCATGTCACTTCAAGGAAAATAATGGACAGTACTTGTTGCCAGTGATAAAATTCAAGCTTTCAAGTGAAAGTTAAAATACTGCAAAGCTTGTGTCTACTACCATAGCATTGACATCTTCCCAATACTTGTTTTTTCTGATAATAACAAAAGTGATTTTCTAATGTGGTACAATTAAATATGTCCATGTTTTGAAGATCTGCATAACTCTATTAATCAGTATTTTCTAAATGACCAGTGAATGATACTAAAAATCACACATAGGGAAAAGATTTACCAAAGTTCAAGATACACCAATGAATTTTAACAATGTAAACATTTTACTGAAAGGTTTCAGATTTTTAATGAAATTAACCTTGAGTTTTGGTATCGTGTCAAAAAAGAAAATCCATAATTATCTGAAAAGACTATTAAAATATTTTTCCCTTTTCTAACTGCACGTCTGTATGAGACCAATTTTCTTCATAAGCTTCATCCAAAACAACGTGTCACAACAGATTGAATGTAGAAACAGGAGAATTCAGCTGTCTTTTATTAAGCCAAATATTAAAGACATTTGTAAAAATGTAAAACATAGCCACGGGCCGGGCGCGGTGGCTCAAGCCTGTAATCCCAGCACTTTGGGAGGCCGAGACGGGCGGATCACGAGGTCAGGAGATCGAGACCATCCTGGCTAACACGGTGAAACCCCGTCTCTACTAAAAAATACAAAAAACTAGCCGGGCGAGGTGGCGGGCGCCTGTAGTCCCAGCTACTCGGGAGGCTGAGGCAGGAGAATGGCGGGAACCCAGGAGGCGGAGCTTGCAGTGAGCCGAGATCGCGCCACTGCACTCCAGCCTGGGTGACAGAGCCAGACTCCGTCTCAAAAAAAAAAAAAACAAAAAAAAACATAGCCACGCTTCTCACTAACTTTTTGGTTTTTTGCTTTGGAAAGTACAGTTACTTTTGTCTTAAAAAGTTCCTTATGTTAACATGTAATGGGCTTTTATTTTAATTAGTTAATAAAGACTTTAAATTTTCAGTAGATGTAACCCACACAGACAAAAACTCTTTGAGATTCTCAATTTTAAAGTATAAAGGGGTTTTAAGACCAAAAAGCTTCAGAACTACTGTCTTAGACCCATATGAAAACAGTTGCCTTATCATTAAATTCACTTCTGCAGGATATGCTTCCATTTGGCCTTTCTGTGTGTGAAAATGTTACTTTCTCTAATCATAACCAAAGAAAGCATATCAGAATAGAAGAGAGTAAAGATGATGTGATTATAGGGAATTAACTCTAATACTAAAAAAGCGGAATCTTTAACATATTTTAGCACTTTATTATTAATAATAAATAGTTACATCAAATCTCACAACTAGTTGTAATGTCTCAGTGTCATTTGTGGTACCTGCTTGAAATCTTCTTCCCCAGACACTGGAGAGCCATTTGGTGGCTTTCTAATCAAATCAGCCTAAGTGGCCCAGCTGGAGGCCTGGGCGGAGGGACGTGAGGAGCCTCAGCTAGCCACTGGAAAACAGGCAGCAGTGAGTGCCTGCCAGGAAAGGCTTTCTTTGGTTAACTTTTTTTCACCAGCACCATTCTTCTGTGATCTTTGTTGCCAGCGATACGAAATATAACAGGTATTGTTTCATATGAGGTCACATATAACAAGTATTATTTCATATGAGGTCTTCAGGTAGTCTTTATATAAAATATGATAATACAAATAAAACTTAGTACCTAGAGAGATTTGAAATTGAGGTCAAGGCCACAAGATGTGATGGACCTATCCATTAGTACTTAGTGGAGATCCTACAAAGACTAGTAGAATTGTGAATTTTAAATACGAAAGAGACTGGTAGGAGTCCCAGATCCAAATCTCCCATCTCCTAGATCCCATTCTCCAGATCTTTCATTATCCCCAAGATGATCCTCAGAAAGGTACAGAATCTCCCCAAATGGAAAGAGTAAGTGGCAAAGTAGGGCCTGGATGCCAGGGCCATGGTGCTGAGCCCAGTGCTCAGACGGCTCTCTGGAAAGGCTTCGATCCCTCTCTAGCCTTTGTCTGTAGGAGGAATTAATGGGAATTTACTCCTGGGCTGCACTCCCATGGAGGACTGAGGGTATCAGCGAAATTTTCCACTGCACATCTGCAAGCTTTGGTGAAGGTAATTGCTATGGTCTCGCTTGGCCGTTTCCCGCAGAGCCATCAGATCAGCAGCCCCCAGGGAGACGGAGTTCCTGGGTGTCTGTCTGTAGCACATGGCATTCACCTGCTCCCCTCAATGCTGCCACTTCGCATCGTTTTAGATAGATGGGTTTCCTGGACAGTGAGTCACCCCTGTGAGTGATGCTGAATTTCCACAAGCAGCTTCTATCAGATTTAATTTGATAAGTGCTTATTTGAAGAGATACTTCCATTATTCTTTAAAAAAAAAATTAAAAATAAAAATAAAAATAACAGCTCAGGACAGCCAGTATAAAGTTGTCCCTTTGTGGCTGACTCAGAAAGCAAAGCACTATTGAAAAAGAGTTTAGCTGGATTATATAATAAGTATTACTCCTTCCAGGAGGAGAGCAGACCCATGGCTAAAAACTTCCATCTCCCTCTCTCCCCAGAAAAGGTTTTGGATTTGAATGCAAATGCTGTTGTTTTTTTGAGATTTGAACATCATTTTTAAACATAGGCAGAAAATTTGACTCTTCTTTTGTGGTGGGTCCTCTGACCAAATGGCTTTTCTGCAGATGGTTAAGACAATTCAGGGATAGCTCATAGTTGCCTTAGGTTCTTTTTGAGTATTGGAAAACTGCGTTTACAGTAATGTTTTCTATCTCCAGGCACAAACCTTGAGTGATTTTGAGTATTTTCATACTTAAGCAAAAATCCTGAAATTTTTTGTTGTTTTGTCGCTTTGTGGCAGAGTTGGCATGATCAGGTGGATATGAGGGCTTGTGGCCACACGGTGTGCCCTTGTGTGATGACCTTAGAGTGTCTTGTGAAGCTCAGGAACAAGGTGTACAAAGAGCTGTCCTGGGATGGGCAGATCCTTTTTGACCTTAGAATCAGAGTTTTTAATTAAGCCTTCCACTCTAGCTTCTCAGTGGGTCAGAGCCATCAGAACCTTCCAGTGGCTTTGAAGATCTCCTCCTTGTTTCCAGTTTTCTCATTGACTCATCAAGCCTAGTTGTCTGGTTATGGAAGAGTTGGTGTAGCTGTTCAGCATGCACTGCTCTGTGTTCTGTTTGCTCCATGAGGTATATTCTGGAGAAGCCAGCCCAGTAGATAGATCCGTTCCACACTTGCTTAATAAAAGATTTCACTGCTTCCACGTAGCCTCCTGTGGACAGCGGTCAGGCTGTTCCGCTTCCCTGTGCACCATCCTCCCAAGCTTTCTCTGCAACTTGGAGTATACAGATGAGCAGGGGAGAATGAATCAGATTCTCTCTGCAGATTGTCAGCTATAGCTGTGTCTCCAGGAATTCACCCAGAGATTTAGAAAGATGCAGAGATTACTGAATACTTCTCCTGCGGAAATGGGAACTAGAGGCTGTTCTTGATTGCATTTGAAACTCACTCTCCTGGATTGTAACTTTTTTGCGTCGTTTGTTACAGTGTATGGGTATGGGAACGATTCCTCCCTATCAACTTTTTTTCACTCCTTTGCTATTCCTACCTAGGTGCCCTCTACCGTTCTTTAATAACTTACCTCCAAAATTACTTTTTACTTGGAGAATATTAATAGAGGGTTTCTTTTTTCTTAAACATTCTCTGAACAAGTCTAGTACAGTCTTCTACTATATAAAGATTTATTCCATATGTAGCTGAGTAAATAGAAAACTGCTGATTTAATCATGTGCCCGTGAGGTAGGGAGGAATCTTCCTTATGTTTTTAAGTATACTGACATCACAGATAGCTGTCTGCAAAGTTGTTAAGAGTTGATTTTGTTTTACTTACCCTTTCATATCAAAAATCTAAACTTTTTTAGTTGAGCCTTTCAATAAATATCATTTCAATGAAAATAATGCAACTTGGTTCAGATCTAATGCCTTGAAATACACAGAATACACTTTTGGTTCAGAAGAAAAAGAGTATTATCAGAGTTCATTTGGATGTTTCATACTGTCGGTCTAAGTGAAGATGAGGAACTTTTCTGCTGTTAACCAGTATAACCCTAAAACTTGACCGTAAGAAGCCAGTGATCGTAAGAAGTCAGTTATAGAGGATGATGGATAGTTAGTAGATCCAGGGTGGACTCATTCTGGCTACTCTGAAGAAGAAACTTTTCCCTACAAAAGTGCCTTCTTGTTTATTATAATCCTAATATATAGGCATTCCTTGTTTTAGTGTACTTCGTTTGATTGCACTTTGTAGATAATGCCTTTTTTACAAAGTTTTGTGACAACCCTGCTTCACACAAGGCTGTTGGCATCATTTTTCCAACAGCATGTGTTCACTGTGTGTCTCTGAGTCACACTTTGGTAATTCTCACAGTATTTTGAAGTTTTTCCTTATTATTATATGTGTTAAGGTGATCCACAGATCACATGCATGATCTTCGATGTTCCTGTTGTAATTGTCTTGGGCACCAACTGCACCCATTCAAGATGGCAAACTTAATAAATGTGTGTGCTCCGACTGCTCCACCAGCCAGCCATTTTCCCTCTCTCCCTCTCCTTAGACCTCCCCCTTCCCTGAAATGCAACAGTATTGAAGTTAGGCCAATTAATAATCCTACAATGGCCTTTCATTGTTCAACTTTAAAGGAAGAGCCTTACATCTCTCACATCAAAAGCTAGAAGTGATGAAGCTTCGTTAGAAAGGCATCTCAAAGCCAAAATAGGCTGAAAACTGGGCACCTGTGCCTAACAGCCAGGTTGTGAATGCAAAGGAAAGTTCTGGAAGGAGATTAAAAGTGCTACTTCAGTGAACACAAAGACGGTAAGAAAGTGAAACAGCCTTATGCCTGACGTGGAGAAAGCTGTAGTGGTCTGGGTCAAAGCTCACACCAGCCATAATATTCCCTTAAGCCACAGCCGGATCCAGAGCAAGGCTCTAACGCACTTCAGTTCTGTGAAAGCTGAGGAAGGTGTGAAAGCCGTAGAAGAAAACATTTGAAGCCAACAGAAGTTAGTTCATGACATTTAAGCTAAGAAGCTGTCTCCATGGCATAAAATTGCGAAGGTGAAGCAGCGAGTGCGGACGTGGGAGCTGCAGCGCGTTATCCAGAAGACCTAGCCAGGATCGCTGAGGAAGGTGGCCACACTAAACAATAGATTTTTCAATGCAGACAAAACAGCCTTCTGTTGGAAGATGTCATCTAGGATTTTCATAGCTAGAGAGGAGAAGTCAGTGCCTGGCTTCAAAGGACAGGCTGACTCTCTTGTTAGGGACTAGTGCAGCTGGGGACTTTACGTAGAAGCCAGTGATAATTTACCATTTGGAAAATCCTAGGGTCCATAAGGATTATGCCAAATCTATTCCACTTGTGCTCTATAAATGGACCAACAAAGCCTGGATGACGGCCCGTCTATTTACAGCATGGCTTACTGAATATTTCATGCCCACTATTGAGACGTGCTACTCAGAAAAGAAGATTCCTTTCAAAATATTGCTGCTCATTGACAGTGCATCTAGTCACCCAAGAGATAGGTGGAGATGTACAAGGAAATGAATGTTGTTTTCATGCCTGCTAACACCATGGATCAAGGAGTAATTTTGGCTTTCTTATTTAAGAAATACAGAGCCAGGCACAGTGGCACATGCCTGTAGTTCTAGCTACTCAGGAGGCTGCCTGGGAGAATCACTTGAAACCAGGAGTTCAAGACCAGCCTGGTCCACTTGGTGAGACCCCATCTCTAAAAATTAAATTTGAAAAGAAAGAAAATAAGTTTCGTAAGACTATAAATGGCATCGATAATGATTTCTCTGGTGGACCTGGGCATAGTCAGTTGTTAAGCTTCTGGAAAGGAGTCACCATTTTAGATGCCATTTAAAACATCTTTGATTCATGGGAGCGTGTCAGAATATCTACATTAACAGAAGTTTGGAAGAAGTTGATTCCACCTCTCATGGATGACTTTGAGAGATTCAAGACTTTAGTGGGGGAACTAACCGCAGATGTGGTGGAAACAGCAAGAGAACAAGAATTAGAAATGGGAGCCTGAAGATGGAACTGAACTGCTGCAATCTCGTGATAAAACTTTAATAGGTAAGGAATTGCTTCTTACGGATGAGCAAAGAAAGTGGTTTCTTAAAATGGACTCTATCCTAGTGAAGATGCTGTGAGCATTGTTGCAATAGCAACAAAGAATTTAGAATGTTACATAAACTTAGTTGATAAAGCAGTGGCATAATGTATGCACACCTAATAGACTACAATATAGTGTAAGCATAATTTTTATATGTACTAAGAAACCAAAAAATTTGTGGTGGTGGTCCAGAACCAAATCTACTATAGTAAGTTATAATTGTCACTACAAGAGCAACTGCACTGCAGCATTATTTATCTTGTACCATTTATTGTGAAAGATTGACTACTATTTTAATGAAACAAACTTTTCTAACGAGCACTAAAATGTTTATAAAGTAGATATGGTTTTTCAAAAAACAAGAATATTTGAAAACTATACCAATGGCACTGCTGCTTAAAACAGCGGTTTTTCAACTCTTTCTGGCCACATACACCTTTAAGAACATGATTAAAGCCATGGGCTCTTTTTTTGAAAAAATGTGTTCATGCTCAAATGTGTAAATACAGCTTCAGGGGATTCATCAATAACGCTTTCTGAAGTCCCTGAAACCCATCTGCTGAACATTTGGAGGGTCAGTGGACCCAGGTTAAGACCCCCACTCTCCCTGCCAGTGAAAAACAATTAATGGCCCCCTCAAAGATGTCTGTTGACTCATTTCTGGAACCTATGAATACATTACATTACCCAGCAAACAGGAAAAGGAATTAAGGTTGTAGATGCAATTTAGGTTGAATCAGCTGACCTTGAGATGGGTCAGTTGGATGTATGCAGTTAAGGATGTTAATTAACCCGCTTTGATCCTGGATTATCTGGATGGGCCCAATCTAATCACGTTAGTTATTAAAAGCAGAGCACCTTTCCCGGCTGTGGTGAGAGGGTGATGTGACTCTGAAGAACAGAGAGGAAGGGTTGCTAGCTTTTGAAGGGGACCACAAGACAAGGATTGTGGGCAGCCACCAGGAGCTGGAAAAGCAAAGAAATTCATTATCCCAGAGCCTTCAAAAAGGGATGCAGCCCTGCCAACATCTTGACTTTAGCTTAGTGAGACCCATGTCAAGCTTCTGACCTACAGAAGTATAAGATAATGAATTTATATTGTTTTAAGCCACTAATGTTGTGATACTGTTACGGCAGCAATAGGAAACTAATCCAGTACACTGCCCCCAACCCATACATAGTTTATACATGTAACCTTTAGAGCTTTCATTCAGAATAAGCCTAAATGGCACATTGATTCCTAAAATCTATTTTTAATGTAACTATTTTGTTTCACAGCCTTGTTTCAGTAAAATGTTAAAAGTTGCCTGCTAAAATGAAAATATGAAACTAGATAGATTTTTAAAAATAAAAGATAGCTGTTGAGCCCATGTTAAATAAGAATGATTTTCCTGGCCAGGCACGGTGGCTCACACCTGTAATCCCAGCACTTTGGGAGGCTGAGGCAGGCAGATCACAAGGTCAGGAGATTGAGACCATCCTGGCTAACATGGTGAAACCCGGTCTCTACTAAAAATACAAAAAAATTAGCCGGGCGTCGTGGCGGGCGCCTGTAGTCCCAGCTACTCAGGAGGCTGAGGCAGGAGAATGGCGTGAACCCAGGAGGCGGAGCTTACAGTGAGCTGAGATCAGGAGACAGAGTGAAACTCCATCTCCAAAAAAAAAGAAATTTATTATTGCCTAAAAGAATCAGATTTTAAAATGTGGAATGTTTGGCAAAAAATTAAAGATCCACATGTCTAATAACTATGGTTGCAAAAGCTGAATTTTCCTAAAGAAGTTATGAAACTGATTTAAGAAAACTGTATCTGTATACATGTGAGCTTTGCAATGCTACCAGGGTCATAAAGACCCAGAGTAAACAAGTAAATAATTGACAATTGCCATTCCCTTGGCATGATTTCTCTATGGCTTCAGAAGTTGCAAAATATGAGAATGGAATTTTCTTGGTTGGCCCAGTTCCTTCTCTTTCTGCTTACTCCCTTTACCTTCATGTAAGCAATATCATCTCATCTCATAGTAATGAATGATTATTTCTTGGGGGTATGCTAGGATGATGAGTCTTTGTATTAGGAACTTTTAGTGTTCATTTTGTTTTGTGATGGAAAATAAATGCATCAAATATCTTTCAAACTTTAACAACATTTTTCTTTCCATTAATGTTTTAAGATACAATTTTTTTTTTTTTTTTTTTTTTTTTTTTTTTTGAGACGGTGTCTCACTCTGTTGCCAGGCTGGAGTGCAGTGACGTGATCTTGGCTCACTGCAACCTCCGACTCCCTGGCTCAAGTTATTCTCCTGCCTCAGCCTCCCGAGTAGCTGGGATTACAGGCACTCACCACCACTCCCAGCCAATTTTTGTATTTTTGGTAGAGATGGGGTTTCACCACGTTGGCCAGGATGGTCTCGATCTCCTGACCTCATGATCCGCCCGCCTTGGCCTCCCAAAGTGCTAGGATTACAGGCATGAGCCACTGCACCTGGCCCAGTTACAATTTTTTAAAATATATTTTTAAGGAAAGTATTTTTAACATTACTGATATAAAGCCCTGGTTCAGCCTGACCACCTGGCATTTTGTGTTTGTCCATCTGAACCAAGTAGCTTTTGAAGATGTCAATTTTCCTTAGAAATGGTTCGTTACTAAAGAACATATACTTGTTTTTGTCAGTTTCAATGAAATGAACCGGAATATAAGTTATAGAGGAAAATGTCTTATACAAAAAAGAAAAAAGATAAACATATCGTATTTTTTTAAATGGCTTGTTACTTTTAAATCCCTTAAGGGTAGGGGGAATAA
Source organism: Macaca thibetana thibetana (assembly GCF_024542745.1). NCBI lineage: Eukaryota > Metazoa > Chordata > Mammalia > Primates > Cercopithecidae > Macaca > Macaca thibetana. The sequence goes on along the minus strand of NC_065592.1, from coordinate 108,825,542 downwards.
TCTTTGTATATATAAATATCTTTGTATCTCAAATGCATAGCATGTTGGCAGGAATGTAATAGGTGCTTAGTAAATATTTGTGGAATTAAAAGCCATTCCCTGCCCACATTCATTGAATGTATCACTGCTTAAATCCCATTGAACTTCTATTAAAAAGAAAAAAAAAGACCAGGCACAGTGGCTCACTCTATAATCCCAACACTTTTGGGAGGTTGAGGCAGAAGGATTGCTTTTGAACCCAGGGTCTTGCTATGTTACCCATGCCAATCTGGGCAACATAGCAAGACCCTGTGTCTATAAAATGATACAAAAATTAGCTCGGCCTGTGGACTCATGCCTGCAGTCCCCACTACTCGGGAGGCTGAGGTGGGAGGATCACTTGAGCCCAGGAGTTTGAGACTGCAGTGAGCTATGGTTACACCACTGCACTCCAGCCTGCACAAAAGAACAAGACCCTATCTCAAAAAAAAAAAAAAAAAAAGTATATCAATAGCAAGAATCTAATGAATTCTAGTAGTCTTTGTATGTCTGAAAAGTTCTTACATGATAGTTTAACTGGGTATAGAATTCTAGGTTGACAGGTTTTTTTTTTTTCTCTGCATGTTGAAGATACCCCATTTTCTTTTGGTGGATAGGATTGTGATGTTAATGAGAAGCCTGATGTTAGTTTGGCTTTTGTTGGTTGGTTGGTTGGTTGTTTTCCTGAGACATGGTCTGGCTCTGTCACCCAGGCTGGAATGCAGTGGCACGAACTTGGCTCACTGCAACTTCTGCCTCCTGGGCTCAAGCCATCCTGCCACCTCAGTCTCCAGAGTAGCTGGGACTACAGGGGCATGCCACCACAGCAAGCTAGTTTTTGTATTTTTTTTGTAGAGAAAAGGTTTTGCCACATTGCCCAGGCTGGCCTTGAAATCCTGGGCTTAAAGCAATCTATCCGCCTCAGCCTCCCAAAGTACTGGGATTACAAGTGTGAGCCACCGTGCCTGGCGTAATTTGGCATTTCTTTGTAGGATGTCTTATCCTCTTTCTCTGGTAGTTTTTAAGGTATGCCCTTTATCTGTGATATAACAAAATACAGATTTATTTTCATTTTTCCTACTAGGGATTCTTTCTCCTTTTTCAGTTTGAGGATTCCTTTCTTTTACAGGTCTCTGGCATTATCTCTTCCATTTTCTCCATTCTCTCCTGGCATTTTAGAAACTTTGCTATGTCTTCTGTCTCTTAACTTCCCTATGTTTTTTAGTCTCTGCACTTCATTCTGAGTAATTTTATCCTTCCAATTTATCAACTGCAGTGAGCTGTGATCATGGCACTGCACTCCAGCCTGGGTGACAGAGTGAGACTCTGTCATGTGTTTATTTATTCATAAATGAATATCTTTTCAGATTGCTTTATTATAGGTAATTCCTCAGATTTCAGTTCTTATATTTGTTACATATGCTCAACTTCATGATGGTAGGTTTTATATGTTCTTGATAATTTTTGTCTGAACTCCTCCTGTTTTCATTGGAATCAAAAGCATTCTCTGGCTTATGGCAGTCTTCCCATGGTATATTTTTTATTCACCCCTGATTGAGATCTGTGGTTTTCACTAGTTCTGGACAAATTGTTTATGTTGATTTTCAGCTTAGAGTTCCCATACCACCAGGTGGTACAAAATCACATTCCACACGTGGCACTGGCTGGGCATTCCTGTTCGTCACCAGTTATTCTTTCTATCTAGAGTAAGAAAGTGGTCTGCTTCTAGCCTGTGTCCCAGGTTTGGCTTTCCTGGCTTTAATTTGCAAATGTGACTCCTCATTCCTGTTTTGTGTTTCTTTGTTGTTTAGTGCAGGGAGTTATACCGCGTTTCCATCTCCGCTCTCCACATGAGTGCTGTAGACTATAACTTAAGGACCGACCCTACTAGGGCTGCTGAGCTTCAGCTCCTGCTCACCACTGTGGGACTTCCTTGTTCGGGGCACCTAGACATTCTGCTTGCTTACTTTTGAGCTCCAGTGTAATTTTGTTGTTGTTACTGTTAAATTGTATTTAGTATTTCTCTTTTTGGAATAGGATGAGGACTCTCTACCTATTCATACTGTATCATCTTGTCGGGAAAACTGGGACTATATATAAAGTTTATTTTTCTTGACTCACTGTCAGTAAAATTTGTTAGACAGGCAATTCATGGTCTCTGTAAAACGATTATGATTCCATCTATAATTCAGCCAACTGTAGTTAGCATCTCAAAATCACTAAATATTCTTGCAACCCAGCAGAGGTTGAAATAAATGTAAGATTTATGGTTTCTTATTTATTTATTACATAAAGATTGCTATTTTTTACATTTATGCATTATATGAAATTAGACAACTGAAAGACTGCTTAATAATTTTGCAATTATTAAATTAGAAAATTTTAGATATCCCATGTTTATGCCATAGTGTATATAATCATTAATTTTTATCCTTTGGTATAGTAGATATCAACATATGTATCAGTATGCCCGAGTCTTGACAACGGAAATAACATGTTATTGCCAATACTTTTATATCTTAAAGGTATAAAATAATTTTTTCCTGTGTCATTTTCTTAAAGACCTAGGTTAACATCTTCTGACGTTGATGTCAGTTGGGGAATGTGATTTACTTCATTATAAAGAGTGTGACATTCTCGTTATTTGACCAACAGTGACTATGTTTTCAGACATAGCTTTTGTTTCCTTTCTTTTTTTCAGACATATAAAGAAAAGGTGAATGCAAATACATTGCCACACACAAAGAAAGGCCAGCAACCAAGCGAAGGCAGCATTTCACTTCCTCTTTACATTTCACACCCTGTGAGCCAAAAGAAGAAAAAAGTCTACCGTACAAACCAGACCACCTTCATAATTGGAGAAACACCAAAAGGAATCCGCAGGTACATCGTCTCTGACAACACTAGACTTGGAGAATAATTCTGAAGAGAAATGTAGCTTGGTAGTGAAATATACAAATATTTGGATTATAACCATAACTGACATCTGAATATTTCAGAAAAATCTGAATTTCAAAAATAAATTGCAAATGTTTTAGATATTGTTAGAAGGCTAATCCCTGAATTGATTACCATAAAAAGGGAAATCATGTTATACAAAGAAATGAAATACTTGGCCGGGCGCGGTGGCTCAAGCCTGTAATCCCAGCACTTTGGGAGGCCGAGACGGGCGGATCGCGAGGTCGGGAGATCGAGACCATCCTGGTTAACACGGTGAAACCCTGTCTCTACTAAAAAATACAAAAAACTAGCCGGGTGAGGTGGCGGGCGCCTGTAGTCCCAGCTACTCGGGAGGCTGAGGCAGGAGAATGGCGTGAACCCGGGAGGCGGAGCTTGCAGTGAGCTGAGATCCGGCCACTGCACTCCAGCCTGGGTGACAGAGCGAGACTCCGTCTCAAAAAAAAAAAAAAAAGAAATGAAATACTTAAGTACATTTTATTCATTCAGTCAATGAATATATTTTGAGCACCTAATATATGCCCAGGCATTGTGCTGAGTCTTGAATATACAGTGTGAAAAAAGGACAGATGTAGAGCCTGCACTACAGAGGAATGAGGTTGGCATCAAACCATAAAGTTTTAAAAAGTAAACCTACAAATAATTATAAAATGGTGTGTTATAAGAAAAAAGAGAAAGAGAATAATAGAATGGGGAGGGGATGTAGAACCACCTTTCTTTTGGGAAGTCAGGGAAGACTGTCTACACAGGTAGCGTTTGTGTTAAGAGCTGAAGGATAACCATGCAAAGAACCAGAGTAGGAGCATCTCCAAGGAGGGAACAGGTTTGGTGTGGTCAAGGAGCTGAGAGAAGACTGGTGACCTTAGTGCAGAATAAACCAAGCAGAGAGTAGCATGAGATGGAGGGTAGAGACGCAGGCAGGGCTGGAGCGTGCCAACCCTTGGAGGCTACAGAAAGACTTTGGATTTTGTTCCAAGTGCAGTGGAAAACTGTTGAAGAATGGCACGATCTGATGTATCTTTTTGAAAGACAGTTCCAGCTTCCCTGTGGAGGAGGGCAGAATGAACAAGGGTAGATGAGAAGGAACTCAGTGATGGGGGTTTGCACCAGAGTGGTTGCCATGAGGATAGAGCCAAGTGGATGAATTCAATTTGGTGATGGACTGGTTCGGGAAAGAGAGAGAACAAGATTACTTCTTTCTGTCTTGAGCAACAGAGTGGAGGTACTGAATGGGGAAAACCAGAGAGAAACAAGTTCAGAGAGGAAAAAAATCAAGAGTTCCCTTTTGCTCGTATGAAATGTGACATTCTGTGGAAAGGTTCAATAGGCAGTGTATGTATGAGCTACTTCTGGTTTGGGGATTCAATTAATGGTTTAAATTTGGGAGTCATCAGCATAGAGTTTATAAATGGTCTTCAGAACTGTGAGACTATGTTTGCAGCCTAGGAACAGAGCACAGAGAGGAGGAGAGAAGCCCCAGGACACAGACTGGAGGCAGCAGCTCCTCCTGGAGGGAGGTGTAAGAGGCACAGTGTCAGGTCCTGAAGTCCAGGAGTAGTGAGAGGGTCTTAAAGGGAAGGAGTTCTTAACTTTAGCAAATACTGCTGAGAACCAGAAGCAGATGACATGGGAAACTGCCCACTGGAGGTAGTAGCAGAGCACTCAGCAGGCACCTTGGCAGGAGCAGCCTGGGAAGCAGTGCACAGGCCCTGGCGGGAGGTGGCAGGTGCTGTAAGATTGGATGGAAGCGGTGGGCAGGTGCCTGCTGGTGGGAGGTGGCCAGAGCTATAAGTTTGAATGTAAAAAGTAGCAGCAGCCAGAGGGCATTGCGGGTCTTAGAGTTGAGATAGCAGAACCCGTTGTGTGTTGAGGGAAAAGACTTGTAGGAAAAAAAGAGATCATGTCAGAGAGGTGAAAACAGAAAGAGGGAGGGCCTGGAAGCAGTGGAGGGCGGTACCCAAACCACAGGCCATGGTCTGGCCTTTGAGAGGCGTTGAAAGAGAAGGGACTAACACAGGCACAGACGTGACATTTTCTCAGTGAATTGAGAACTGAAGCCCTAAGTTCAGAAAGAGAAAGATTTAGGGAGAGAGAAGTTAGGAAACAAATCATTTATAAAGTAGGAAAGTAGGCTTAATGGGACTAGAATTTCTGGATGGCGTTAAGTTCCCATTTGAGAATAATTTCAGGAAAATCATCTGTCCAGTTTGCATATTTTATTCAGCAAGCTTCAGTTGCTCTGTTGCAGACACAAGTAGAGAGATGGCTGGGTCTGCCCAGGGGTTAGAATGAAGGGAGAGAGAAGCAAGGAAGCTATAGAATGTTTGTAAAGGAGTGATTATAAAGTTAAACCTAAGCTGGACAAGGGAGGCTGATGGATCGTGCAAAAGCACAAGAGTCCGTGAATTTGAGGACTTGAGTTACCAGCATATCCCCCGGCATTGCTGTTGTGGGCGATCATCAAGCAGCTGAGCTGGAGCCTGAGATGACTGAGTCAGGGACTGGAGGTTGAGCTGTTGATGGTAATGACAATGGCAATTTATAAACTTGGGAGTAGGGGGCTAACATGGAGTTGAGATGAGTTTGGAGGTGAGCTAAAGAAAGTGGTGGGCCAGGTATTGATTGGGCGGGACATCCACATGGATATTGATGTTACCAAGAATGATGGCAAGAGATGGGGTGGGAAGCAAGATTAATCCAGAATCTTGAGAGTTTAGCTGCTAGCAGGAAGCAACGAAGGGGTCACTTAAGATTAAGGAGAGAACAGTTTAGCTGGATGGCATAAATGTTAAAGAGGGGAAGGAGTTTTCTAAGAAAAGAATGGTCTGGAAGCAGCAGTGTCTAGAAGCACTAACCCTGAGGTTGGAGAGCCATGAGAGGCAAGATCCTTGCCTTGCAAGGGCTGCATGGGAAGAGGCAGTATCATCAGAGCACAGGACCATTCAGCATAGAAGTAGAAGACTCGGGGGACTGTTGGTTCCGGGGGCACCGAGGGATGGCTTGGAAGGGTGAGGGATTGGATTAGATCAAGATGTACAGTAGGAGGAGATGAGAGGCCAGTGGTGATGGATGACGGCAGTGAACAGGCATGGGGGGCGTGGTCGGGCTGGCCCTGCTGGCTTCTGGGGGCAGTGGGAAATGTCTCTGGCTCTGTGGGTTCAAAATACTTCCTGCAGGGGTTTGGCGACTCCCAGGCAGCCAGTTCCTCAGCTGCCCGGGGAAGAGCTTGTCCCCTAGCTCTTTGGAGTGCTAGCGTGGCTTGTTGGAGTATGGCTCCCAGCTGTCTGTGGTTGCACAGAAAGGTGAACACCCCCCACACTGCCACACAGCGTCCTCCCACAGACGGACCCGCAACCAGCGTGCCTCCCACAGACGGACCCGCAACCAGGATTTTTGCGGAGTGCGCCTTTTCACTTTGGGCAAATATTTTGCCAGGAGGCTGACCATATACCTTTTTCCCCCGAAGTTTGCATGCGTTCTCTGTTCTCGATTGCCTCCAAGAGCCATGTTAGGACACGGTTTGTTCTGTTCCGGGCTTCAACGTAGCTGCAACTTGAATCTCTTCCCTAGATATATTGTATGCTGCTTATAGTCCTCCTTCATCTTCTTTGCTCATCAGTGCCTTCTTAAGAAGTGGTTTGGAAGCTGCCTCTTCAACATCATGATGAATAAGTTTGGAGGGAACTCCTTTGTTGACTGGCAGTCTCTGAAGGAAGTATCTAGCTTTCTTTTCCATGCATTTGCAACCTTACAGAGAGCAGGGAACTTTGCAGGTGCTAATTCTTTGTGCCCTCTGAGTCAGAAGGAAGACTAAGAAATAGAAAGAGTTCTTCCTCATGTTTCTCAGTGAGTCGTCCTTCAATGCTCATGAATTTCATTATGTCACAACCTGCACCAGGGAGCAGTGAGGCATGATTGAATCCTTCCTCAGTGAAACTTCACATTGTGACATATGAGGTCATTTCAGAAAAGGTTGCGATGAGCTTACACTGACTTATGAAGGCTCAGTCAGTGACCCCAAGGTTAGGATTGGCACCAGGTTGAAAGAGTGATCGTGTCAGCTTGATGTCAGGGCCCGTGCTAGCTAGTCATGCTGTGGCTTTGTTGAAGTCACTGCTGGGTTGAGTTCGACGGAGGTTGTGGTGCCTCCTGGCTTGACGGCTGAGAGGAGGGCACTGAGTCTTTTGCTTATCTGCTGCATCGGGTTACAGCTGGGCTTGCACACAGCATGATAGATGAGCAAGAAGGCAGCCTTCACAACCTTCCACTTGGTGGTAAATTACCCATGGTTTTCCAGTCAGGCATGCACCATGGTGCTATTTTTATTTTGCCTTTCTCTCCAACAATTGATCTGTCCGGCCTGATGAAATCCTTCAGCTCCAGCACCAGATCAAACATTGTAATCAGCATTGTGAAAGTGACTGATACAGCACCTGCTGTGTGGGGAGTTTGCTTTTGGAATGGACACGATGCCGTACGGCACGCTGCATACGCATCTGGAGCTGTGGGCAGAGCAATGACAGACTCATCAGCTTCGTTGAATTCTAGTGGCACGTTCAAGTGTTTCAATCACTACGTGCCTTATTGGCTTTGGTTACCAATTAGGGATGTAGAATTAAAACCGTCAAACCATGTACATTTTACCACCCTATTTTCCATTAACTGTCCTAGTCAATAGAATCAAGACTGCGCCTTCCTCCACTGCAGTCACATGATCATCTGAATGAAGTGTTCAGTCCTACCTCTCCTTCCGGAAGCTTAGGCAGACAGAAGATGAATTCAGCTGTGTTCCACCTCCCTTCCTCCAGAAAGGGAGAATTTTGAATTGTATCCGTGATACATAACTGCTTTGGATACACTTGCTGAAAGAGACATATCTTTGGTTTCTTTTTTCCCCCTTTCACTAAATGGGTTATGGAAGTCTACTCTAGTTAACTAATTTTTCTTCACAAAGTGGCTGGCTTATGCCACCTGGTTGTACCCTGCAGTTCCTTACGTTCTTAGAGAAAATTCTGAAGGCCCAGAGTTAGGAAAGCCAGTTAGAAGGCAAAACTAAAATGAATGATAATTATAGCTTATCCTGGCCAGGTGCGGTGGCTCAAGCCTGTATAATCCCAGCACTTTGGGAGGCCGAGACAGGTGGATCACGAGGTCAGGAGATCGAGACCATCCTGACTAACACGGTGAAACCCCGTCTCTACTAAAAAATACGAAAAACTAGCCGGGCGTGGTGGGGGCGCCTGTAGTTCCAGCTACTCGGGAGGCTGAGGCAGGAGAATGGCGTAAACCCGGGAGGCGGAGCTTGCAGTGAGCTGAGATCTGGCCACTGCACTCCAGCCTGGGCAACAGAGCCAGACTCCGTCTCAAAAAAAAAAAAAGAAGTACTGAATTATAGCTTATCCTGTAAGCAGCAACCACGTGGCTTAGTGTACTTGCAGACTACTCAGAGAAAACGAGGTTAGAAGCAGCTCTCCTCCCAGAGCTCGCAGGGTCGCCACTGAGGCCGCGGTTCCAGCACAGCGGAGGTGAAGTTACTTTGGCAGTTGCTGACACCACCAAGCCTTAGATAAATAAAAGGCATCAGCTTGTAACCTGGCCAATCACTGAATCTTTACAAGCACAAATATTTATTAGAAGGGCCATGAAAATGGATTTGAAGATGATTAATAAACAGAATAATATCTCATTATTTCATGTGAAGTGAAAACTGACACCTCTTAAGAATATGCTTGTTACTTTCCAACAAGAACATTGGCAATTTCCAGGACAGAAATTTGGAGTCATGTATATGTGTTATTAAATATTCTGTTGGAGATGAAAGTGGCTGTTGATAAAGCATGGATAGTATCTGGATTTGGGGAAGTTAACAAGATACTGTAGTGAGGACTAGAAGCCATGGGCCCATCTGAAGCCACAAACAAAAGTTGTGAGTGTGCTTTATGGTCTACCACTAACAGCAAAGGAAACACAAACTATATAACCTGGTCTGCGTGGCAAAAATAAAAGTGGCATTGAAGCTCCTACTTACATACATTAAAAGTAATTTTTTTTATGCTAAGGATTCTGTTGTGCATAAGATAAAATTCAAACTTCTGAACTTGGCCTACAGACCCCCTATGACTTTTAGCCTCTTCCTTGCAGTTTCTCCTGCCACTCTTTGAACCAGGTCATCTTGGACCTGAGACTGTACATGCGCCCTCTCCCCCGGGAGACTTCTCACTCATCATTACCTGACCGACTTATCAGGAGGAGATGCCTTTTCTACCCACCTTGCCTACCACCAGTCACTGACCTAGGTTCCCTTTCTATGAATGCCAGTAGCGCCCCATATTTACCTCATGGTAAATTTACATTATGGGTTTATCACTCTAGTTTGATTTTCATGCATTTGTCTACCCCAAGTAAACTGTAAACTCCTTGAAGATAGAAACCGGAGTCTTATTTGCTGTTATATAGTTCCTGCTATAGTTCTTAGCACATAACAGACTCTATAAATATTTGTTGAGTGAATAAAGGAATGTTTTAAGGAACTATGGTATAAAATATAATTTCTAAAACTTTAGGACTTTTAATCATGGGCTGCTCCACTCACTCTCTATGACTTTTGTTCAAAGGAGTATTTATAAACATTGAGCTGTTCTATCTCTTGGCCCAAACTCTTCATCAGCAAAGCAATACCCACTGTCTTAGTCTGCTTGGATTGTAATAACAAAATACTATAGACTGGGTGGCTCAAACAGCAGAAATTCATTTCCACAGTTCTGGAGGCTGGATGGCCAACAATAAGAAGTTAGCTGATTCAGTTTCTGGTGAGGGCCCTCTTCCTGGCTGGCAGGTGGCCACCATCTCCCTGTGTCCTCACATGGCAGAGAGGAAGAGGCGAAGAGAAACTGTGCGGGTTCTCTGGCATCTCTTCTAAGGACACTAATCCTGTTGGATCAGGGTCCCACCCTTATGACCTCATTTAACCTTAATTACCTCCTAAAGGCGCTAACTCCAAATACTGTTACGTCCTGGGTGAGGGGGCTTCAGCAGGATTTGGGGGAGGGGCACAGTTCAGTCCATAGCACCCTCGTTTAGGGAAAGGAGCAGGGCTCAATGCCCAGGTCCCTAAGTGTTTCTGCCTCTATCTTACCAAGGTTCTTGAAGGCCCGTTTCCTCATACATGTATACAACCGCTTTTATTAGTGTCTTATACTAAGAATACAACACACTTCTAATAGCATCTCACTTCTTAGCTTAGGTGTCCATACCAGCTGGGGGAAAATAATCTGGGTATCAGTTTAGAACTTCCCTTTGGGCTCATCAAAAAGTCTTATGCGATTTCAATATTGTATTTGTAGAAGAAGGGGAAAAGGAGAGGGAAGGGAAAAAAACAAATGTCTTTCTTAATTTTTCAGAATTTGCTCTTTTCATTAAAATTCTTTGACAACTTTATTTCATGGGACTTGAATACAATATGGATTTTCAAGTACAGATTCTGTAAATCATGATCCTCATGTCAGTCATAAATCACTGGCTCACTGGAGGAGTAGCATGCTGGGTCTCCATAATTCCCCAGAAATACCTAATATAATAGCATAAATCAAAATAACTTACAAAGTGATGATTTTGTGAGCTAAAATACTTTTCTCAGTAGCATCAGGGAAGAGGCCTCATTCTACTAGGATAAAATGCATTTTCATTATGGAATTCAGCAGACATGCTAAAGGAACAAGATTACCTTCCTTGGCCTCTACATTTCCTGTTACTGGTGATGAGTTATTTCAAAATAAAATGTAATGAAAATAACCACTAGTTTTGTTCATTTAATCTTTAGAAAACAATTTGAAGAAATGGCCTCTTATTTTAACTCGTCTTCTGTAAACGAATTTGCTGAACATATAACCAGTGCCACATCAGAAGAACGACAGAAAATGCTAAGAGACTTTTATGCTTCTCAATATCCAGAGGTAAAAGAACTTTTTATGGATTCTGCATCAGAATTCAACACTTCTTCCTTTGAGAAAGGAGAGTGCACCAGGAAGAAATCTGAAAAAAGAGACTCTCTTATAAAAGCAAGGCTGTCAGATTCTGAAACCTTGTCATTTAAAGATTCTACCAACAAAATTTCTCAAGTTTGCAGCCTAAAAACATATAAAAGAAAATCAATTAAGTTTCAAAATCATAGTTCCTGTAGAGAAGAGGTGTATTCTAATGATGCAGAAACTAAGAAATCACCTGTTAGTTCTACTCAAAAGACTGACAGTGGGAAAAATAGCCAAGCATCGAAAGATACTGTGACATCCCGTTCTCAGAACAGTGAGTCTGAAACACATGAGAGAAGGTTAGAAAATACCATGAAAGACAAACAGGACCTCACAAGAATGGGCATTTCAAGAAAAGAACCCCTTCTGAAATTGGAAAACAAAAAGATAGAAAATCCAGTGCTGGAAAATTCTTCTGTGATAAGCTTACTTGGTGATACCTCTATTCTTGACGACCTTTTTAGAAGTCATGGGAACAGTCCCACACAACTGCCAAAGCAAGTTCTTTCAGGGCCCGTGGAAAAAGCAAAACAGAGACCAAAAGATTTCTGGGACATTTTGAATGAGCAGAACGATGAGAGTCTTAACAAACTCACAGACTTGGCAGTAATAGAGACTCTGTGTGAAAAAGCACCTCTAGCAGCACCCTCCAAAAGGAGAGAAGAGCCAGCAACTCCTCTTTGGAAATCAAATGAGAAATTTTTATGGAAGAAATTTAACTCAAGTAGTACAGATGAAAACACAACCAATACACAGAGTACTACAGAAGTATATAAATGAATTACTGCACCAGTGAACTGCTGCCATCACTGTTTACGGCACTGGATTCCACACTGATTCTATTATCTTGAACACAGTTGTTGACATACATTTTTATTAAATTATTGCTTTAGGATTTTTTAAAGTCTGAAGTATTATCATGGATCTGTTTTTCTTGATATTTGATTTGATCTTTCAAGAATATGATTGTATTTGTAGTATAAACCTCTGTTATGAATTAGAAAAGATTCTAGGTTTGTTAGTAGGAGACCTGGGACATCTTTCTTACTGTATTACATAATGATGTGACACTTGCCCTGTGAGCATTGTTTCCCAGTATGAAAGATGAAGGGTCTGAACCAAAACAGCATGAATGTCCTTCCAGTTTAAAAAAGCTTTGCTTTGCTCTCCTGATGGCTCATAGTCTGAATCATGTCCGCCCCTCAAATCAGGTGTACACCAATGTGTTTCTTTTTTACTAGCACTTGGGAAAGTTATTAAGTATTTTCTTTTTCCCTGGGTATCATGTTCTATTATTACTTTAGAAAAAAGTCATAACTAGTACTGAATATATGGTATATATGATATTAAAATGGTAATTTTGCAACAGCTCAAAGTTAAAAGGTTAATGTTACTTTGCTGTGTGAGCTGTGATTACTACCATTAGCCACAGACACCAGTGCCTCAACTTTTTATGTACCTGTTGTGATTTAATCAATGTAAATAAAGGTTTGTATAGTATTTTTGAAGTTAAGTATGAAGAAATGAGTCAACTTTTTATTTTGTTAGAAACTATTACATTTTGAGTGTAATTTATATGGTTTACAACAAAATGAATGTGCTCGTTGTTGAATTCGTATGGATTTAGAAGCCTTTCCTCGGCCCCTGCGTTCTGTGCTAGGGGCTTGAGCTGTACAGGTAAAGGCAGAGCTACAGGTGAATGAAAGGAAATCATGTCGGTGAAAAATCATGGTGGAAAGCCCCGGGTATCTTGTGTGCACGCTGTAGGCAGGACCTGCACTGCCTCCGCTGCAGGTTCAGATGCTCCGCTGCAGGTTCAGATGCTCCGCTGCAGCTGTCCTTCAGTCAGTTCACAGGGCTGCGAGAGGAGGACACACCCATCCAGAAAACGGCCTGGGCCGGGAACTGGCTGTGCTAGAGAGCACTGCTACCGAGTTGAGGAGAGAGGGCTTCCGTGCACCCAGGATGTGGAGTCATTGCTCAGAAGTGAACAAAAAATCAAAAACCAAAGTCTTCTCAAGGGACTGATCGGCCAAGTGTGCTCTTCTTTAGAGCAGTGTTCCCTTAAAGCCCTGAAGACACCTCTTCAGGGAAATAAACAACATCTGCAAATGGTGCAGCTGCCCCTAAGTATTCAAGGCAAAGAAGCCTAAGTTTGCAGAGATGATGATGAACTTTTCATTCGTCCACAGAAATTGAGAACGCCACAGGAAATACACGCTTATTTTCTAATTAAAATTCAGTGTGTACACTTTTTAAATTCTGAAGTTATCCTTCCTTTATGATATCAAAATAACCCTCTTTTATGAAATGATGATAGATCATAGCTTTTAGTCTTTTTCATTGTCCCTGCCAAGACTAAAAGTTGGCAGTCACGTCGGTCCCAGAAGTTTTATTTGACACTTACTGGTCTATAAAATCCAAAGGAATGGGGATCACTGCCCGCCTTAATGGTTTTTTGTTTTTTGTGTTTTTGGCACGTGGAGGATTTTTATGTCACAAATCCAGCTAACAGTGGGTCTAGGATCCAGGCCTCCCCAAGGATGTTGCTGAACCTGCCAGCCCCAGTGACAGGCCCGCACCTTCAGAGGGCAAGAGTGCCCATCACTGTCTGGGCTCAATGCAGACTTGTTTCTGGTTTCACCTCCACCAGAGACTGCAAACCATCTTCCTTCTGCCCACTGCTTCTGGGAAGCCTTACTGGGATGGTTCATAAGCCACCTTGCTGTGGGTGGTGCCCCTGTACACTGTGGCGTGTACGGCTGGCTCCACTTGGTGTTTGTTGCAGGCGGGAAGAACATCTCACTTTTGCCTGGCTAAAGGCCCCCCCAGGAGGGCTGTTTTGCCTCGTAGGGTGTTGCAGGGTTTCGCTAGGAAAATGGTGCCTCTGGTAGTTACTCTCTGCCCCTAGGAGGAAAGACAGATTGGCCCTTCCTTCCCGAGTCCCAGGCTGTGTGGTTCCCAGCCCCAAGGTAGCAAGGCAGCACCTCCGGAGAGGCTTGTAAGCATGCAGGTGTCCAGGGTCCTCGTCAAGAGACTCTAAATCAAGGGGTCTGGGGCTCAGCACAGGCACCCTTTTTGTTTTTGTGCTTTCACAGGAATTCTGATGTGCCAGTGACTGTCTGAGGTTTGCCCCTGGGCAGGACCCACCTGCCTGACCTTCTGTCTCCCGGGACGCAGTATTTCCAGAGAGGCGCTTCAGTTGCCCCACCACGACTTCCAGCGCCCTCCGTGTCCACATACAGCTGAGCTCATGATGGAGCACACCGTGTGCTTTGTGTTGTTACATTCGTATCGAAATGCCCACACATATCTGAACATCTGTGTTCACAGTGGTATTATTCACAATAGCTAAAACATGAAGAAAGCATTCCAAGTGCCTATCAATGAATAAGCAAAATGTTATACACACACATGGGAATATTATTCAGCCTTGAAAGGAAATTCAGACACATGCTACAACATCGATGAATCTTGAGGGTGGTGTGCAAAGAGAAATAAACCAGACACAGAAGGACAAATACTGTATGATTCCACTTACATGAAGTACCTAGATGAGTCAGATTCTTAGAGACAAAGTAGAACGGTGGTTGCCAGACACTGGGGGGAGGGGAGAAGGGAGTTATTAATGGGTATAGAGTTTGTGTTTTACTGGATGAAAAGTGGCCTGAAGATGGATGGTCATGATGGTTGCACAGCAATGTGAATTTAATGACACTGAAGTATACACTTAAAAGTCATTAAAATGCTAAATTTTATATGTATTTTACCACAATTTTAAAAATAGAAAAAAAGTATAACCAAAAGCAACACCTCTCCAAAATGTGTTATATGCCAAATTTTGACATATGTGAGATGGCTGACTATATTTTACTTATAAATTTGAAATTAATATGGTTTTTACATTGACACTCCATATAAGCCATTATTTTGAAAAAACATTTTCCTTATTAAAAGATTGGGAAGAAAATTCACACATAGCATTTTCTTTTTTTGTAAGACAGGGTCTCACTCTGTCACCTAGGCTGGCGTGCAGTGGCGCAATCATAGCTCACTGCAGCCTGGACCTCCTGGGCTCAAGGGATCCTCCCACCTCAGCCTCCCAAGTAGCTGGGATCACAGACATGCACCACCCTGCCCGGCTAATTTTTGCATTTTTTTTGTAGAGACAGGGTTTCGCCACATTGCCCAGGCTGGTCTCGAACTTCCGGGCTCAAGCAATCTGCCTGCCTTTGCCTGCATTGTTTTTCTATTATACTTAATGTATTTTGTTTGCTTTGCTGCAGGTGAAACTATGATGGTTATATTTATTGCCTAAGTTTCCATTAAGACCAATCTTAATCATACCAATATGATACCTGTCGTGGACAGAGATAATACTCATCTGATATTCTTGGTTTTTTACTGCTCTGTTTTGTAGGTAAGAATCAAGAATGCTTCTTTCTACAGATATCTTTTTTGTTAGCTAAATAGGCCTCGCAGTCTCATTGAAAGAAATAACTAAAACTCACTTTATATTGTTTCAGTTGATCTGGCGGGGAAATGCATGCAGCTCTGAATTCCTAACACATCTCTAAGGAAACCCCAGTGAGTTGTCTTGTCAGATTAAAATACCAATTATCGACCTCCATACTTTCGGATTTTCTTAACTTTTTTGTAAAGTGGGACATGTTTCTGAACTGAAAGAAACTTCAAAAGAAGCCTCGTAATAGCTCATTCATATTTTTTCTTCTTTCCTAAAACTATTATAAAAGCATTAATAGGAACAAAATAATTATTTTTCAAAATATAAATGCCAGAATGCACCATATGAGAATCCCCCAGCCCCCTCTGCTTGCCTCCCAGCACCCTCATTGTGCTCCAGTGTTCAGCTTTCTCTTCCTCTCCGTCCACCACTCACTGCCCTCTCTTCCCACTGCCGGTACCTAAGTGACCTTCCTTCACCTATGCCTGGCAAAGCCCCAGGTTCCTTCCACATCACGCCTGACTCCGGAATTGACACCTCCCTCTCTCAGCTTCCTGCTCACCATGGAGCCTCAATGACCTGCCCACCATTCCCTCAGGCAGCACTCCCACTGCCCCAAGACGCCATCACACCTTCACCCTGCTGGGACCTCCTAGCCCCCTCAGCTTCCCCTACTCCACATGGTGGGTGTTTCAGTCCGTTCTCACGCTGCTATGAAGAAATACCCGAGAAATACCAGGATTAATTTATAAAGCAGTTTAATTGGCTCACAGTTCCGCATAGCTGGGGCGGCCTCAGGAAGCTTACAATCAGGGAGGCAGTTCGCCTGAAGGGGGAAGAAGGGCACCTTCCTCACAGGGTGGCAGGAGAGAGAGGAAGGGGGTGGGGGAAGCCCTTATAAAACCATCAGATCGCCTCACGCCTGTAATCCCAGCATTTTGGGAGGCCGAGGCAGGCAGATCACAAGGTCAGGAGTTCGAGACCAGCCTAACCAACATGGTGAAACCCCGTCTTTACTAAAAATACCAAAAAAAATTAGCCGGATGTGATGGCGCGCGCCTGTAGTCCCAGCTACTCGGGAGGCTGAGGCAGAGGTTGCAGTGAGCCGAGATCGCGCCACTGCACTCCAGCCTGAGTGACAGACACTCCGTCAAAAAAAAAAAAATCTCGTGAAAACTCACTGTCACGAGACCAGCGTTCGGGGAAACCACCTCCATGATTCAGTTACCTCTACCTTGTCCCGCCCGTGGCACGTGGGGATTATTAAAATTCAAGGTGAGATTTGGGTGGGGACACAGAGCCAAACCGTATCAGGGGGACGGACAGGCCTTCGGCAGGTGGATAAGATAAGATGGGAGGAGTTCTGAAATGCACAGCCAGGATGTTCCAGAGGCCAAATCATCAGGCAGGTCATCCCAAGGACAGCAGTTAATTCACTGACATGCCAGCAAAGGGCAAACCCAACTGGCGCTGGGGAGCCCAGGTAGGGGCGCCGCTCACCTCCTAAAATGCCCTCAAAGACCCCTTAGGGCACCGCCAAATGCTGGGACGTGTTGGGGTGGACAAGCAGGTCTCAGGAAGCTTAGAAGGTCCCCTAGGTGGGCGCCGAGGGACAAGACCCACGGAGGAAGGCAGCCGCGGATGATGGAATGCCCCCCCAATGGCTTCCGCAGCTCAAAAGGAGACACACGCTTGGCGCTGGAGTCCTCAGAAAAGGCCACTTCCAAACTGTGGGGATGGGGAGTGGCCGGGCCTAAACGAAGGGGAAGGCAGAACAGCCCCCTCCAGTCTCCCGCGGCCGTGAAAACCCCGGAGCAGCAGGCGCGTGGGCCGTTGGGTGCGCAGGTTCCTGGTGCGGCTTGGCCAGGCGGGGAGCGCGTCCGACAGTTCACCCGCCGTCCAGGACGCGCGGGCCGGGGAGGGGGAGCGGGAGCGGGCGGAGGGCGGCGCGCCGGGCCCGTCGGGCTGTGGGACCGAAAGTCCTGCGTGTCGGGGGCTGGCAGCGCAGCCGCGGCGAACCCAGCCCCGGGGGCACCGCCTGCGGGCACAGGAGCCGTTCGGCTTTGCCCCTCGCGCCCGTTACTCAGGCGTCCCGGGGAGCCCCGCGGGCAAGTGTCGGGCTGCGTCCGGGCAGAGGCGGCCTCGCCTGGGTCCGCGCGTTCCCGAAGCCCCCGCGGCGGGGCCCACAACGCGCGCCGGGACCCCCGGAGCCGTCCGCTCCTCCGACCCAGGCTGCTTTTCCCTGTGCGGGAAAGAGAAAGCGAACGAACTAGCTGATGGCTTGGCCGGCTGGAAACGGGCAGCGAGGTCCAGCTGGAGGGCACGAGCTCTCCGGAGCCGCACACCTCGGGGAAGCTCAGTCCCCCACCCCCGGCAGGAGCGAGGGGCGGTCCCGGGGGCTGCTCCCGCGGGGAGGGGAGGGGAGGGAGGGCGGCGCGACCCTCTGCGGGGTCCACCGCTCCATCCTCCAGACCCCGCGGCCTGCGGGCCACGGGGCACATTCTCGGGTAGCGACGGGCGGGAAGGGCACCCGGGCTGGCGACGGGCGGGGTGGAGGGGAACTCGGTTAGCGGGGACGATGGGCCGAGTGCCTCCTGTGCCCCCGCGCGAAGGCGAGGCCAGTGGGCCGGCGGTGTGGGGCGAGGCCGCCGGGGGCCCAGGCACCTGCAGCCGGGAGGGTCCGCTCCCTTCCCCGCCCTGGACGGCGGCCTGCGGGAAAGCAGCCTCCACTGGGTCCCGCGCGCGTCGCGCCGAGGTCGTGGAAGGCCGAGGGCGGGAGGGCGGAGGCGCCGGCAGGGTCGGCGGGACTGGGGCTCGGACGGAGGACAGGGGCTCGGAGGAGGCAGGAAGGACGCCGGGTACTGCGGGGCGCCTGGGGGCTTCCGAGCGCAGCGGCTGCGGAGCCGACCCGCCCAGTGGGAATCGCGGCCCCGGCGCGCCCACGACGCTCCTCCAGGCCGAACCCCTGCGGCCCCGAGCCCCCGGCCTCTCGCCCCCAGCCACCCCCCACTCCCACCCCGCAGGTCGGCCCTGCAGCTGCCTTCCCTTCCTCCACCTCCCTCCCGCCTCCGAAGCCGGAGCCCCCGGCCAAGTGGCCGCTCTCAACCTGTTACCAAGTCCTAGAGAGAACTTCTCCAAAATATGTCCTGGATCCCCCTGCCAAGGGCCCTGTCCCGCCCCTCCAGCTCCCATCTGGATGCCTGCAGACCTCTCCCTGGCTTCCGAGGCTCTGGCCTCCTCCCTCCCTAATCCATTTTCCACACCGCTTCCCCGGGAGCCCGTTAACGCACACCGGGACCGCGGCGGGGGCAAGCCGCCTGTGTCTCCACATAGCAGGCCAAGGGGGACTGGGTGGGGAAGAATAAAGGCTGCAGGGGACATCGGCTAGCAGGTGTGAAGCCCTTACTGTGCGTCATTTGTTAAACACTTCCAGTGGATTTTCTCGTTTAATCTGTCCAACAATGCTTCTGGGCCGGTAATCGTATTGTTTTACAGAGGGAGAAACTGAGGCACGGACGGGAACTCGGCTTGTAAGCAACGGAGTAATCCAAAGCCAGTCAGCCCCACGCCGAGTTTATTCACCCTGGCAGGGGTTTCCGCGGGAACCATGACCCTTCCTAACTGGGGTGGAAGGACCCGCAGCGCCAGCGGGGTCCGGGCCAGACAGCAGCGAGCGTCTGTTAACAGCGATGCTGAGTGGGTCAGGCCGTGGGGCTCAGGTTCAGTGTGATCTGGAATGCCTCCGAGGCCCCCTCGCTCATCCACCTGCCTTTAGGGGATGGGTGGTCTGAGTTTCTGGAGATGGACAAGAGGAAGCCGTCTCTACACTTGGCTCTTCAGCCCCGGCGCCCCCCACAGCCGCCTCTGCTTTCCTGGAGACACCGCAGGCTCCTGACCTCAGGCCGGCTTGTGCTGCTCCACCCTCTCCCTCCTCCACAGACAGGCCACTTAGCGCGCTCTCCCATCCCTCATCCCTGCCAACAGCAGGCTCTTCTGGCCACTTCCTTTGCATGTGAATGAGTCCAGGTCTAGGCTGCCTTTGTCCAGGGAGGCCGGTGGGATTTCCATCAGTAATTAGCGGTTGGTGAGTCAGGGGTCAGCAGTGGTCTCCTTTCCAGGACCCAGAAATGACACCACAAGGGTAACTGGCCCTTGCTTCCTGCCTAGGAATTAGCAGCATCCCACCCCAGCACTCCACGGCCTAGATAAGATGGACCAAGACCCCAGAGACAACAGGACTCTGGGACAGGGAAGGGATTTATGATTAGCATCGGCTCTAGTTAAATTCTTTTGTTTATTTCTGTGCATTGATTGACCTATTATGTAATATGCTTTTGCTTTTTTCTTCCTGGAATACAGATCCTACCAGTGGTTTTATTCCTTTTTTATATAATGTTTAATTCATCTATCTCTATAAATCCATAACATGCAATTGAAAGGGTCTCAAAGAGCAGTTTCTCCCCTAACTCTTCCACTGTTGAACCCAGGGGCAAGCACTGTCATCCCTCACTGCTACCAGCTTCTGGTCAGGCTTTCTGGCCACATGTGTGTAGACATGCTTCATTCTTTTAACTGTGTTTTTTATATTTTCTATATTAACACCAAAAAGAATATACTAAGAAATCAGTGCTATTTCCAAATGGAGCCCGGAGTTCCTCAGCACTGCGCTCCTCCCATCCCAGAAGCACCTACTTCTCTTCCTTAGTTGCCTCATCAATCACATGGGGCTGGGGCAGTGAGGAGGATGTTTGCCTCTCATAGAGACTTAAAGGTTTTCCTCATCTCCTCTGGGTACAGAACAAGAAATTAAGGATGACCTGAAATATACAGGGCTTGGATGAGACTTGAAACAATCGTGATGATAGGAATTGCTGGGTTCTGGAACCGAGGAGTGCAGTAACCAGGGGCTCAGCAAGCTGAGATATCCCTCCAGTGAAAAGGGACCCGGGAGCATAACTCAACAAAAGTCGTTTCTCTTCCTCAAGATGGATATTTCTCCTTTTCTAGTAAGAGTGTCAGTATCAGCATTTATCTGCTGGAGATTGTTTAAATATCAGGTGTACTTAGTAACTTTGCATCTATTTTTCTTAAACACGAATTGCTTCCCAGAAGTGAACCGAAATGATCACCTCTAAAAGTTGTTACTAATTATTGCTCCAGAAACCAAAATGATCCCACTCCCATGGCTGGCCATAGTCTAATTTCTTCACAAACAGAGGCAGAGCAGCTTGCGCCACGTAACCCCAAAGCTTTTCTGTAACTGATCAGAAGTTCCTTTCTCCACCCTTTAGCAGAGGTGCTGGTGACCAGGGAAGAGGAGAAGGTAAAGAGCAGAGTGAATGAAGGGATGTCGGGGACAGAGTCTTTGAAGTCTGGGTAATCAATCCCAATGTATTCAAGAGAGAACTCAACTTGCTTTCCTAGATGGGACGCGGTGGCCCATGGCATCCACGGCAAACCACTCCCTTCTTGGATAGATGGCTCCCAGACTTGAAGGCTGTGCTCCTTGCTGTCCTTGGACCTCTTCTGGTTTCCTTGGTGGGCTCCTGCTCCTCACCTTGTCCCTTGGATTTCCCAGGGAGCTATCCCCAATCTAGGGTTAGTCTCATACACCCACCATATTCTAGGGGCCCCTCCACTCTCATGCTTTTAATGAATTCGTTTATGGGTGATCACGAATCTTCACCACAGCCCGATCACCCTTCTGAGTTTCAGGTGCACACCCTGTTGCTTTGGTGTGACTGCATCCCGTTGGGTTATCCTTGGGCACCTCACACTCATTGTGTCCAAAGCAGAATTTTTCATCCTCAACTCTGCACTCATCCTTCTGTATTTGAGACTCCTAACTCAGTTAATGGCATTGCATCAGTCATTGACCTGGTAACCCAAATCTCAGCACCATCTTTTTTTATTTGGTTGGATGCTTCCATTCCTCTCAGCCACTGTATTCACTCAGTAACCGAGACTTCGAGTTGACCTCATAAATATTTCCTTAACTCTGATGCCTTCTTTCCAGTTTCCTACCAGTGTCCTAGTTCCTGAACCATTGCAATAGCTTCGGGTCTTTCACTTCTTAGGTGTTCTAGAGAAATCTGTCATCTCTAGTAGAACTCTTTTGTTGAAAATGACACAGACTGGCTTAAGCAAAAAGCAAAATCATGGATATCAGGCTGGTTTCAGGTGTGGCATGGTGTCGAAGCTCAAGGGACACCACCCACACCCTGTGTCTCCAGCTCACCACTCAGGTCTGCTCTCCTCTCACTCTGGTGGGCTTCATTCTCAGGCTGCATCATGGGAGTGCAGTAGCAGCAGCAGGTCCAGCTCACCTGGTGCTTCCAGTGTCAAGTTCTACAGGAAGGAGGCAGGCCTGAGGCCGGATGGCAGTGAGTTTCTGTTAACAGCGACACCAAGTGGGTCAGGCAGTGGAGCTCAGGTTCGGTGTGATCCAGAATGCCACCGAGGCCCCCCTTGCTCATCCACCCACCTTTAGTAGATGGGTGGTCTGAGTTTCTGGAGATGACTAGGTGTAGCAGGAAGGGACACTGAGCTACACAACACATCCAAAGCCCATCACACATCAGACCCACAGATTCCCCTGCATAAAGTTCCCCAAGGCAAATTCTGCCAATTGAAATTTTGTCAAGATGATTTGATTCTTCTGTTGAAAAGCAGCATTAATCATTGTTGAACTTTTTCATTTTGTTTGCATTGATATTTCCACCAGTCATCTTCAATAAGAATGAATTTTTGGATCTACTCCTCAACTTGCAAGGCACTGTGCACAGTGTTGTTAAGACCATGCCTCTGAGATGACCGGAGAGACAGATGGAGAGGTGGAGGATTTGTATTTAGAGTCTAGTCAGGGAAACACACCTCCACCCTCAGATAGAATCTCCTGTTGTTGGTCGATACTGGAGGATGGAGCGGCAAGCCCAAGCCAGGATTCAGATATGGTGACTGATAGAAGCAGTGAAGGTCTCTAAAGGGCAAAGAGAAGTCATGAGGGGTTCTGAGAACCAAGGTCCTGGAAGCTGGAGAGGGGCTCCTGGGGAGTGGAACCGACCTCTGCACTCGCCTGGCCCTGGGGCCTCCCGGAGAGCTGGACTCAAATCCCTGAGATGCATCAGCCGGCCCTGGGCGGCACGCGGGCAGGCAGGTCCGGGGAGCGCAGGAAGCAAACTGGAAAACTGGTCACGACCGGCCACCGCGGGGAGTCCCGGGGGCTGCTGGGGCTCTGCTGACCGGAACAGGCTCCCGTCCTGGGACCTGCGGCCGCCACGCCGCCCTCCGGGGCCGCTGTTGGCAGAACCTGGCGGGAGCTCGCTGCCCGCAGAAGGCTCAGGGCCTGGCAGCCAGGGCGAGGAGCCCAGCAGGTGGATTCGGAACTCAGTGTGGGGCCGGAGCGCCCTCAGTGTGGGGCGGGGCGGGGGGAAACGCGGGAGAGCACGGGGTCTCTGGGCCAGCGCGTCCCCAGTGCCAACGCCCACGGGCCAGGTGGCCTCCGCGGCATCTGCTCCACACCCCACTGGGAGAGGGGCTTGTAGTTTCTGCACACGCCCCACTGCATGCACACCGCACCACACACACCACACTGTACACACCACACACACCACACCACACTGTACACACTACACACACAAACACACCACACACAAACACACCACACACCACAGCCCACACACACCACACAGCCCACACACCCTACAAACACACCGCACACATACCACACACAAACACACCACACTATACACACCACACACACCACACTATACACACCACACCACACTGTATGCACCACACCACACAAACACACCGCGCACACACCACACACACCCCACACACACACCACAGCACACACACCCTACAAACACACCACACACACCACACTATACACACCACACACACCACACTATACACACCACACACACCACACTATACACACCACACCACACTGTACACACCACATACACAAACACCACACAGTACACCACACACACCACACTATACACACCACACCACACTGTACACACCACACACACAAATAGCACACACACACCCCACACACACCACAGCACACACACACCACACACAGCCCACACACCCTACAAACACACCGCACACACCACACCACACACACACTATACACACCACACACACCACACTATACACACCACACCACACTGTACACACCACACACACAAACACCACACAGCACACCACACACACCACACTACACACAAACGGCACACTCACCCCACACACACACCACACACAGCCCACACACCCTACAAACACACCACACACACCACACACACAAACACTACACACACAACACACGTTATACCAAATACACCACACGCACCGAACACACCACACGCACACACACCACACAAACACACCACATGCACCGAACATACCACATGCACACAAACACACAAACACAAACCACACTACACACACCACACTACACACACCACACACATACCCCACACCACCCCCACACATGCCACACTACACACCCCACACACACTACATTACACACAAACACACCACACACACACCCCACACACACACCCCACACTACACACCACACCACAGCCCCGCCCCCAACACCCACCTCCCGCGCCCCCCTCCCGCCTCCGGTGTGTGGTGTGTGCTCTAGTTCCCCACAAAGCAGGTGGGAGACGGAGGGGCGGAGGGGCCGGCAGGACGGGCCGCCTGCGGAACCGGGAACGCCAAAGTGGACGCAGGAGGAGCGGGCGGGGAGGGCCCAGGCCCCGTGGGCGGCGGGAAAGGAGAGGGCAGGGACGGCGAGGGGGCAAGACCCGGCGCGGGAGGCTGCGCGTGCCCTGGGGGAAGGCGGCCCGGCTGGGAGCTGAGGCGGAACCGAGGGCGCCCGCGTGGAGGCCGCAGCCCCTGCGCGGCCGGGCGGGTCCAGAAGGAGCCCAGGGCGCACCCCCAGGCCGGCCCCACCGCGGCCCAGCGCCCGCCCGCGCCCCCAGCGCCGCTCCACTTGCACCTTCTCCCGGGGCGCCGGCGGCCTCGGCTGCCCCCGCGGCGTTTCCCCAGCTTCCCTCCGAGGCCCCCGCCGCCCTTTCTCAGCATCCCTCGCGGCTTCCTCTCCATCCGCGCGGCCTTGCCAGGACCCTCCAAGCCGTTCTCCTCCAGGCTGGCTCCCAGGGCGCCGTCCAGGCCCGGACTCACTTTCCCAGTCCTCATGCAGAGCCCGGTCCCCGCACCGAGGCGGCAGAGCCGGGAGCGCGATGCAGTTCTCCGCGAGAGCCTAGGTCTGACTCTAACTGTGCCCTGGATCTTACGCTTTCTAGGAGCGCGTGGCATCGGCGGTCAGTTCCGTCATCTGGGCTCTCCCACCCGTACCACCCGCCCCTGGGAACGGATGCGACAATGGACCCGAAGGCACCCTGCAAACTGTAACACTCTCACTTGCCAGACGGCTCTGCCTCAAGGGTCACACTGAGTATCTGCTTTCAGAGTTTCCTATTTTCTAGGAAAAAAAAAAAAAAAAAATCCCTATCTGTGCATTAAAAATGCAGGCCAAAACGTATTTTCCACCTCTGCCCTCTGTTCACTGGGCTTTGGCTTAGCATTTTCCCAAGCTGTGCTTCTTGGAGCACGAGTGCCCTTGAGATGTCAGTAGATGCCCCATGAGAAAAGTCAAGTTCAGGAATATCCCTTCCTCGAGGTTAGACTGTGCCCTCTCCTGTGAAAGGTCCTGAGAGGCGTAACCTTTTTAAACCAGTTTTCCAACTGACTGAGCCACAGGTCTTGTTCTCCTCCATGGCACTCTCTAAAATTCCTGGGGACCACTAGGGTCCCACGCAACAGAGGTAGGAACCCTGCTCTAGGCAAGTCGAGCCACTTGCCATTCCGTCTCAGAAAGGTGGTCCTTGAGTTCTTGCCACCAGGATCCCCTAGTAAGGGCATCCCGGATCCTCTTCCTTCCAAAGCCTGGCTGTTCCCCTTTTCCTTCTATTCTATGAGCTGTGCAGAATGGTTCCGGTACACCCACCTTTCTGAGTCAGGTTGTCCAAAGCAAGTTCTCTTTCTTGCAACTAAAAGACTGACACAGACCGGCAGACAAAAAGTCAGTGAAGGAATTACCATTCCAAACTAGAAATTTCCCACATTCACCTTAGCATTGGAATGGGTGAGTATAGGTCATATACATTGTGTGATGTATTCACACATACTGCACAGCAACAGGAATAAACTATCTTCAACCTTAGGCAATGACGTGGATGAATTTCACAAATACAGTTTGTGAAAACACAATGAGCTAGACCCAATTTGAATTCATTTATAAGAAGGGAAAAGCCAGCAAAACTAACCTATGTTGTTAGAAGTTAGGATGGGGGGCCGGGCGCAGTGGTTCACGCCTGTAATCCCAGCACTTTGGGAGGCCCAGGTGGGTGGATCACGAGGTCAGGAGATTGAGACCATCCTGGCTAACATGGTGAAACCCCGTCTCTACTAAAAATACAAACAATTAGCTGGGCATGGTGGCACGCGACTGTAATCCCAGCCACTTGGGAGGCTGAGACAGGAGAATTGCTTGAACCCAGGAGGCAGAGGTTGCAGTGAGCTGAGATTGCGCCACTGCACTCCCGCCTGGGTGACAGAGCAAGACTCCATCTCAAAAAAAAAAAAAAAAAAAAAAAAGGATGGTACAGTTAGGACAAGTTAGTTAAGATAAGAAGTTAGGATACAGTTATACAGATGAAAAAGAGGGAATACAAGAAGGCTTCCAGCTGCCCTTACCACTCTGGTCTGCGTGCTGGTTTCCTGGATGTGTCCAGTTTGTGAACAGTCATGAGCTATAACCTTAGGATAGATGTGAGTTTCTGAATGTATGTTGTACTCCAACAAAAAGTTTCGGAGGTGGGTGTCAGAAGAGATTGTTTCCCCACTGAGGGATTCCTTTTGCAAAACCACCCAAAGGAAACGTGTTGATTTCAGGACCAACAGAAATCGAATGATACACCAAGTCGTCTTAGCTTACTTCACGTCTGCTTGGTTCTCACATTTATCTATACATCTGCATGCACGATCTTTACATTGCCGCACATGTCAAAGAGTCATTCTGTATTGATCATGGGCTTTTTAGTTTTGTTTTTTTCTACTGATTTTATGCTGCTTCATCCTTGGGGCCTTGTGGACTTAGGAAGGAACTGCCCCTTCCAGAGTTAGCTGAGTCCTCCGGAGAGCAAACGACTGGCTGTTGGGCGTGCCATTGCTTTGCAAGCTGACCAGTCCAGAGCCCAGACACCAGCCACCTCCTCTATTTGTCTTTTACACTTCCAGAAGGCAGCCTTCCTCTGCCCCAATCCCAGTGAGAGGTAAAGCCAGCTGGACTTCCTGGGTCCCGTGGGGACTTGGAGAAATTTTCTGTCTTACAAGAGGATTGTAAAACGCACCAGTCAGCACTCCATGGGTAGCTAGAGGTTTGTAAAATGTGCCAATCACTGCTCTGTAAAAACACACCAATCAGCGCTCTGTAGCTGGCTAAAAGTTTGTAAAATGCACCAATCAGCACCCTGCAATATGGACCAATCAGCACTCTGTAAAATGGACCGATCAGCAGGATATGGGCGGGGCAAATAAGGGAATAAAAGCTGGCCCCTCCACTCAGCCGGCAGCGGAGCCATTCGGGTTCCTCTCTGTGCTGCGCGAGCTGTGTTCTTTGGCCCTTCACAGTAAATCGTGGTGTTGCTCAGGCTTTGGGCCGTGCCATCTTTAAGAGCTGTCATTCTTTCACTCCTGTAATCCCAGCACTTTGGGAGGCCGAGGCGGGCGGATCACGAGGTCAGGCGATTGGGACTATCCTGGCTAACACGGTGACACCCCGTCTCTACTGAAAAAAATACAAAAAAAAAAAAATTATCTGGGCGAGGTGGCGGCGCCTGTAGTCCCAGCTACTCGGGAGGCTGAGGCAGGAGAATGGCGTGAACCCGGAAGGCGGAGCTTGCAGTGAGCGGAGATGGCGCCCCCGCACTCCAGCCTGGGCGACAGAGCGAGACTCCGCCTAAAAAAAAAAAAAAAAAAAGCCGTAACACACCGCGAAGGTCCGCAGCTCTAGCGAGACCACAGACCCCCCAGGAAGGAACAAACTCCGGGCAAACCGGGGCAGCTCGGGCCCACAGGACAGCCCAGGGCACACCTCATGCATTCAAGCCATCCGATCCTCAACCCTCTGAGCCTTCATTCCTTCCGGGAAACCAAACCGCGGTGAAGCCCTTGCCGCATCCCTGGTGCGTCCGGACAGGCCCTGGTGCTGGCCGCGCCCCTGCTTCCAGGGATCTGCGAGTATAAAAGCATCTCCCTTCAGGACAGTCATCTCGGTGTCCCCGCGTCTGCCGTACCTGATTAAATAACAAGTCCCGGACACATTTTAAAGCCTGCATTCATGTCACAGTTTCCAAAGCACCTGCTGTGTGTCGTGCACTGTTTTCGGGGTTGGGCTAGAGCCGCGTCCATGCAAACAAGGCGCTGTGCTCTAGGAGCCGCTGTCTGATGGAGAGAGAAATTCAGCGAAAAGATTTCCAAATAGAGTGAAGTGGTGCGAATACAATGGACCAGGGTGGGTTGTTTTGTTTTGTTTCTTTGGGCTTGGGTTTTGTTTTGTTTTTTGTTTTTTCTGAGACGGAGTCTCGCTCTGTCGCCCAGGCTGGAGTGAGTGGCGCGATCTCGGCTCACTGCAAGCTCCGCCTCCCGGGTTCACACCATTCTCCTGCCTCAGCCTCCCGAGTAGCTGGGACTACAGGCGCCGCCACCTCGCCCGGCTAATTTTCTTGTATTTTTAGTAGAGACGGGGTTTCACCATGTTACCCAGGATGGTCTCGATCTCCTGACCTCGTGATCCGCCCGCCTTGACCTCCCAAAGTGCTGGGATTACAGGCTTGAGCCACCGCGCCCAGCCGGCGCGGGGGGTTGTTTTTTAAGGAACAGTGGTCAGGGAAGGTCTCCCGAAGGAGGTGACGCTTCAGCCACAGTCCGAATTGTTCCTCGTATGCCAAGGGCACCCAGAGGTCTGTGCTCGGGGCCTCCAGGCATCCAAAGTAACCAACATGATGTGTCTGCCACTGGTGCTCAGCCAGAACAAACCCTGTCCCTTTCCCAACAAGCAAAGTAGGGCTTCCATCCAAGAGAAAATCATTTCCCGGCATCAGCAGAGTCCACAGCCTGCTCCAATCAAGTTGCTTTCCAAATGCTATAAAGTCGAGGCGCCCAAGCACCAGGATCCAGGCGCTGGGGTGGCAGCGTGCCAGCGCCCTGAGGGCAGTGACAGCTCGCATGTGTGTTTACATACTGTTTGCAAATAAAGAGTAAGTGGGCAGATCCCTGAGCCCTCACAACTTCCCACCATCCCTGGGGACCCGCTGCCTAGTTCAGCTTAGCAGGAACTCAAGCTTGAACCTGGGCCCTGCAGACTTGACCCTACCACCACAGGCCTGGTCTGGGAAGCCCTCCTGCTTGCTGGGCACATCCTGAGTGACCGTCTTGCATCCGTGTGAACAGCACACAGACATTCCCACCCCTTCTTTAAAAAATTTAGATCCCTCTGACTTTGGACAACATTGCAGACAAGAAAAGTAGAACAATTTAAATCACAAGCCCTCAACCTGTGGGTGGCATGTCATGAGTCACTGGCATGGCATGGGTCAGTCTCTAAGCCCATCAGGCAGGGAACGGAAAGTGCTTCCACATCTCCCTTCCTCAAAGCTTCCAGGTTGTGGCTGGGTATCCCCGGCCCGGCCGCTTCACCTTCCGCACTGGAACCTTCCACATTTACCCTGAGCCCCAAGGCCAGCACCCCACACACCTCCCTTCATCAGGGAAAGGCCAGGGACCCCAGATCTGAAAAGCCACTCCCATGCCTTCCACTGGAAACCCCCAGGAAAGAGCAGCTCCATTCATGTGGGGCAACTGCCACTGGGCCAGGCAGAATCAGCTCTACCAATGGAAACCACCCTCAGCGCCTTCCTCCGCATCCTCTTCCACAGCCTCCTTGAGCCTCACCGTCTATGTCAGTGACAGAGCCTCAAGGAGCATCTCCTAGGAACCCGGCATGAGCTGGCTGGAGGGCCGCCGCTGACTCATTTACCTTTGCCTTGATCCAGAGTTTGCCTCCCACCCCACACCTCCCTGGCGCACCTGCTTCTTGGGTGTTCATTCAGACGCAGCCTCCGCTTTGGTGGGTGTCCTCCAGGAGCCCTTTCATCTACCAGGAATGTCACACTCCAGAGCCACAAAAACTTGAAGCCACCCCTCACACCTGTGGCAGCTGAGAACCAGTTGGCACCTCACCAGGAGCCTGGAGCCGGCAAAGCTGGGGAGGGATTATGTGGGCCCAGATGCAACGCTGGCCATCTCCAACATGCCATTGTCCTCTACAAACCCCACCTAGCACTTCATACTCTGTGAAAGGTCCATTCCCTGGTATGTAGGTCAAATTTCAAATTCTCAAGGCTCCCAGCTGGCTTAAAAATGTCAACAATGACTCTTTCTACTTACCAAGCATTTTCTATTTCCCCACTGAAGCAGGAACCCCCACAGAGGCACGGCCCAGACTCGTTTAATGTCAAACCCAGGCCTCCAGGCTCGTGTGTTGGTGAATTAGCAGCCTGTACCAGAGGCACCTCCTTGGAGCAAAGCTTTCATGGAAAGTGCTTAAATCCTATAAATGTAATGTAGTTGCTTATCTACCGAATTATAATATTCATTTATTTGTGTAAACCTGCCAGTCACCAGTCAAAAATATGAACCACAAGAAACTTTCCATTAGGATTTAGGCCCAGTCATTGTTTCCAGTTTGAATCTGACATATTATACCTGAGAGGATTACAGGAAACCATAAATGATTCTTTTGTTTGTTTGTTTGTTTGTTTTGAGATGGAGTTTTATACTTATTGCCCAGGCTGGAGTGCACTGGTGTGGTCTCGGCTCACTGCAACCTCCGCCTCTCAGGTTCAAGAGATTCTCATGCTTCAGCCTCCCAGTAGTTGAGATGACAGGCACACGCCACCATGCCTGGCTAATTTTTTGCATTTTCAGTAGAGATGGGTTTTCACCATGTTGGCCAGGCTGGTCTCGGACTCCTGACCTCAGGTGATCCGCCTGCCTTGGCCTCCCAAAGTACTGGAATTACAGGCGTGAACCACCATGTCTGGCCATAAATGATTCTTAAGTTCTGCAATAGGTCTACGTATAATGAAGGTTTTTTGCTGTTTACAAAACAAAAAGTAAAACCCAAAGTCATCACCCCCAGGAGGCTGGGATCTGGGCGGCCAGGAAAGAAGAGCTACGTCTTGGAAGAACACTATCCCTTCTGTTTCTATCCGTGAAATAAAAGGAGATGCTCCTTGCTGTTTGCAGTTGTCCTCTGGCAGCTTTTTGAGAAACAACTTATTTGGGGGATTCCGCACTCGATTCAAATCCAGACGCCCAGTGCAGGATCTGGACTGAGCCTGGTCACAGGCGGAGGAGATTTCACTGCAGAATGGAGGAAAGCAAACCGGGGCTCAGGAGGCCAGGAGGACCATCACCGGCCTGGTGCAGGGACATCACCTGCAAATGAAGGGCTCATTGTCTACACCAGGATTTATGTGAGTGAGCAGCCAAGGTGCTCCGGGTGGCTGCCAGCTCTGAGCCCCGCTGCTCTCCGGTCGCTGGGAAACCCATCAGAAGCCTGGCCTGGGAAGATGCTGCCATTCTCCCAGGCTGAAAGAAGGTACATTCTTCTTCTCAGGCACGAAGGCAAGCGTTCTGTGTTCCCATCTCAGTGCTGCACGCACTCAGGGTAGGACAGGAGGGGGTCCGGCTGACGTTCGCCATAGTGTTCACCGTGGACCCTCTTGTCTGATGCCACCGGCACCTGTGCAGGCTTTGAAGGACACCTGTATTGCTCTGGTTTGCAAACGTGGATGTTGGAGGAAGCTGTAAGTGTAGGCGGAAGACACAAACACATTGCAAGTGACTGGAGGGCCCTCCAGGCCTCCCGTGAGAAGAGCCAGGGGGCCCACTTGCCTAAAGCTTCCCTCTCAGTGCCCATCAAAGTGCCGGAACTCTTGCTTTTACAGCTTCTTAAATCTGCAAAGGAAGCTGGTGTGGGATGATCTGTGATAGTGATGCTTAGACATTCAGGGAAGGCTTCCTGGGGGAGGTGGTCTTTGACAAACAAGCAAGAGCATTATGAGCAAAAGGGTAGCGAGTGAGATGTAGAGGCTTCGGGCTGCAGCTGGCTCCCCACAAGCAGCAGCTGGGGCTGCACACTCCATGAAGCTGGTGGGAGCCCTGCCCCTTCTGAGTTTGGGTGAGAGTTTCCCAGGTACCACTGCAGCTGCCCAAGCTGCAGCTGTGGACAGGGGCCCCACCCTCCTACATGGGGCTACAACCACCCAAACTGTGGCTGTGGACCTGAGCCTCTCTGTGCTCTTGGAAGGAGCCAGGAGCAGGCAGGATCTGCCCTCCTGCATGAAGCTGCAACCATGTGACCCATTGCTGCAGACCTGGGCCACTCGCACCATGGAGCAGGCAGGAGCCAGGGACAGGCGGGAGCCCTGCCCCTTCTGAGATGGTGAGGGGAGAGCTCCCTGGGTACAGTTGCCACTGCCCTCCCAGGCACAGGACCTGGGCATCTCTGTAGCCTGCACCCTTGGGGGCCTGGGAAGGACTCCCCCATCTCCCCCACCACGCCCCCATCCCTGCAGGCTCAGGGGTGTCTGATCCCACTGCCTGTCCTCTCTCCTCTCCCAACACCTGCTCAGATCTCCAAGCAGGATTGGTGCTGAGCCCGGGGCCATGAATTGCAGCAGGAGGCAGACAGATTCCTGGGCAGAAGGGGGTGGGTCCCAGTAAGACCCCTCCTTCAGGCCAGGGAGGGCCTGAAGGCTAGGGGCTGGGCCACTAGTCCTGATGACCAGAATGGAGATTCATGGCGCCTCTTCTGAGCCTGCCCCTGGCTGCTCATGGACCAATTAGCAGGCACTTCCTCCCCTCTGAGGGCCATAAAAGCCTGGTGCTCAGCCAGGGTAAACGATGGCCAGAGACAGAAGATGGCAGAGAGAAGTTGGGATGGTCAGTCAAAGAGAGGAGCTACCCTCTCCACTGATAGCTTCAGAGATCTGCAGAGAGGGTGGGGCAACCTGCTGGGCAAAGAGGAGCTGCCCTCTCCAGGGACTCCTCTCTGCTGAGAGCTGAACACTCGACAGAATGACCTGCCTGCCTTCAGAGGGGAGCTATCCACTGTGGGTCTCCTCTAAGCTGTTCTAACACTCAATAAACTCCTTTGCATCATCTTCACCCTTCACTTGTCTGCATACCTCAGTTTCCTCGTTCTTCCTGGATGTAGGAACACTGGACAAGATAGGCAACAGGTTAAGCTTGCTCTAGAAAGATCACTGTGGCCAGAGGTTAGGAGATGGGTTGAGGAGGTGGGAGAGTGGAAGAGCAAACCAGTGAGGAACCCAGGAGAAGCTGAGCCAGGGCAGTGAGTCTGGAAGCATCTGTGATGTGCAGTGAAGGACTCCTTTTGTTTCTGATCCTTCTCAGACTGAAACTTTTGGAAAATAAATTACCAGACAAATACAACTTTAAAAGACATACAAAATACAAGTCCCATTTTTTTTAAAAAAAATTTTGTTTTAATGGGGGTAAGATAACATACATTTATCATCCCAAACTTATTTAAGTGCACATTCCAGTTATATGCACTCACACTGCCGCGCTGCTAGTGTCCAGAACGCTTTCCTTTTTGGCAAAACCGAAACTACCCATTTAACAGCAGCCTCCCACTTCCCGCCCCCAGCCCCCGGCAACCACCCTGCTACTTTCTGTCCCTATGAATCTGACAACTCTAAGTATCGAACATAATTGGAAGTACACAGTATTTGTCCCTTTGTGTCTGGCTTGTTACACTTAGCATAATGTCCTCAAGATTCATCCATGTTGTAGCATGTTTTGGAAATTCCTTCCTTTTTAAGGCTGCATAATATTCCACATTTTATTTCTCCATTCATCCACGATGGACACTTGGGTTGTCCACATCATGAGTGTTCGTGCTGCTCTGAATTTGGGTGTCAATATCTCTTCAAGCACCTGCTTGCCATGCCTTGGCCACATACCCAGAAGTGGAATTGCTGGATCACGTGGTAACTCTAGTTTTCATTTCTTGAATCACTATACTGTTCTCCACGGAGGCTGCACCATTTTACATTTCCACTGACAGTGCACAAGGGTTCCAATTTCTCACATCCTTGCCAATATGCGGATTAGTTGATGTCTTTTTCCCAGTAGCCATCCTAATGGGTATGAGGTGAAGCCCCATTTTTTTTTTTAATTATTAGACTCAAAAGGTATGAAGTTACCCTGTCAAATTTCTGTAGTAGTTTAAAATGCTTACTCTCACCTTCTACACTTACCTCACTGCAGACCGACATCAAACACTTCCGGAGCTGGCCAGCCCTGAGGTAGCCTGGCCTGGCAGTGCCCATCCCTGCACGTGGAGAGGAAGAGCAGCCGGAGCTGCTATTGTCACCTGCATGCATTGACCGTGTGATCAACACAGCAGCCCCAGGAGGTACCTTTGGTATGATCTCCAGCCAACATACGAGGAAACAGTGGTCCAAAGAGGCCGGGGGCCTTGCCTGAGTCAGCAGGGAAGAGGGTGATGGAGGCGACAGTGAATGCCCCGTACAGCCTCTGCCTATTTTTGACATTATTGTCTTGTTTTATTTTCCAAGATAAATTAACTGATTGGTCATATTTGGGGGAAGACAGAAGGCCCCCAGGTTCCGGCCTGAGTCACCAGGTGGAGAGAGATGCCATCCACCAAAGCAGGAAACACGGTCGGGGAGGGCACGGAGCCAGGCCCACGTCAAGGTGGAAGTTCAAGTGATGTCCAGGTGGGAGCAGGGCCAGGGCAGTCGGGCAATAGCTTCTGAGCACCTGAACGAGGACTGGGCCAGAAGAGCTGGTGAGGAACGCTGGGGCAAGGATAAAGGATGAGTTTGGTGAGATCCCACAGATAGATCATAACATTCTAGAAAGCAGCAGAGGAATGAGGTGGCGGGGAGAAGGAGGAGCCAGAGGAGATGGGAAGAGATGGAGAGAGAGAAAGTACCACAAGGAAAGAGATATCAACAGGTGTCCAGGGTGACACAGGGGCCACAAAGCACAGGTAATCTAGTATCTATGGATTTGTCCATGTGGTGGCCCTTGACGGCTGGAATGAGGGCAGAGCAGCTGGTATCATAGAAGCCAGGAAGGTGGAGGCTAGGCTGGCATGCGTGGGTAGGTGGGTGGTGGTGGGAAGGGGGGAAGAGTGCAGACCACTCTTTCTAGAAGCTCCCAGGAGACAGGGCAGTCCCTGAAGGGTGAGTGTGAGGTTCTGGTGTGGAAGAGGGATGTTGGGCCAATGATGGATTATTATTTTGTTTTATCTTTAAAAAAATAAATACCTGGAGCAAAGTTGAATTTGTTTGTATCAGGCAGGGGAGGCAGGAAGGCAGAGCCAGTGGAAAGGTGAAGGACTGGGAGCGATCAGTGACGACTGCTGGAAGGATGTGGGAGGATCAAGCCCGAATAAAAGGAGAGAAGCCCGTCTTCCCCAAGGTGTGCGGGAAGACCATCTACACTACAGGGTCGTGTGTGCGGGAGACAGTCTACACTACAGGGTCGTGTGTGTGGGAGGACCGTCTACACTACAGGGTCGTGCATGTGGGAGGACCGTCTACACTGCAGGGTCGCACGCGCGGGAGGACTGTCTACACTACAGGGTCATGCGTGCGGGAAGACCGTCTACACTACAGGGTCGTGGGTGCGGGAGGACCGTCTACACTGCGGGGTCGCATGTGCGGGAAGACCGTCTGCACTACGGGGTCGTGTGTGCGGGAAGACAGTCTACACTACAGGGTCGTGGGTGTGGGAGGACCGTCTACACTGCAGGGTCATGGGTGCGGGAGGACCATCTACACTGCAGGGTCATGCATGCAGGAGGACCGTCTACACTGCGGGGTCGTGTGTGCAGGAAGACCGTCTGCACTACGGGGTCGTGTGTGCGGGAGGGCCGTCTACACTGCAGGGTCGTGTGTGAGGAAGCACATTGCCACTGAGCAGGGCAGAGAGTGGTGTCTGGGCACTGGGAGAGAAGCAGGCTGTGGATGTGCCACCGGGAACAGCAGTGGGTGCCACCTGGGCCCGAAGAAGGCCAGAAGCAGAAGGAGCCCAGTGGGGCCAGAAAGCACGAATCCGCACAGCCATGTGGCCATCTGGGGTTGGCCTCCATCAGGGCTTAGCTACCCTGCCCGGGGCAGAAGCAGAGGTGTGGACGGCGAGCTTGCTCGAGTGAAGGCTTCACAAGGCAGCTCTGGCTACAGTCAAGGGGGCAGGAAAGAAGGGTGACTGCTGTCATGTGGGAGAAGAATGAAGTGAACTGTGGTGGTTTTGAAACGTGTCCACAGATTCCTTGATCTTCCTCTTTTCAAAAGGTGGAGTCTAATTCCCCTCACACTGAATGGGGGCTGGACTTCACGATTTGCTTTAAATGAACAAAATGTAGCAGCAGTAACAATGTGTGACTTCTGATTCCAGATCATAAACTTCCTTCTCAAACTTGTTCTGGAGGAAGCCAGCAGCCATGTCATAAGGAAGCTCAAGCAGCCATATGGAGAGCCCACATGGGAAGGGACAGAGACCACCTGCCCACAGTCGTGGAGATGAACCACCTTGGAGGCAGTTCCCCTAGCCCCAACACACAGATGATCACAGTCCTGCCTGATATCTTCACTGCAACTTCACGAGAGACCCCAAGCCACAACTTCCCAGCGGAGCCCACAGATGTGGTGTGAGATGATGTGCTTGTCGGCTTAAGCTGTTAGGGCTTTGGGGTGATTCGTTAGCAGCACTGGATAACTCCTGCACTGCCTAAGTGTGAGGGCAAAGAAGGTGGAGCATGGGGCGGGTCCCGATGAAGGTTGGGCAGGTGAGCCCTGGCAGAGGTACATGGGGCCGTGTGGTGGAGCGATTAGTGGCTTGAGAAGAAAAGATTGAAGTGGGGCCAGAGGAAATGGAGGATCACAGCACCAGAGGTCCCCATGGAAGTAAAGATGTGGACTGAGGCGTAGAGAAGAGAGTGGAGTTTCCTGTTTGAGAGAACGTTTCTGGGTGGATGCAGCTCAAGGTGTGGCAGAGTTTGGGGAGGGAGAAGAACAGTAGAGTCATGACCCCTGGACAGTGAAGCCAGCCAGGGTAGCCAGGGTAGCAGTGGGACTTGGCTTGGGGAGAAAGACCCACCTTCCAGTTCCTAAGGCCTTAACCTACGGGGGAGTGGTGGGGACTAGAGATGACAGGTGGTAAAGGGGCCTCTCGGGGTGGCTTGACCCTGCAGGGAGGTTTTCCCAAAAAGAGGAGGCATAGCTGCCTGTAAACACCCAAGAGAAGACTCCGAAGGCCAGCTCCACCCCTTCTGGCTGCAGACGACAGGGGGTGAGAAGAGTCTCTGTCCCCAGGGCTGCACAGAGGATGGTGTGGCCAAGAGAGAGCAGGCCACAGTGGACAGGCAAGCAGCAGGACTGGTGCTGAGTCACTCCACAGTGTTGAATCTACTATCTGCAGGACGCCAGGGACACCAGAAAAAGATGTGGTCCAGGCTGGGCATGGTGGCTCACACCTGTAATCCCAGCACTTTGGGAGGCCGAGGCAGGAGGATCATCTGAGGCCAGGAGTTCAAGACCAGCCTGGGCAATATAGCAAGACCCATCTCTAATTAAAAAATAAAAAATAAAAAAAAGACCTTATCCAGAGGAGAAACAGGCAGCAAAGGCAGTAAAGCCCTCAGAGAAACTGTCTCTCCAAGAAACACAGTCCTGCCCTCCCTCAGCCCCCCAACAATAGCTCTTTATTCCCTGGGGGCCTCCTAGCTGCAATGGCTGCCAGCCTCTGCGCTCTTCCTGCTCGTGTCCTCATGCCCTTTTTCTGGGCGTCACGTCCTCCCTGGGCACGACTCTTCCAGTGGAAGTGTCTGCTGCTGTGGTCATGAGACGTGACCTGGAGTCACTGCCCTCTCTGGGCCTGGCTTGTCGGCTAGATCCTCTCTGCCCTTGGGTGAGTTTTCCCGGGAGGCCTTCGGTTCCTCGTGAACCAATTCTCATGAAGGCCTGGCCTCCGATTCCAGGCAAGTCTGAATCTGAGGTGGTAGAGCTCACGGCCAGGCGCAGGTGCCCTTGGAGCTCTGTGTATCTCCCCGGAAATCCTGGGATCTGTCCCTATGTGTTTAACCCCACTAAGGTTCCTAAGTCCAGACCTACCCACAAGGCCAAGGGCTTTCACAAGGACAATGGTGACACCTGGGTGGTCCCTGCCCCCCATGGCTCTCGTGTCCGTGTGCGTGGGCCACGGCCACACCTCATGGGGAGGTGACCGGAGCCACGGCATCTGCAGAGAATGAACACTACTGCATGACAAAGCCAGCAAGAAACGCCTTCTGCAAACCACGCTGGAAGTGAAAGGAGACGCGAGGCGTGCCCTGGGCCATCAGTTTTACCCCTTTGATTCTGCAGTTGTTTAATGTTGAGACAAGTCGACTTGAAGCTGTATAATAAATGAATTCCAGCTTGAGCCTTGGCAGGGTTTGTTTGGCTTGAGGGAAGTCGTTTATGCTAATGGCCCCCTCTGCAGAGCTGGATTTATATTATACAGAGTCTTGTCCATCATCTGGATGCCGCCGTAAACAAGATGATCTTTGTCTGCCAGGAGCGAGCCCGATGCCAATAACTTTAAATAAACATGAGCCCCAGGTTTGTATTTACATTGTCTGAGGTAACCGCTGGCGAGTTTGTCACGGCGCCGTCGGCCCCTCCCTGGCTAAGGTAGCGTCGGCTTTCCCACTGACCTTGTTTTTAGAGGCCTCGCTCAGGGAAAGGATCTCACGTGTAGCCGATGAGCGCTGCGCCCCGGGCTGGGCCGCATTCTTTTGCACGGTTTTGGCGCTTTATAGTTCTGTCAAGTTAGCATGGCTTCCTTCTGTACCGGATGGAGCAGGACATGGGTCCGGGGCAGGAGCTCAGACACGGAAATGACATCACAGACCTGAGCTCTCGATGCCCGCGATGGCAAGGCTGCAGGTGCCGGTGGGCTCCAAGGATTCTATTACTAATAGGGCTGTGACTTAGCTCTATGGAAGCCATCAGTGTTGAATTGCATTCCATGTGGAAAATAAATAGAATTTTGCAGACGTCTGAGTGTCTGTTGCAACTCCAAACTGAGGACCGAGCAACCACAGAAACATACAACTCTTCAAATAGTGATAAATGGTCTCCATGGAGGACTGAGGGGAAAAGCCATGGCCCCCGCCTCCACCGCTAATCTCCTCTGCAAAGAAAGCAAAAACTGGACAGGGTGTAAGACGCACATTCCTGTCCCTGGGCAGAAGCACACTGAAAATAGCTTTGCAATAGCAACTATTTGGTTGCGATTCCAGGCTTCAGGTGCAGAACATGGGAAACCCATTCCTAAGAGCAAATGGGCTGCTTATGAGGACCATTCTCATGAGGGGCGGTGCTGGGGAATGTTCCGTGAGGAGAAACCTAATCAGAGTGAGGTCTCTGATGACCCTTGTTTGAGACTGTCAGAGCTCTGGAAGTTTCTCAGATGTGATTTATAAACCCTCTAACTGAGCTGAACAAATAGTAGTTTCATAATCAGAGCATTCGATATCACTTCATAACTGTGAACTGTATGGTGTTTGGACTAATTCTGTGCAAAATAATCGAGCTATTAGGCCAATTGGGAGGGTCGCCAAGGGTGACAGTAAAGACTGTAGGACCTGGAGCCACACGGGGTAGGGACGAGAGTGGCTTTGCCTCTTTCTGTTTGAGTGAGACCTCAGGCAAGTCATTTAATCCACTTGTGACTCAGTTTCCTCTTCTGCATGATAGGAGTAATAATAGTACTTAGCTCATATGCCTATGGAGAGGATGGAATTCACTTTAGTGTGGCACATTGCAAGTGATTGTTGTGCTTCTTTGATGGCCCCTTCTTGTCTAGTATGATGCGAACTCATAGCAGACATTCAAAATAGACCTAATAGAATAGCTGGGTCAGTGCGGGCTCAGTTGCAGAGAACAGAATTCACTCCTGGTAGTTTACATGAGTTGGGCTTAATTAGGCAAAATGACTGATAGAATTGATGGGAAGGCTAAAAAAACCAACTTGAGGTTGAGCTTTCAGGGATGATTCCCAAACCCATTCAGTAGAAGCAAGCCACCAAGACGCAGCAATCTCTTCTGTAATCCAGAAACAGTCGCGGCTGCTGCAGGCTCCAGAAATCACATGACCCAGCTAAACAGAGGCCCCCGTGCCTTCTAGACAGATGTCCGTGAACTTGCCAAAAAACTGCAGACACTGACACCACTCCGCTCTCACCTTCTAAATCTGTGACAGATACAACTGAGTGGCTAACTCCAACTCACACGCAAAAGCTCAAGTACAAGAATGTTTGGTGAAGTTGCTGAGCATCCCAGCCCCTGAGTATCAGGGAGATAAGCCAGAAGGTAGGTGAGACGCAGGCTGAGCCCCAGCCGCCACGCCATCACAGCAGTCAGGAAGCAAATGCCTACAGACGGAGAGACCAGAACAGGCCTCTCTTTTCCTGTCCTCATCGTCCAAACACCTGTGGCCATGGATGAATTTCAACGTGGTTCTACATGCTGTGTTCTTTTTTTTCTTTTTCTTTCTTTTTGTTTTGAGACAGAGTCTTGCTCTATTGCCCAGGCTGGAGTGTAGTGGTGCAATCTCAGCTCACTGCAACCTCTGCCTCCCGAGTTCAGGCAATTCTCATGCCTCAGCCTCCTGAGCAGCTGGGACTACAGGCGTGTGCCACCACACCCAGCTAATTTTTTTATTTTTAGTAGAGATGGGGCTTCACCATATTGGCCAGGCTGGTCTCGAACTCCTGACCTCATGATCCACCTGCCTCGGCCTCCCAAAGTGCTGGGATTACAGGTGTGAGCCATGGTGCCTGGCCAATGCTGTGTTCTTTTAGACTCGTACTATAGAGAGTACTAGCAGATTCCAGAAGTTTCTAGAGAGGAAAAATGGAAAATACTAGCAGAGACGCAGTGGGTATTCTGAACATCTACAAATATTGAAGGAGGGTAGATTTTTTTTGACGATCAAAAAATTCCGAAAAGTCTTTTGTTATTCAACCAATGTCAGTTTTTGTTCAATTAAGACCACTTGTTTAGCAAATTGAAGTTTGCTGTTATTTCCCCCAGTTTGGAGAAATTTAAGAAGTCAGAAGGCAAAGATGACCGTGAGAAATCTGTTCTGAAATTGTCTGGCCAATTCTGCAAATTCATCAAGATAAAGATTGACAAAACTAAGCAAGGGTCCCTTGACTCAACTCCCTGCTAGGGACCCACTTAGCTGCACAAGTGGGTAAAATGGCCAGGGAGTGGTGAAGCGAAATTCCTGGATCCCCTTGAAATGAGAACTCCACACACTATGGTACTGAAATCCACAGGTACTGAAATCCACAGACTGACAGAATATACGCATGTCAGGGCCGGTAGGGTTACGGCAGTGGGAATGTTTAAACAGGTTTTATTTAAAGAGGTTCTGGCCGGGCGCGGTGGCTCATGCCTGTAATCCCAGCACTTTTGGGAGGGCGAGGCGGGCGGATCACGAGGTCAGGAGTTCAAGACCAGCCTCCTGACCAACATAGTGAAACCCAGTCTCTACTAAAAATACAAAAATCATCCGGGCGTGGTGGCACACACCTGTAATCCCAGCTACTCAGGAGGCTGAGGCAGGAGAATCACCTGAACCCGGGAGACGGAGGTAGCAGTGTGCTGAGATGGTACCACTGCACCCCAGCCTGGGCGACAGAGTGAGACTCCATCTCTAAACAAAGAAGTTCTGCCTCCTTTACCTGAATGTTTCATAGGAATGGATATTATATCTGGTTGGGGAACGCTTTTCCTACCCAGGATTGTAAAACCAGTACATGTTGATAAAGTCTGAGTGGAGGCTACAGTTGAGGAAGTCAGGGTGGATGGAATTCAGGTCAACCTGCAGGGGAGAGGTGGTGTATCTGAACAGGCTTCATGGGAAGTGGTTGCGTCTCTTTCATCTGATGGTATTGTGGGGATGGACTT
Organism: Macaca thibetana thibetana; assembly: GCF_024542745.1. Taxonomy (NCBI): domain Eukaryota; kingdom Metazoa; phylum Chordata; class Mammalia; order Primates; family Cercopithecidae; genus Macaca; species Macaca thibetana. The sequence goes on along the minus strand of NC_065592.1, from coordinate 108,783,903 downwards.
TGTATCTGCCTGGGGAACGTTCTCCCTGCCTTGTACTGTAAAATGGAAGGCAGGCAAATCGACCCCTCGAGCAATATGAATTGGACATGCTTGTGGGAACAGTAAGACTGCCTGAACCCACACAGTGAGGAGTAGAAGCTGGAGTGCTGGGAGGGACAGATGGCCTATTTCGAAGTCCTCTCCGGATGACAACTGGAGCTTATGGCGAAAGCCGGTGAGTGCCTCCCACCGACAACTGCTGAGACTTTGGACCAGAGAATTTCGACTTGAGGGGTATTACTGCCTTGCTATTGGACAGTGATTGAAGCTACCGCTATGACAGAAGGACATAAAATGGTCTTGAAACCCGAAAAATACCCACGATGTCTTGGGTGATGTTGGAGAAACACTCTAATGGGAATAGTGCCCAGGAACGTTCCATAATGAAATGGAAAAGGTTTCTACTGGATTCTGCTACTTGGGGAACGAATGCAAGGAGACACCCCAAGCAAGGAGCCTCTTTTCCCCTAAGCCTGACTCTGGAACTAGAGTAAGGAGCTGTGGGAGCAACTGCATCCTACTGACAGCTGGACCATGCCCTATAACCAGCTCTCAACTGACCAGCAAAGCACTGCTTGGTTTGTGGACGGCAGTTCCAGGCAAGGGGACAACATTCTGTCTGGAAGCTGCCACTCTGACCAAGGAAGCCAGAAGCAAATCAGCTCGGTGGCCGACCTGCATGCTGCTTTCCTAGCAATGACTGGGTGTGGCAAAGCCTCTGTGTCTGCTCTTCACTGACTCCTGGGCAGTGGCCAATGGCCTGGCCACAGGGTCAGGCAGAGGGGCCATGGGAACCTGGCCTGTTAAAGGGATGCCCGTATGAGGCCCGGCCCTGTGGAAATCTGAAGGGTGCATGAAAGTAACACATCGAATGCCCATCAGAAAATTTCCCTTCCAGGTTGGAAAGGTGCCTGGAATTGGCAGATATCCGTTTGCCATTCTTACTTAGGGTGGCCACCTGGGTCCGTGAAATGAGTGGCTATGGGAACTACAGCAGTGCAGAGATGGGCTGAGTTTAGACACGTTCCTCTTGCACCCTCTCAGGCACAAAATGCCAGTAAGGAGTGTTCTGTCTGCCCGCAAGACAGACAGAGACTGCCGATGGCTCCGGGATAGGCTCCCTGGCGGGAAGGCCCTGAACACAGCTGGCAAGTGAGACTGATGGGGTGGCTAGGGGCTACACATGGGTAGTTCTGTAGTACTTATGTCACCTTATTCTATCTGGGTGAAAGAGGACTGAGGAGGAGGTACTGGTATTGCTATCTGCAATCTACACTAGCACAATGGCTGATCCTAATGTCCATTGCAAAGGTGGAAAAGTTTGGGTATAAATGGAGAGAGAAGGAATAGTAGCTGGGAGTAAAGAAATGAATCAATGACTTATAGATAGAGGGAAATCCAATATTACACGAACACCTTGAAAGAGGCTTGGAGCAAGAGACTGTACTCTCTTAGCTCAGTGATCCCAGATGCCTGAAAGGGCGAAGCCATGTGTGTGCCGAGACCACTCGCTTTCGGAACCTGACGAGACGGACTGGAAACCAGCAGACGTGAGTGGCCTTGCCCTGGCAGACACTCATACAATCTGATGGACTGGATTGGGTCCCACTGATATGGCAGCGTCTGAGTTGTTTGTCCTTTCAACTGAAGGGAATCTGTGTTCGAAGACTTGAGGTGGACTTTGCTATGGTAAAATATATACATGATCTTCAGCCAGGTTCCCTGGCATACAACTCCCAACATCCTTAGACTCTCCAAAGTGCTGTCTTTTCTGTGCTAATGAACGGCCTGATGGGTGGCAGCTCCTAGGTAGCTTCAGGATGGAGCTGGTGAAAGACCAAAGCAGGATTCGAGGGAGGGTAGAGGGGCTGAAGGTTAAGCTGACCACCAATGGCCAATGGTTTAATCAATCCTGTCTACAGAATGAAGCTTCCATAAAAATCCAAAAGGACAGCGTTTGGAGAGCCTCTGGACAGCTGAACACGCAGGGGTTCCTGGAGGATGGCTGCACCAGGGGAGGGCATGGCAGCTCCACACCTCTTCCCCATACCTTGTCCTATGCGTCTCTCCATTTGTATCCTAGTAATATGTTTATCAGGAATGGTAAATTTAGGTGTCTTCCTGAGTTCTGTCATCTTCTCTAGCAAAATAATCAAACCCATGGAGGACGTGGTGGGAACCTCGATTTATAGGTGGCTGGTCAGAAAGACAGAGTAGACAAGCGGGGGCTTACGATCCGCCTCAGAAATGAGGGCAGCCTTGTGGGAGCGAGTCCTCGACCTGTGGGATCCGCCGCTGTCTCTAGGTAGATAGTGTTGGAATTGAATTGAGTTAAAGGACGCCCCACCGTGCTGCAGAATTAGCTGCTTGCTGGTCACAGAAGTCATCTGTGTCAGTTTCTCTGGGGTGAGAGCAAAAGAAAAACGGTTTGTTTTTACCTCAAGGAGGATTAAGGAGCAGCTCTGGGGTTGGAAGAGGACTGAGCTGAGGGTGGGTGGTGGTGCCAGCGGCAGAGGCAGCAGGCGGCCTCTCAGCCCAAAAAGGGGATGGGTGGAGGGAAACCGTTTGCGTCGTCCCTTGTTCCTTCTTTGTGGTTCCTGCTGTGGGCTGGAGAAGCCGGGGCGGTCACAGACTCTGAGGTGGCTTCGGGAAACCCCCGGGAAAGAACTCTTCCTCCTGACCAGCGGCCCTGCTTGAGGTCGGAGATCTGTGTGCCCGGTTGAGACACCCTGGAGCTGGGTGCGTTCTTCATTTCAAACCAAACCAGAGCCCCGGAGTGCGCCCCACTTTTTACTTGTCCTTGGCAAAAACATCTTATTTCAAACAGCACGCGTGTAAGAAGAAAGAAGACACCAAGCCGCTCCGGTCACTCTCCTTGAAGCACCCTGGGGCCTTCGGAAGGGACTCCAATCCCAACCCCACAGGATGGCAAGGAAAACAGGAGCCAGGACACAGCGTTGCCAGCTTTGCCAGCCAGATGCAATGCCGATGGCGGCGTGGGCTGCAGATTTGGGGTAATGTCCATTTAATAAGGAGCGCCCTACAGCATTTCAATAGGCCCTGGGGGCTGCAGGGGCTAGGCTGTGCCCCCATCACCCTGCCCAGTCCCCGTCCTCACCCTCCCCCCGCCCCAAATTTACCCTGGTTCATTGTACCTAGGAAGCACCATAAATAGTTCTTGAATTTAAGTGCCTCATTCTCCCTGAAGAGACGGGAGCCTACTTTGAAATAAAAGTTCAGAAGGAAAAGAAGAAAGCCTCACATGTCCCAAACTTCAAACGGTCAGAGGCAGTTCGCTGGGCTTGAAGTCTGTGGTCAGGGAGGGCGATGGCGAGGAGAGGGCAAGTGACACGGCCCCAGTGTGTCCTCGAAGAACCCTCCTCCTAATCACCTCCGGTTTCCCCCGTGTCCCACAGTGACGGATTTGACATAAGCAACTGCTCCATGCAGCCAGGCCGACCAGGCTCCTCAGGCTGTGCTGGGGACACGGGGCCGGTTGGTGGGGGTACCTGCCGGACCCGCTGAAGTAGGGGCAAGTTGTGACAAAACCAGCCTTATTGTTGGGGAAAATGTGTGAGCTGTTTTTTTTTTTTTTTTTTTTTTGTTTTTTTGTTTTTTGTTTTTTTGCTTTTTCTCCCACACAAAGGTGATTTCAACAATTCCATTTGGCTGCAACGTTTTCTTCTCTGAGCAGCCGTGTTGAGGTGGCCCTGGCTGTTTTGTGAGCTGTCTTTAGTATGGGCTGCACACACTGTCATAATCCATTTTTTCATCAGCTCCAGGCTCACAAAGGGCCCCCTAAGCCCTGGAAACCCCCCTCTGACGCCGATTACGGGTTTCCTGGTGTCAGTCATGGCCGGTTTGTCAGCGCGAGGGAGAGAGAGAGAGAAAGGGGGAAGGGGAGGAAGAGAGGGAGGAGGGGGCTGCGGGGGAGAGGGGAAGGAGGAGAGGGAGGCCGCTGGAGTTCAGCCGCCTCTGTGTGTGGTCTCAGGCTAGTCCTTATTTCATGAAATACATGCTTCATTCCTGGCTCAGGGTAAACCTGAGCGTCACTGAATGAGTCCCTTATCCACTTTCCAAAACACTGATGCAGTTTGAAAGGGCTCTGTGGGTAGACTGTGACTATCAGCAAAACCAAACAGGCCAGCTTATTTAGCTAAGCATTTTTAATATTTAAACATCCCAGCCTTCAGCTATTGGTGAACCGCGCAGCCAACAAGGCAAGAAGTCAGGCGCGCGGCGAAGCTGCCCGTGTTCCCGCAGGTGGGCCTGCTGTCCTCCCTCCTCTCACTGCCTCAGAGCTGGAACTGAGGACCTGGGGGAGCTCCGGGCCAGAGCCCCCTCTGCCGCCCTCACCCAGGGCAGTCTGGGTGGCGGCTGGCTATGGAATCACTCACAGCCTCTTCATAATCAGATGTGGTTTAAGCTTAACCTAGTGTTTTCCACCCTTTGAAAAATAAACGTCTAGGCACCCCCTCCTCGTAGAAAAAGAAAGCGCTCTGATGGCAGCGTCATTAAAATGCTAAGCTGGGAAGCTGCGGGCGTCCCAGGTCGGGAGCAGGTACAACAAATATTATCCCTGTGGACATGGCCAGGGCTCCCGCTCCGGGTGACTGGCGGCCTGTAAAATCGGCCTGCGACAGACCACAGGCTGGACCCCTCCCTGCCCGGACAGGATGGCACCAGACACCCGCCCACCAGACTTCATGCCACCAGCTGGAAGTGGCTTTCTGGTTTGTGGAGCAAGACGGAGCTGTAAAGCCAGTCGTTCTCGTGGGCCAGAGTCAAGTCAGCGCCCCCGCCTCACCCGAGCCAAAGGAGGCTTCTGGAGGCCCCGCCAGGTCCCCCTGAGCCAGCCGGAGCCCAGCCAGGCCTCCGGGCCAGACTCACCGGGTGCCACCGAGGGCCTGAATGGGCTCCCTGTCTGCCAGAACAAACAAGCTCCCTGGGCAGGGAGCCCTGGGCACAGCCTGGAGCGGAGCAGGCCGGAGGTTACGAGTGACGCCAGGAGGACAGGGGACTTCTTCTCTCTGGAGATTCCATTAGGGAAAGCCTGCCAAGAAGTTTGCCAGGAAGTTCAGTCTGCTCCGATATTGTGGGTTCACTGACAAATAGCCCCATTCAAGGAGGACAGGGCCTGAAGGGCTTTGCTAAGGCGACCGCCCCACCCGGCCAGGACCCCCTCCTGCCACCCCAGGCTGCTACCCAGGCTTCCTCTGGGGCGGGCTCCCGGGCTGCTCTGTGCTCCTGGAGCAGTTTCCAGCCCAGCTCCTGTTTGCCCGTCTATAAAATATGTGCATTGACATCTCACTGAGGGGTTTAGAAAAGGGCCTGACTTAGATAGTGCCTGGCCTTGGGGACGCCTCAGTGAATGGGGACCGTTGTTACTGCGACTCAAACTTTGGAGCAGTTTGCAGACAACCTCAGGCTGGAGGCCTGGGGACACCCATAGCCCCGGGGACTGGTGAGGTGGGTGGTGGGGACCACCTGACATTCCCTACCCCTCCCCCCCCCATACGACCTCCTGGTTGGGTCTCCCCAGCTAATTCCACAGAGTTCTCTAAGCTCCCCGCTTCAAGCCTCCTGCGACCCTAACCTGGGCAGCATGATGCCTCCCACTGAGAGCTGCGTCCACGTGGACCCCAGGCTCATCACAGAGTCGCGGGATGGCAGGAGGCAGCCAAGGCACACAGAACACGCCTGACTCCCGGCCCATCATCCCTCCGGCAGGCCACCCTTCAGGTCACAAGGGGAGTCTTGTGATTGCGCTGCTGCGTGCAGCCCCCATGGTCCCCCATGGGCCGTCCTCGGAGGCCACTGGAAGCGGACTTCTTGGCCCTGTGGCCCAAGGGGAGACCGTGGACCTTGGAATCTTAGACAACTGCCATCGCCCCTAGCTTGGAAGCCTGCAGGCAAAGGGCAAAGCAGGGTGCTGCACAGGGCGGTGTGCTCAGTCAGGAGGTGCTGACCGCCCTTCGATTCTGAAGGAAGAACGCAGAAACCATTGGAAGGTGTGGCTGGAAGGAAGGCGAGAGGGTGTGAGAGGGAGAGAAACTCAAGCTAGAAGGTGAGGGTCTAGAGAAGCACCTCAGTGTGAACGCTGCTGGGCCATGGCAGGGCTCAGCACAGGCGCTTCCCTCCCCGGGGTGCGGCTGCTGGGGAGGAGCAAAGGTCTGACAGGTGTGGTCCGAGACACAGAGCTGAGCGCAGGGAGTGTGTCACCGGAGCCCGGCATCTTTCACTGGTCGATAGAGGCAGGACTAGAGCCTGTGTCTTCAGGCTTTCAGAAGCGGATTCTCCCCACACTCCGGAGGATCCCGTCTGATGTTATCCCCACTTGGGAACCCAGCGACCCAAGCACCTTATCTGGCTCCTTTGCATTCAAACCCTGGGCCGTGTTCTCTCCCCACGGGCGCGGCCTCTCTGCCAGCCGGGACATCTCCAGGGGTCTGTGGGCTCAGCCCCTGGCTGTGGACTCCGGAACCAGGGTGACATCAGGGCAGACTTCTGCCAGGGACGGCCGGGCCCCACATTCCGGGGAGAACTCTTCACCCCTGCAGCTCCCGTGTGAATCAGGCTCCGTGAGAAACTGCAAAGCACCCCAGCGACATGCTGTAGACAGAGTATCTGTGTCCCCCAAACTCATATATTGAAGCCCTACCCACCACTGTGATGGTGTTTGGAGGCGAACCCCTGGGAGGGGAATAGCGGGGTGACAGGGTTAATAATGCCCTTGTGTCCAGAGTTGGTTCCTGCCCGTGGATTCCTGGTCCGGCTGCTGGAACTTCTCGGTGAGTGTTACAGCTCTTAAAGATAGCACGGACCCAAACAATGAGCCATAGCAACGTTTTTTAGGAAGATCAAAATGACAAAGATTTCACAGCCTGGGTGAGAACCCCAGCAGGTTGCCGAGGCTCGCGGGGGGGTGGCCAGCTTTTATTCCCTTATTGTCCCCGCCCATGTTCCCTTTCTGTCCTATCAGAGTGTCCTTTTTTCAATCCTCCCTGTGATTGGCTACTTTTAGAATTCTGCTGATTGGTGCGTTTTACAGAGAGCTGATTGGTGCATTTTACAATCCTCTCATAAGACAGGAAAGTTCTCTAAGTCCCCACTGGACCCAGAAGTCCAGCTGGCCTTACCTGTCACCCTTATGCGAAGAGAGAGGAGAGATTCTCTTTCTCCACCAGCAAAAAGGCATCTGTCTGCAAAACAGGAGAGGATCGTCCCCAGACACCAGGTCTCCTGGTGCCTTAATCTCCGACTTCCCAGGCTCCGAGCAGTGAGAAATACATTTCTGTTTTTCAAGCCACCCAGTCTGTGGTATTTGTTAGTGCAGCCCTAACTGACTGAGATCATTAGTAGAAAACTGGCTGAACAAATTAAATAGAGCCATGCCATGGAATACAATACAGCCACAATCAGGAGTGCACTGGAATGGCCTTGTGCTGGTTTGCAGTGATCTCTAATATGAAGCAGGTGAAATCAGCAAGGGCCGGAGTTGTGGGTATAGAAAAACTTCTTTTATGTAAGTAGGGAGCACATCATCTTTGCTGGTTTAGGAGTGAACCTTTTTCTGCCAGTGTACAACAATTAAAAGTTTCCCGTGCGGAGAGGCGCCTGGAATTTCACTGCACATTCCACTGTACGGTTTAGGGTTTTTTTTTTTTTTTTTTTTTTTTTTAGTTTAAATGAGAAAAACTGCATGTGCTGGTTACCCGAGGCGAAGGACACTTGGAGGGAGTGTTGTTTAAAACAGAGAAGGAGTTGATCAGTAGAAGGGAGACAGGAGACCCTGCCTGAGTTCAGCATGTTTGTGACACTCGAGGCGGTTTTAGCTCAAGCTGTTTCCGATTAATATCACCGTCCTCCAGATGAATGGAATGTCAATCACACACCAATTATGAGAATCCCAAGAAGGAAACTCCCTCTTCCATCTGACTATCCACCCACTTGTCCGCCCACCCACCACATGACTGCAATGTCTCCCAAGGGAAAGAAGAAAGAGGGAGAGAAGAAGAAGGAGGGAAGGAGGGAAGGAAAGCAGGAGGGAGGAAGGGAGGGAGGAAAGGGGAGGGGAGGGAATTCTGCTGTCAATACTAAAATACACCCTTGGACAAATCAGGCAAACGCACTCTGCCTTTCTGGTTTCCTCCCCAGGGCCGTAGCTCAGCACTAGTGGAGGGAGATTGAAAAGCAGCAGCAGAGCCACATGCTCACATATTAAAAGCCATGGTTGGTAGTGAAAGAAATCATTTTTCCTGGTACTCAGAACATGTGCAGTAAGGCCCTGTGGAAGCTGCCAGGGCATTAAGAGGTAAAACAGCCATTGTGAAAGGCACCTCCTAGAAAGAATCCACCAGAAAGTGAGGCTTTCTGTGTCTGCACACTAGCTCTGACCTCTTCCAGCTCCTCGGCCCTCTGCTTTGAAATCAATGATGAATTCAAGTCAACCCATACCCATATCTCCTGGGTATCTCCTACAGCCAAGGCTCTGTAGCGAAGGTCAATAGGAGGTTGCCCCTTACTTCATCAGGTGCAGCTCACCGGGAGCTGATCCCGTCGGCAGTGCGGAAAAGTAACCATCACTCCCGCGTGACTGACTGCACGCAGGCAACGGGCCGGTTCTGTTGTCCAGCAGTCTCCAGTTTGGGTCAGGGCACCTGGATCTTATTCCTAGGGTTACAACTAGCTGGCAGCTCATTCAGGTCCTCTTCCTCTTTCGGTCTGTTTCCTCTGCACAGCGTGCGGGACAACTCACACTGGAAGAGGATTTGAGTGGCCTGAGCAGCGGCCTCTCTGGCATACGCCCATGGGTAAAAAAAGACATATGACTTTTGGGGATAACGGAAAACAGCCGTGTCCACCAAATCAAGGTGGGATCCGGAGGTAGAAGTGAATTTTCTTGCCAGATGAGAGAGTAGAAATTGTCTAGGTTGTGAGCGGCTGTGAGGAAAAAGGAAGGTGGGTGGGTACAGGAAATGAGAGGAAGACATTCAGAGGCCCTGGCCTCACTCTGGTGAAAAGATGGATGGGGAAGTTTGGAGTTTCTGTAGGAGAAGGTATGAGTAAAGAAGATGGACAGGAAAGGATCTTTGACATCTGAAGTTTACCAAACCCCAGGAGTACAGAGGGATCTGAGGTCTGGCAGAGCAGTGGAATGGCGCTTTGGGAGCTGCACGCTGTGTTTTGGGGTCTGCAGAGCAGTGGAATGACGCTTCGGGAGCTGTACGCTGTGTTTTGGGGTCTGCAGAGCAGGAAGCTGGTTTTCTCCAGCTGCCTCATGGAGCTGCTGATGCTCTGCCAGCCCGGCAGGGATGCCCTGTGATAAACGCCAACCAGCAGGCTTCCAGATTTGTGCTCTGCGCCTGGACTCCCCGCACATCAGCCAAGCGAGGTTTCCAGCTGATTTTCTGAGGGGCTGAGAGAGCACCCGTATGGTGGGTGACAGAGGGGGCCATGGCGCTTCCCAGCAATGTGCCTTCTGCCCTGCGAAGTCCTCGCATTTCCCTGCCAGACTTACCGAATACACAGATAGGGGGACCGTTGGGGCACCCCAGGGGGACGAACAGGGGAAGAGGGGCCAACCAAATCTTCTGAAGCAGGGAAGGTGGTTGACATGGTTTGGAGGTTTGTCCCTCCAAATCTCATGTTGAAATGTGACCCCCAGTGTTGGAGGTGGGGTGTGGTGGGAGGTGTTTGGGTCATGGGGGCAGATCCCTCATTGAAAGCCTGGGTGCTGTCCTCACAATAAGGAGTGAGCTCTCTGTTAGTTACTGTAAGATCTGATTGCTTTAAAGAGCTTGGCTTCCCTCTCTTGCTCCCTCTCTTACCGTGTGATGAGCCAGCTCCCCCTTCACCTCCCGCCACGAACAAAAGCTTCCTAAGGTCTCACCAGGAGCCAAGCAAAGTCGGGTGCCATGCTGTACAACCTGCAGAAACAGGAGCCAAATACACCTCGTTTCTTTATAAATTACCCAGTCTCGGGTATTTCTTTATAACAGTGCAAAACAGACTAACCCAGTGGTGTATCCTTGAAGGGGCCACAGAGTCTGTTGATGCTGCAAAAATCTTAGCCCACATTTATGTGTGACAAACCACCTCTGTGGCAGGCACTGCTTTAAGCATATCTCAACTCATGACATCCTCACCTTAGCTCTGTAAAGTAGATTTGTATGATTATTATCTTAATTCCTATTTGATGAATGAGGAAACTGAGGCAAGAATTGATTTAGTGACTTGCTCGAGGTTACACAGATAGTAAGTTTATTAGTATCTATTGTTGCCTCATGAATTACCAGCAGTTTAAAGCAAAGTACATCTAGTGTTCTCCAGATTTTGTGGGTCAGGAATTGCGCACAGCTGAACTGAGTGATCGGGCTCAAGGCTTCTCATGAGGCTGCAGTCCAGGTGTCACCCAGGGCTGGGGTTTCATCTGGTGGCTTGACTGGGGAAGGATCCGGTGCCAAGCCCGGTGGCTCTTGGCAAGTGGCTGTTCTTGAGCACCGTTGGAGCCAGCACCTCAGTGGCTTGCTGATATTGGCCAGAGGCAGCCAGAGTTCCTTGCTTCCTCAGCCTTTCTGTATGGCTGCTTACACATGGTAGCTTGCATGCTCAAAGCCAGCTGGAGAGGGAGCCTGCTGGCACAGAAGTTACAGACTTAGGGAACATCACCACAAAAGGGACATCTCATCATTTTTGCCATATTCTATTGGTTACAAGTGATCTCTAATCCCTTGCACACTCAAAAGTGGGAGTCTGCTGACACAGAAGTTACAGACGTAGGGAACATCACCACAAAAGGGACATCTCATCATTTTTGCCATATTCTATTGGTTACAAGTGATCTCTAATCCCTTGCACACTCAAAAGTGGAGAGACTGAACACAGACAAAACACCAGGAGGCCAAGATAGCTGGAGGCCATCTTTGAGTCTGTGTGCCACAGTAAGTGATGCACCATATTTGAATGCAGGCATCTCGGAACCAAAACTTACATATCTACCCACTGTGCTCTTCCCCTGATGATGGTTCTCCATGAGCACCCAGATCCTCGATGCCTGACCCTTTACCCTCTTTCATGTGCCCTTATCCCTAACTCTGCAGACACTTTGTGAGAAGTAGCAAAGCTTCTGCTGGCTTCAAGCCCTCAAGCTGCTGGTAAATTGAGGGAAGGCACATTCTCCTATCAAAGGATTTCTAAACTCTCCAGCCTTATCAGACAGGGTCCCAACAGGAAGCAGAAGGCACACTCAAATTAGCATCATAGAGGAGAGTTTCTCTATAAACGGACTACATATCAGGTGTGGGCAGGTGCAGTGGAGCCCTGTAGGAACCCCAGGCCATAGCAGCTGAGCTGTGGCTGGCACCAGATCCAGTGGGTTAGGGGAGGGAGAGGTTATAAGAACCGAAACATGGAAGGAGAAAGTTGTGAGGAGGACGCCCCCTCCAGAGGTGAGTTTACAGAGTCGGGGGATGCAGAGCAATGAGAAGTCTCACTTTCCTCTCTCCCCTTGAACTCCTGCTGGGGCTCCCCCTGACCTCTGGCCAAACTCACCCAGAAGCCAGAGGGCCCAGGAGTTGTAGAGTGCAGTCCATGCAGCCACACAGGCAGGAGGGGCTGGCAGGTGGAGAGTGGGTTTGGGGGTGATGGAAGCAGCACACAAGGACTCCCTGCACGTGGACGATCCTTTAGCAGGTTCTCCTAGAATGTTTAAATGTTCACCCAGCCTTAACTTCTTGGGAGAACTTTAAAGTATTAACAGCAGGGAAAATTGAGCACCAATTTAAAAAGGTAATTTAGCCATTTCCAAGTGTATTAGTCCATTTTCAAAGTGCTGATAAAGATACACCTAAGACTGGGCAATTTACAAAAGAAAGAGGTTTAGTTGGACTTACAGTTCCACATGGCTGGGGAAGCCTCACAATCATGGCGGAAGGCAAGGAGGAGCAGGTCATGTCTTACATGGACAACAGCAGGCAAAGAGAGAATGAGGAAGACACAAAAGCGGAACCCCCTGATAAAACCATCAGATTTTGTGAGATGTATTCACTACCACGATAACAATATGGGGGAAACCTCCCCCATTATTCAATCATCTCCCACTGGATCCCTCCCACAACACGTGGGAATTATGGAAGTACAATTCAAGATGAGGTTTGGGTGGGGGTGCAGAGCCAAACCATATCACGAAGTTTAAGTGGAAATGTATACAATTCCAACATACAATCCAAGCTCTCTGCCTGTCCCTCACTGGTGTGAAAAGCACTCTTTTGGGAAGTCTATTTTCCATGGTACTTCTCTCCTGAAGATAACAATCTTCTCTCCTTTTCAGATGTCCTTCCAGTTTTAGATTCCATTGTGTTCTCTAGTGAGTTTGTAAACATTCTCTTTGAAGAAATGTTTCAGATTGAGGAAGGCTCTTAAAGCCATGATCCTCCCTAGGACAAATGGATTTGCTTCTCAGCATCTTTTTCTGACCTCCCTTTGAAAGGATGGAAGGCTGGGGATATTTGACAGCTAGTGGTCTAAGTGTTATGAGGGATTGGACCATACTTTTTTTCTTTCAGGTATAACTTCTCTCATTGGAATACCTTCTCTGTCTTTCAACTTTGATATTCTTGCACCAGAGCGGAACAAGTACAGCCAACCCCAAAGGCCTGTGTTGGTGGGGATCAGGAAGTGTGGTGGAAGCCCCTGCCTCCCACAGGCTGTGAGGGTGATCCCTGCCTCACACCAAAACTCACACTGCTCCAGGTGTTCAGAAGCCATGCCCATGGGCTGACAGAGATCCTCCTGAGCTGTGAAGACCAACAGAAGGGTGGGAAGGGAGAACAAACACAGGATGTGGCCAGAGACATAGTCAGGTGCTAACACCCAGAGCAGCTGCACCTTTAGAAGGCCCCACCCTCACAGAGGCAGGGGCAGGACCTGGCTGGGCCCTAACTGGGAGCTCATCAGCAGGGGGAATGAGTCACGTGAAAGGCTCCACCCCTGAGCAACAATATGGAAGACAGCATGTGAAATGGTTTGGGTGTTTTGTGCCCTCCAAATCTCATGCTGAAATGTGCCCTCTAGGGCTGGAGGTGGGGCCTAGTGGGAGATCATGGAGGTGGATCCCTCATGAATGGCTTGGGGCTGTCCTCACTCACTCTGTGACTTCACAAGAGATCTGGTTGTTTAAAAGAGCCTGGCAGCTCTTCTCTTTCTCTCTTGCTCCCTCTCTTGCCATGTGATGCACCGGCTCCCCTTAGCCTTCCACCATGATTGGAAGCTTCCTGAGGCCTCACCAGAAGTAGTTGCCAGTGCTATGCTTCCTATACAGCCTGCAGAACCATGAGCCAAATAAACCTCTTTTCTTTATAAATTACTCAGCCTCAGGTATTCCTTTATGGCAACAAAGAATGGACTAACACACTGTGGTTCTGCCATGAGGATAAACTCTTAAATCAACAAAGTAGAATAGAGTCTGGAAACATACCTGTATGTGTATGTTTAATTGATTGTGGACAACGTTGCTAGTTGACAGGGAAACAATTGTCTTTCAACAAATGGTGCTGAGACAAGTGGATAGCCACACACAAAAGAACAAACACCATATACAAAAAATTAACTCAAAATGGATCGAAGACCTAAATGTAAGATCTAAAACCATAAAAATCTTAGTGGAAAACCTAGGAGTAAATCTTCATGACCTTGGATTTGGCAATGAAGATACAGTCTGTATCTTAGATATAACAGTAAAAGCATAAGCAACAAAGGAAAACAATAGATAAATTGAAATTAGAACTTTTTTGTGCTTCAAAAGACACCATCAACAAAGTAAAAAAAAAAAACCCAAAGAAAGGGAAAAATATTTGCAAATCATATATCCAATAAGGGACTTGCCTTGAGAATATATAAAAAATTGTTGCAACTCCATGACAAAAAGCCAAGTAACCCAATTGAAAAATGAGCATAAAGTCTGAATAGATAATTCTCCAAGGAAGGTGTATACAAATGGCACATGAAAAGATGCTTCACATCATTAGTCATCAGAGAAGTGAAATCGAAACCACCTCACACACACTAGGATGGCTAGAATAGAAAAGTCAGACAATAGCAAGTGTTAGCCAGGAGGCGGAATCTTCGGAGCCCTCATACACTTTGCTGATGGGAATGCAAATGGTGAAGCCAGTTTGGAAAACAGGCTGGCAGCTCCTGAAAGGATTAAACAGAGTTGCCATATGACCAGCAATTCTACCATTATGTCTATACCCCAGAGAAATGAAAACAGGTGTTCCATCAAAAATAGCACAAATGTTCAGAGTAGCATTGTCTATAATAGCCAAAAGGTGCACATAACTAAATGTCCATCAGTGGATGAATGGATACACAAATAGGGTATATCCATGCAATGGAATGCTATTCAGCAGTAAAAAGGAATTGTAGAGGGCTTGAGAGATTTGGGGGCTCATCAAGGAAAAAGTGGTGACCGTGAGAGGTAGTGACACACGCAAGCTTCACCTTGCGGTGCTGGGACACCATTGCATGAGTAGGGAACTCCCTTGCTGCATGAGACTTTCAAGCGGCTTATGGCGGGGGCGTAGGGGGATGCACCTTCCAGAAGGGGAGGAGGCAAGGGAAATGGGAAGGGAGCCAAAAAGGAGGCTTCTGTGCCTAGGAGCTGCTGCTTGGCAGCATGGCGGGGAGTCTCTGGGTCCGAGAGCCTTGGAAGGTAGTAGCACCTTGGGACTGTTCTTACAACCACGAGGCTCAATCTTATCAGTGTCCAGCAGGTAGTGAGTGAGGTCTCCTGAGGAATGCAAAACAGGCAGGCCCTAAGTGGCTAAAAGTCTGCTTGTTTCTGCAATTCTCAAAACAACTGGATATGTACATTTCTGAGTTTGATGCCAGTGGGGTTTTGAGCTTAGAGGTCTCAGCCTTCAGTGAAGAGATAAATAACCTAGGAGCCACCACTCAGAAGCCACCTTTGGCTCGTGTGTATAAGAATGAAGTGCTGGTGTGTGCTACAACGGGTGACCGCAAGCAAACTGTGCTAAGTGAAAGAAGACAGACACAAAAGACCGTATACAATGTGATTTCCACCAAACGTGTAGATGAGGCCGGCAAATCTACAGAGCAGACAGGAAATCAGTGGCTGCCAGAGCTGGGCGCAGAGTGGGATGCGAGGGGTGAGAGCTAGAGGGTACAGCATTTCTTTTTAGGGTGGTGAGTGTTCTGAAGTTGATTGCGGTGAGGAGTGCACAACTCTGTGCATGTATTAAAAACCATTGAATTGTGCACTTTAAATATGTGAATTGTATGGTATTCAATCAAGGCTGTTCCAAAGAGAAAAACAGATGAAAACTTAAAAACAAAAGGCTCCAACCACAGGCTGTTTTCTCTAGCGCTGAGGTCTCAATATTAAATGACACACTGGCCCTTCTTGAGTGAGGACACAGAAGCTGCTTGAATAGTGCCCTGTTGAGTGAGGACACACGCCAGCTCCCCAGCCTGAGTCCCCAGGTCTGGATTTGTGGGTGAGGTCAGCCTCGTACCCAGGCTGATAAGTAATATTAGACCGCATGCTTCTTTTTTTAAAAAAGCTCAAATGTACAGAAATTACAGAAAAGGTGCAGGAATAGTTTTAATACAAAGAACACCGATATGACCTTCACCCGGGTTCACCCATTGTTAGCATTTTGCAGCATTTGCTAGATCACTCTCTCTATTCTCTCTCTCTCTCTCTCTCTCTCTCTCTATATATATATATATATATATAAAATCTATGTATCTGTCATCTTTCTTTTTTTTTTTTTTTTTTTTTTTTTTTTGAGATGGGGTCTTGCTCTGTCACCCAGGTTGGAGTTCTATGGCGGGATCTTAGCTCACTGCAACCTCTGCCTCCCAGGTTCAAGTGATTCTCCTGCCTCAGCCTCCCGAGTAGCTGGGATTACAGGCATGTGCCATCACACCTGGCTGATTTTTTTGTGTTTTTAGTAGAGACGGGGTTTCACCGTGTTAGCCAGGATGGTCTCAGTCTCCTGACCTCGTGATCTACCTGCCTCAGCCTCCCAAAGTGCTGGGATTACAGGCGTGAGCCACTGCGCCCCGCCTGTATCTGTCATCTTTCTAGCATCTATCTATCTATCTATCTATCTATCTATCTATCTATCTATCTCGTCTATGTATCTGTCATCTTTCTAGCATCTATCTGTATTATCTATGTATCTGTCATCTTTCAAACATCTATCTATCTATACCTATCATCTATGTATCTGTTATCTATCTATCTATCTGTCTATCTATCTATATCATCTATGTATCTGTCATCTCTCTATCTATCTATCTATCTATCTATCTGTGTATCTATCTATATCATCTATGTATCTGTCATCTATCTATCTATCTATCTATCTATATCATCTATGTATCTGTCATCTCTCTATCTATCTATCTATCTCTCTATCTCTCTCTGTGTATCTATCTATATCATCTATGTATCTGTCATCTATCTATCTATCTGTCTGTCTATCTATCTAAGAGAGAGAACACAGGGTGTGTTTCTGACCTCTCAATGCTATTTCGCTGATTTATAAGTTTATCTTTGTGGTAGGGACACACTGTTTGATTACTCTTGCTTGAAGATGGTACCTTTAGTCTCACTTATTCCCCCAACAAACAAACTGCCGCAGTCAGTCCCCAGCCCAGGCCCTGCCCTTGCCCCTAAGAATGTGGTGCCTTTTAAAGGTGCTTCTTCCCTGGGCATCAACCTGTGGCTGTATCTCTGTGTTTCTTGTCCTTTCCAGCCTCTCTGCCGACTTTCTGTTGGCCATTTCACAGCTCAGGAACATTTCCATGGTGTTGTCCTACAAGCCCCCCTCAGAGGGGATGGGTCCGAGCAGGGAAGGCTCTGTTGTGGGTTGAACTGTGCTCCTCATATGAAGTCCTCACCCCGAGGAACTCGGAATGTGACCATCTTTGGGGATAGAGGCTTTACAGAGGTCATCAAGTGAAGGTGAGGTCACTAGAGTGGGCCCTCGTCCAGCGTGACCAGTGTCCTTATGAAAAGGGGAAAGGTGGACACAGAGATATGCTTACAAGGAAGGCCGTGTGAAGGGAGAAGACGGCCATCTACAAGTCAAGGGGAGAGATCTTCCCTCATGGCCTCACGAGGAACAGCCCTGATGATGCTGGATCCTGTGGCTCTCGCCTCCAGACTGGGAGACGAGAACTTCTGTTGTTTGTGGTGCTTTGTCACAGCCACCCGAGTAGGCTCCTTGCTCCCCCTCCTGGTCCCTCAACCACAATGTTTCCACTTTGCCTGGATGAATATTTCATTTGAAAAGTGGCATTGGTTGGTTTAAAAGAAAAGTTTGGAAGTTCCTTATTCGCACCCACACTTCTCTCAGACGGGCTGATGCCCACTGAAATGCTCTCTCTGAAGTTACAGAGTCCTTTCCTGTGACTCATCATTTGCTTTCTTGGAGGATGAAGAAGAAAGGAAGGAAGAGAGGGAGGGAGACTGGACCCCAGTCCCTGTGAGGCTGCTGGTGGCTAGTGAAGGAACAGCATAGCTGCGTTGGCTTTGCAAATCAGCACAGCCAGCCACATCTCATTCTGTGGCAGCCTCAGGGAAGCAGACGGAGCCCTGTGTGTAGCTGCAGCGTGGCCACTAGCCTCCTGGGTGCAGATGCAATTGCCTAGCTCAGCATTTCCGCCTCCATGTGCTCCTGGGCCATCCCTGCCTTCCAGGATGCGCTTGGGTGACTGGTCACTGGATTCCTGGGGACTGTCAACTCCTAGAGATTCTGAAGCAGCTGCTGCAAGATTATGAAGCCATTTGGTTTGTTTCATTGTTTTCCCTCCTCCTCTCCTCTCTTTAAATCTTTCTTGCTCCCCTGCCTTGCATACTTGTGATGGATGGAGGTAGAGAGATTTCGGTGCTTTTGGTTTTACAAAGCTCTGGATCCAATCAGTGTTGCCAAAGATAGGATCACATCTTCTCCAGAAGCTTTTCGTAAGTTTCTCATGTTCGTTATGTCATGTCCCGTTCCCTCCGCCAGAAACACTTGCATCAGCAAAAGTTGAAGTTGTTGCACGTTATTACTGGAAATGAGTTAACTTAAAACATGCTTGTTTAGGGAACCCACAGAGGCCGTGCTTTTGTACTGACTCCATGCCAAGCCATTGTTTCAGTGTGGGAGCCTAAGGCTGCCCTCGTGAAGTCCTCGGCCCTGGGTGCCATAAGGTACACAGTCTCTAAAACCCTTTGCTCCAAGTCTCCCTTATTTTGATGACATCTACTCAGAACCATCACTGGGCTTCACCCTCACCCTTATTCTGTGCTCCTGGTAGAAGGGGCAAGGAACGCTCTACCTCAGGAACAAAGGTCACAATGGAGCCAGGTGCTACCCTTCTCCGGACAATGCTGTTATGACCAACGGTGCGGCTGCCTCCCACTGTAACTTTCCCTACAAAACAGGCAGTGGCCACTTTGGCCTGCAAGCCTCTTTCTTTCTTTTTTCTTTCTTTCTTTCTTTCTTTCTTTCTTTCTTTCTTTCTTTCTTTCTTTCTTTCTTTCTTTCTTTCTTTCTTTCTTTCTCTCTCTTTCTCTTTCTCCTTCTCTTTCTTTCTTTCTCTCTCTTTCTTTCTTTCTTTCTTCTTTCTTTCCTTCTTTCTTTCTTTTTTTTTTTTTTTTGAGGCAGAGTCTTGCTCTGTCGCCCAGGCTAGAGTGCAGTGGCACTATCTCGGCTCACTGCAAGCTCCGCCTCCCGGGTTCACGCCATTCTCCTGCCTCAGTCTCCCGAGTAGCTGGGACTACAGGCGCCCGCCACCACGCCCGGCTAATTTTTTGTATTTTTAGTAGAGATGGGGTTTCACTGTGTTAGCCAGGATGGTCTCGATCTCCTGACCTCGTGATCCACCCATCTCGGCCTCCCAAAGTGCTGGGATTACAGGCTTGAGCCACCGCGCCTGGACTCTTTCTTTCTTTTTTGAGACAGGGTCTTGCTTTGTCACCCAGGCTGGCGTGCAATGGTGTGATCACAGCCGGCTGCAGCCTCGACCTCCTATGGCCTGGAAACCTCTTGTTGATAAGTCACTTCACCTCTCTGAGTCCTCGTGTCTTCATCTATGAGTTCTCCAAATATCTCCTGTGGCCTTTCAGTTCGCAGGTCCCAAGCAGAGTCATTGGAACAATGCGATTGGAATCCCCACCCGCCCTGAGGTGGCGCATCAGCCCGCTCTTACTGTGTCTCCTGGAGTCCTGAGTGTGTGTGTGACTGTGTGTGTGTGTGTGTGTGAATACAGTATACACATCTGTGTGTGTGCACATATATAAGTAAATAATCCCATAATCCCTCTGCTCTGCATGGCCTCCTCATCCGCCCACCCACCTCTCTGTGTTTACCCCACTAGTCTACACTGACGTCAGGGCCCCACTGCTCAAGCTCTACACAGGCGGTTCAGTGTCACGGCCCAGTTTCTCCATGCAGGTCCCACTCACAGTGACCTCCATGCCTCAGCCACCTGCCCTCAGCCCCTGACTCCCCTGACCCCCAGGAGAGCCGGTTCCGTCTCTACCTGCCATCCCTGCCTATCTCCCCATGGCCGGGAACACACCCCTTCCCATGGCCCTGTGCTTGGAGCCCAGATGCTGTATTTCATCCCGTTCTGTCTCCCAGCCCCCATGGGAGTGACGCTCTCTGGTGAGGAAGGCTTGATGTCTTCAGGGAGCTGTAAAGGAGATACCTGAGCCTGGATGTGCCACTCCCTTCTCATGGCACACCCGTGTCCCACCCCCCCCCCCCCAGTGTGCTGAGGGCCTCCCTCACCTGGGGAAGGTTCCTACTCAGGGGATTCTTTGCACTCCCATTTCCCAGAGGGTCCCAAGTCCTTCGGACATTTTTGAATCTCACTTGTGGCTTAAGTTCTTTTCAGTGGAGTCCTAGGAAATTCAGGACAGACAACTGGACTCCAGTTTATGTGACCCTGAGAACTTAGTCACAATTAAGATGGTTTTGTCTGCCCAGAGCACACAGAGGCCCCCCTGGGAACCAACACCCAACTCCACATCCCACCAACTCCGAGTCTCAAGTCATCCAAGACACTCCCTCTCTCTTGTAAAATGAGTTTTACTCTATTGTGTCTCACTGCCTTGCAGCTCTGAACTCCCGTGACTCCCCAACAATAACTAGGGGGAGGAACAGCCAAGTATTAGAAAGGCCTTCCTTGGACTAACTGGTGTAACCGGGAAAAAAGGTATAAAGTCTGTGACAATTCTAAACACCTGGCTGTATGCAAGAAACTCCAGATTTGGGAGTATAACATAGCCTGTGTTTTTGGCTACTTCTAATAATTAAACCTGGATCTGTTTCACCACAAGCAAGAGCACTAGTGGGCCGGGAAGAGTGAATGCAGAGCCGTGTGGTTCTGGGCTCACTGTGCAAAAACCCAGAGCTCACCCAGAACCCTCCTTCCAGCAAGGAGCTTTGCTGCACCAGCACTCATGACACCCAGGGCTTTAGCCAGTTAGAGTCATGTTGTGCAACTGACATGCCCGTTCTCCCAGGCCGGAGTGACTACAGGTGTATCACTTGTCTACTGCTATGAGAGAAACCACCTTAACACCTAGAGACTTACGATGACGACAATCAATTATCACTCTTGATTCCGAAGGTTGGTTTCTCCACTGGTTCACCTGGGCTCACTGACATGGCTGCATTCAGCTGGAGGGTCAGCTGGGCTGAAAGGTCCAAGGTCAACTTGGACCTTGGAGATCGAGCCTTGGAGATCACATAACCCCACTTCTGATGCAGCCTGTTGGTCAAAGCAAGTCACATGTCATGCCCAAATTTAAGAGGAGGGGAAACAGATTCCACTTCCTGATGGAAGTCGTGGCAAAGTCACATCACAAGGAATCATGGGCTAAATTGATGTAGCCATCTTTGGAAGTGGTTGGAGTAGCAACGCAGGCGTGAAGTCCTCCTGACTACTCCTGGCTTTATGGGGAAGACCCTGCAGGAGAGGCCAACATCGCTCTCTGGACAAAGGCCTTCTTTGCAGGAAAAAGAAAAGGACAAAAGGACTCTGACATCTTTGGTTTGGGGCTCAGCATGGAGTTTCTGCCTCTAACTAGTTAGAACTATCTAGGTTGCAAGTGACAGAAACCCCATTCAAACTAGCTTCAGCCAAAAGGAGAAACTACCGTGATTGTGGATCCCAGTGGCAGGAAGGCGGCAGCCTTGTGCACTGTAGGAAGCAGAGGCTCCATGCCCCAGGACTCTCCTCGCCTCTGCTTCCTGTTTCTCTGGAGCTCTGGCTTCCTTCTCTCTGGCTGTGGAGCGCATTCCTCCCTGTGGTGGCAAATACAGTTCCCAACAGCTCCAGATTTTACAACTATCGAGTGCGTTCCTCCCTGTGTGGCAAATACAGTTCCCAACAGCTCCAGATTTTACAACTATCGAGTGCATTCCTCCCTGTGGCGGCAAATACAGTTCCCAACAGCTCCAGATTTTACAACTATCGAGTGCGTTCCTCCCTGTGTGGCAAATACAGTTCCCAACAGCTCCAGATTTTACAACTATCGAGTGCGTTCCTCCCTGTGGTGGCAAATACAGTTCCCAACAGCTCCAGATTTTACAACTATCGGCGAGAAATAGACCCTGTCTCCTGTGTAGTTTCAAGTTGAAATATATTGGGGAAAGAATTCATTAACAATGGGTTCAGGGCTTGTCTGTAGAGCAGTGAACCATGGCCAGGGGCAGGGGCAGGGGCAGGGCCAGGTGATACTATCGAAGCTGTCATGGAACCATGTTGGTGGAGCATGGCAGGGCATCCGGAGGGAAGGCGTGAGCAGGCAAATCCATGGGCATCCACTCAACAGCCTCGGAGTGGACAGGCAGGAGTGGCTAGAGGGACAAAGCCCAGGGTCAGGCTGCCTGTGCTGGGGTCTTCATTTCACCACTCATTAGCTGAGTGTCATTACTAAATCCTCTGTGCCTCCATTTCCCCATCTCTGAAATGGGCATAGGAGTTCTTACACAGTTTGGAGGATAACAATGCGTTCATATATGTGTTACGGTCTTGATATCTGTCCCCTCCCAAACTCCTTTTGAAATTGAATCCCCAGTGTGGCAGCATTGAGAGGTGACTGGGTCATAAGCACTCTGCCCTCCTGAATGGGTTAATTCATTCATGGATGAATGGATTACTGGGTCAATGGACTGGTGGATTATTAGGGAGGGAAACAGGTGGCTTTATAAGAAGAGGAAGAGAGACCTGAGCGGGTGAACTCAGCCCCCTCGTCATGGGATGCCTTGTACCACCCTGGGACCCTGCAGAGCCCCCGCCAGCAAGCGCGCCCTCACCAGATGCACTTGGACTTCGCAGCCTCCAGGAATGTCAGAAATAAATTCCTTTTCTTTATAAATTACCCAGTTTCAGGTATTCTACTACAAGCAATAGAAAACAGACTTAAAATAATATGTGAATCAAATCTTCTCCAGCAACGCCTGAGTCCATCGTGTGTGCCCACGATGTGTTAATCGTTAGTAATAAGAGGAACGGTGTTGATTCTACTGATTACATTGATATGCTATGATGCAATATATAGAAGTCCAAAAAAGTCTGTTTTTTTTCCTGGAACCGAGATGATTAATTTGGGGGAAAATGTGTATTAAGGGTCTTTTGTCTACCTCAGAACTGCTCCCCTGGCGTTCACAGGAGAGGCGTTCCCCTCTTTTATGCACAGATGTATAAAAGGCTGCCCCATGCCAGCCACTGCTCTGCAGATGCCGTGGGGAACCAAGGCCGACTTCCTGCAGCTGAGTGCCGGGGAGTATGCCGGGTTTCCACGTAAATGTGCTTTTCTAGGAAAGTAAAGTTTTCTCAGGCCTAAGGTTGTGTCAAACACAGCAATTTTTTAAAATGTCACAGGAGATGGCCTGAACTAGATTTTGGGCTGCACACCACAGCAAACCTTCACTTCTGGTCTATTCAAGTAGTTATTTTCTTCAGTTTTCCGAAATTCCCTCGAGTTCTGCCACCAACCATCCACCCAAAATTAATCTCCTTTATTCTGCTGTAGGTCAAAGGAAGGGAAAGATTTCCTGAGGGATTCTTTGGGCAAATACCATGGACTTAAATCTGCACTCAGGTGTGATTCATACATACTTTTCTCCTCTCCATTTCCAAAATTAACTTTCCTGGAATCATCTTTGGTGAAGAACAGTCTTTATCTCTGGAGAAGGCGTTCCCGGAACAGCGACCATGTTTTACTATCCTCATCGGGTCACTAAGGCCTCCAGGGGCCAAGTCCGGGGCCCCCAAAGTAAGCAGGATCCACAGACCTCCTGCGCCCTTTGGGGACAGCTGAGGGGGGCTGGGTGTCCATCCCTTTAGGAAAATATTTGAACACAGCTGGTACCCTCTTTCCTGCCACCCATGTGGTTGTGTTTTTAAATATGGCTTGAACTTGAAGCAGTTTCCATTTATAAAAATTCCTTTGCAAAATGTTCTTTCCAATAACAATATTCCCATGTGTGCCTTTGCTTCTGATATTTTTCTTATAAATTAATCTGCTAAAACAGAGTCCTCTTGGCCTTTGGCTTTTGGTGTCCGCAAATGATCCCGCCCCCACCCTGCGGTTTTGGGACCTCCTGCTTTGGCGCTGGGACCCAGAAAGTGTAGACCGCCTTCTTTTCATTCCTGGGAGCTTATCTTACAGGATTTCCACAGTCTGTGCAGTGCTTAGGGCCAGATGTGCGGCTGCGGCCTCCACACAGCCTCCGAGGCTGCTGGCCCCGAGCAAGCCCAGGCAGGTGGCCTCCAGGGGTACCGCGCACACCCTCCTGCTCCTCCCCACCGCCTTCCACCTCTGGGAAAAGAGAAGACAGGCTGCCTTCTTGCTTTGTGTCCTCAAATACCAATGACCCTGCTGCCGGGGTTCCCAGTTTGGGCTCAACACAGGAGTCACATTTCAAAATCCCTGAGCCAGGCCCCACCCACTCCCATCAGAGGGGACCCCATAAAGGAAGGACCCCAACAGGAGGATGTTTGGAAGCTCTCCATGACTCCAAGGTGCCGCTGCAGTTGAGAACTTGTCCCGGAGGACACCCCACAGCACCCCAGCTAGCATGCAGGGGGACTTGCCAATAACTGATCAGCCCAGTAGGGGTTTGATCACGGGACTGGGTTTCTCCCCCTGGCAGAGGGCTTCTCTCTGCCACATGAGGATTCAGTCAAGTGCATGGCTTTGTAACTGGAGCTGTATAATATTACTCACTTCCAAACAGTGGCAGGCCTAGAGAGATGACCAGTGAACATTACGAAATGCCTAAATGCCTGCGGTCACTGCTGTGGCATCTAGAACCACAAACCAATTTATTTTTGATTTTGTCAATATTACATTTTTCTAGTATGAAGAAAAAATGAGGCACAAACAGAAATGTAAATACATATACATAGATATGCATATGCTTGTACTATATATGTATACATGCATGTATGTGAGTAAATATATACATTTTAATATATACACATAATATGTAAATACTTATATACATATATATGTCTGTACACACATACACACACATCTAGAAATGATTCCAGAAGGACATTGGCTTGGGTTTGAACTTTGGAAAGGAAGACTGATACTTTAATACTCCTTTCCAGAAGCAACAAGCATCCTTAGTGGGAATGCTGGGGTTTTTATAGAAAGAAAACCGTAGTGAGATGGGCTGAATTAAAGAAAATCTTCTGCAGCCAGACACAGTGGCTCACACCTGTAATCACAACACTTTGGGAGGCTGAGGCAGGAGGATTGCTTGAGCTCAGGTGTGCAAGACCAACCTGGCTGGGCAACATGGCAGATCCCCATCTCTACAAAAAATACAAAAATTAGCCAGGTGTGGTGGGACATATCTGTAGTCCCAGCTACTCGGGGGGCTGAGGTGGGAGGATCCCTTGACGCCAGGAGGTCAAGGCTGCAATGAGCCGAGGTCGTGCCACTGCGTTCCAGCCTGGGTGACACAGCGAGACCCTGTTTCAAACAAAACACGAAGGCTCTTTGAACTTGACAGACAGTGTAATGTTCAGGGTGGAAAATCATTTTGAAACGTGAGGAGCGTGGCAGGCCCCTCTGAAGGACTCCTGGTCTAGGGGCCCCAAGGTCTGGCACGCTCCTTGATGGCAGGGCCTTCGTGTTCCTCTGGTTCGCTTGTCCGGCAAACACCCAGCATCTGACCGGTGCTCCTGTGATATCCGCTAGAAACAAACAAATGAAACCCAATACTTTTGAATTTCTGTAACAACATTTGTCAACCAGGTTTCAAGTTTAGAGGTAAATTTCAAATATTATTCGTGTGAGGCCCCCTCCCCCCTCCCCACTCACGTACACACCTTCCCACAGTTCCTTCAACCCGTTTAACTGGCTCTTTTCCTCCCTGATTCTTCTTTTCTAAAGAGCTATCCTGACAAAATCACTGGAACACCTTGATCTATAAGGGCAACAACGATTTGAAAAGACAGCGAGGACAAAGAACCTTTTTCTGGGTTCTCCTAGGAAGGGGTGCGACGTAGTTTTTCTGAGGTATGAGCCTCTCGTAAAACAGTTGGGCAACTGGCTACTTCCTACCTATAAATGGGCATTTCAGGGAGACAGGGAAGCTGTACACACACACACATTTATAGAGGAAAGATATTTTTAAAATGTTTCAACCAATAATAATGTAAAAATACCCAGGAGACTTGTGATGTGGAGCCAGAGGAGTCTATGAGGTGAGGTTATGTCTGCCCCAGCCCCCTTTGAAGCACTTAGAAATGTGACAAATATAGAAAAAAACCAATAATCCAAAAAGGTGGGAAAGGGGTAGGGAGGTCTTTACCCTCGGTGACTTGGGCAAGCTCTGTGTTTTGAAGGAAAAGCGAAGTGTGAGTCTAAGTAAGAAACATTTTAGCACTTGCAGGCAGGGGAGGTTTGCAGTGCTAGAGAGAGCCTGAATTATTTTGAATCGTAACATTTCATAGCACAAGAACACCCAAGATTTTGCATACTAGATCACCTAAACCAATTATGCTTTGTTACATTGTAATAAAAAGTCTTTATCTCTTGAGAAAACTCAAACAATTTGTCCTTGAGTGCTGTGTAGGTCTGATGGAAACCTTCTGCTTCCTCTGTCTGAATTGGGACTGAAAGGCTGGCAATCAGAATTGAAGAGACCTGATTTTCTGGGCAGAAATGTTCGGGTTTTTAAATGCCCCGTCCACTTTTACAGACCTGCTTAGGTCACTCACAACTTGCAAATAAGACATGCTCAGCAGTTTATAAATGGGTTGTGTGCAACTTTGGAAACATGCTTGGTTCTTTATGCTTGAGCCCTGACCTACGCAACGTGTTCTATGCTTCAGCGTCACTGAGCTCACCGTTCTGCTAGCTGTCTCTGTCATGCCTTCGTGCATTTGCCTATGCGGTGACCTCTGCCTGGAATTGCCTTCCTCCACATCTCCAGTGAGCAAACACTCAGTCTTCTTGCGAAACCTGGTGTCACCTTTGCTCTGAAGCCTTGCCTGATCCCACGAATAGATGTCATTGTCCTGCTCACAGAGCAGGTAAGCGCACTTACCTGTTATTATGTATCTTTCCACACGTCTTCCCCACCAGCAGGCTGTGAAACCCTTCAGGGCAGGGATGATGCTTCATTCTTCTCCGTATGTCTGGGGCCTGGACCAGCACCTCTTGGGTTGTTAGTCTAGGAGTAATCAAGCAGGAAAGTTCCAGCAAAAAGAAGTCCCAGTAAATGAAGGAAAAAGACATGGAAACCAGGAAATAGTGCCTACATGAGTGGTAACAGCAAGTCCAGGAATAACGGCTGTGCTGCGGACCCTGCTCTCGGCCACAGAGGAGGAGGCCTTTGTGAGGAAGAAAGAGAGAATACCTGATATGACGGGGACTGCAGAGACAGGAGGGCAGGGAGGCTGACGCTGTGATGCTGGCAGACAGTACAAAAACAAAGCCTATTCACAACTCTAGGAAAAACAAAAAACTTTATAAGAAATGATTCATTTCATGGAACTAGAGCAAACAATACCCACATAGTCATAAAAATAGAAATTTTGAGAACCAGGCACGGTCGCTCACGCCTGTCCCAGCACTTTGAGAGGCCAAGGTGGGTGAATCACGAGGTCAGGAGTTCAAGACCAGCCTGGCCAACATGGTGAAACCCTCTCTCTACTAAAAATACAAAAAATTAGCTACACGCAGTGGCAGGTGCCTGTAATCCCAGCTGCTCTGGAGGCTTAGGCAGGAGAATCGCTTGAACTGGGAGTTGGAGGTTGCAGTGAGCTGAGATCATGACAGAGTGAGACTCCATCTAAAAAATACATATATATAGAAATTTTCATTCTTAATTTAATGACAATAGTGATACACCTGTATCAGGAGAGAGATGGCAAGGACACAGGTAACTAAGTTAGGGCCAATAAAGTCTGCACCGAAGTTGTTGGTGGGACTTATGAACATGCTCCTTAAAAAGTCAAAAAACACTTGGGACATCCCCCTTTTCCTTTCTCCTGCCTCTTTCTTGCCAGACGTGGGGACTTCAGGGTTGCTACGGCAGATCCATAATCATTTGGATCCGATTTCCTTCCATCTTTCTGCTCCTTACCTACGGATTCTCTTACGTGAGAGAGAAACAAATCTTTATCTTGTTTAGGCAACTTTTGCTGGCTCTCTGTGCTGGCAGCTGAATGTAATTTCTACCTGATATAAGACATGGAGCTTATTATTTAGAGATATGGAGCTAACCATCCAAAGAAACACAGGCCTCCCAGCTGTGCTAGACAACTTGGGGCATGTACAGGTTGGGGGGTCTGTGGGAGGCACAGGCACACTCTTGAGGCATGTGTACCCCATGCTGAGGGGCGACCAGTGAGCAGGCTGAGAAAGCCAGGCTGAGTCAAGGAGTGCCTCCTCCCAGAAGCAGCTTTGCCTAATTCCTAATAGGATGCGTGTGTCTGGCCATCGATTTAAACAGCAGTTTGGATTATGGAATGATTGTTTGGGCAAACTAGGCCGGACACTGCTGACTGAACCCCAGAGCTGACACTCTTCCATCTCCTCACTCCCCTCTCCTCTCCTGCTTACATTCTCTGCTGAGGGCTCAGCCTTTCGCAGTTCCCACTATCCCGCACAGGGACATTGTGAATGGCTACTCAAGTCATGCACTGAACTAGTCATTCATGGAATTATTATTATTATTATTATTTTACTTAAGAAAGGAATTCCTTTTTCTAAATCACAGAAAGCCCCTGTATGGACTAGGATCCCCCTTTCTCCCCTTGCCCTTAAGTAAAATCCAAAGTGGCCTGCCCCCACCTACCTCACTGAGCCCATGGTGACTGCCCCTTGTGCACATCACCCTAGCCATAAGGCACTTCTCTTCCTTTCTCACATGTATCAGACCTGTCGGTCCTAGGGCCCTTATGTTTGTCCTTCTCTCTGTCTGGGATGTTGTCCTCTAGATTTCCATTAATCGGGTTTCTGCTCAATATCATGTCTCCACCAAACCCTCCCAGACGGCTACACCCAGCATTGCCTTTTCTGTAACCACCCTGTTACACCGTTTTATTTTCCTCATAACACGTATCGCCATCTGACATTTGCTTGTTTGTTTACTTGTTTGGTACTTGCCTTCCTCGTTAGTGTGTAGACTCCGTGAGGACAGGCTGTGTCTGGGACAGGTTGGACTCCCAGAGAAGCAGACTGTCAGAGACAAGGATGGAGAGTTACCAGGGTGTACTCTCAGGAACCCCCATCTTGGGAAGGGAAGAGAAGGGAAGGGAATAGGACTGGGCAGGAGGAAAACACACCACAGCCAGTTCATCAGAAACATCAGCCAGTCCCGCAGCGAATTCTGAGGGTGGGCTAGCCCTGCGGCCTTGTCCCAGGTCAGCACACACACCGCTGGGCTTTGTGCTCCTCGTTGGAGCTGTGATCTTGAGGGAAGCAGCTCCCTGTAGCTCAGGCAGTCCCCAAAAAGGGCTGACAGCTGGGGACTCCCTGCCAGCAACATCCCCAGCAGTGTCCTTTATCTGGGGGCACATCAGAGCATCCAGCATGTCTATCTTGCCCATGACTACGCCTCAAGTGTCCACAACATCCTCGGTCCATAGAAGGTGCCCAATAAGCTTTTGATAGATGACTAAGGGACATACAGGTCTTGGTGGCTTGAGGGTCACCCTGTATCCTTCAAGCACCCACTGCATATGACCACTCCACACCACTGTGTTTCAATCTCATGTTTTAATCCCTGAAGGACGTGTGACTTCCTTGATTTTGGTGCTGATTATCAGGCAGGGGACAGATCACTGTCCCAATTGCCTTTTACCACCAAAACACAGAGCCCGAGAGAGGCACACATCTGATCAGCCCCCAGCCCACTCCCCGGGCACTCTCTCTGCCCACGCTGGGGGCTGCTGGCCCCCGCGGATCTGCCGCGCCCTGACTGTGGACCAGCTCCCACAGAACGCAATGCAACGGTGCCTCTCTTTGGGGGTCCCCGTGGCAAGTCTTCACTAAACTGTGGCAGCCTCTCAATCTGACGCCTCCACCTCCCGAAGAATGTTCTATTGTCACACAGCCCTTCATTCAGCACAGATGACTCACCCCAGGCCTCCTTCACTGATTACCGTTTCTTTAGGCACAGATTTTAACATTTGTGCAGATGAAGATTAATTTTACGTTGAAAACTGTAGGGTGTTAAGCTTGAGAATTTGAAATATGAAATACATCTTATTGAGGTCAGAAACTGTCCCAAGGTCATGATGGCAGAGCATCCTTTTCAGGGCGAGCTCTCTGCAGGCACCAGGTCGTCACAGCAGCTGTCCCGGGACTGTGCAGTCGCCATTCCTCCCTGTGTCAGCCGTGGGGCTGTTCACAAAGTGTCTGGTCCCGTATCTTCCAGAACATGATAGGCTTGACCTTCTCCATCCCTTTGAAATCGTTGCACATGTGATTTGTTCTTGTAATGAAATGTGAGTGGGAAAGATGTGCACCATTTCCTGGAGGAAGTTTTGAGGACCAGTGCGTGTTTGAAAACCAGAACTGCCAGTTCTTGTCCTGCTTTTTCAATGGTGATAACATATCTCAAGATGGCACGCCCTCAGCTGGGCCTCTGAGTGACTGGGAGGCTGACGTGCAAGGGAGCAAAAAGCAAACCTTGGCTGTTTAACCACAGAGGTGCAGGATTTATTTGTTACTCAAGCATTACCTAGGCTGTCCTGACCAAGCCGTACCCTCCCTCCTCTCTCCTTCCCTCAGTCTCCTGCTGTTTTTCTCCCTCCCTCCCCTCTCACTGCTTTTTCACTCTAATCACCTTGGTAAATCCAGACTGACCCTTGGATGCTGCTTTCAAAGTGCCTCACACATGTTTGGTGGCCTCTTCCAGTTACCCCCCTATCTCTCTCCAGCCACCCCTGGAATTGTCTCTGCTACTCTGAGAGATCTCAAGTTTCCACAGCTTGTCCGCATCCTCCAAGTGTTCACACCTCGGCTCCTCTGGCCCTGGCTTCCCAAGCCCCTCTCTGGGTGCCGACCTCTCATGCCAATCCTGCTTCTGGGCACAGCCCAAAGAGAGGAGGCAGATCACTGGAGCAACTTCCCAGCCATTCCCCATCCGATCTCACAGGTTCCCTCCCTTTCCTTCATTAATCTCAGAAGAATGTATTGTTCCAAAGGCAGAGAAGAAGAGAGCTGTCTTGCTTTAAAAGTCATGCTTGTGAGTAGATAATTTCTTTTTCCAGTTTCCTGCCCTATTCTTGACTTCAATGCGTGGCTCTAACTTTTTTTTTTTTTTTTTTGTGAGATGGAGTCTCGCGCTGTTGCTGAGGCTGAGGCTGGAGTGCAGTGGCACGATCTCGGCTCGCTGCAACCTCTGCCTCCTGGGTTCAAGCAATCCTCCCACCTCAGCCTCCAGAGTAGCTGGGACTACAGGCACCCACCACCACGCCTGCCTAATTTTTTTGTATTTTTAGTAGAGACAGGGTTTCACTATGTTGGCCAGGCTGATCTTGATCTTTTAGTAGAGATTGGGTTTCACCATGTTGGCCAGAATGGTCTCGATCTCTTGACCTTGTGATTCACCTGCCTCGGTCTCCCAAAGTGCTAGGATTACAGTCGTCAGTCACTGTGACTGGCCCCAATTTTCTTTAAAATATGATTCAAAGCTCACCTTGTATTCAGGAGCCGTTTCAGGACCGCACGAATCCGCTCACTCCACCGGGGTGGCCTCGAGCGGAGCTGTTCCAGGGACTGTGTTACTGCGGTCTTGCGGGTGAGATCCTTTGTCAGTGCGTTCTTTGGATCTCTATGCTGCCTTTTCAGACTAGATTTTGCTTAGGAATAGCAAAAAGAGCTCAGGGTTGACATACAAGGGGATACATTAATCTTTCGCTGAGAAATATTAGAATAGCTTACTTTAAAACAATAAAGAAGTCATTTAATTGGAACCTTCTCTGAGGCCAAGTCTCCTGTGTCTTCAGGAAGCTTCGACACTGGTAGAGCTGAACATCCGTGGCATCCAAATAGGACTTTAAACTAGGTCAGGAGATGTATTTTCTGAGGCAAAACTTTCCGTTATTTTCAGCGAGTTACTTTCACAGAAACCAGTTTGACACGATGGTTTCATTTTTGCAAACTGGTTGATGTTGGATGATGTTACTGATCTATTTATCTATTTGTTATTAAAAAGCACTCAGTAAACACGGGAACATGGCACTCTGTCTAATGTGAGGTACGCAAGGGGAAATAGAAGCTGTGATGCCTGCCTCTGTGGAATTGTTGTTGTTGTTGTTGTTGTTGTTGTTGCTGTTGTTGTTGTCGAGAGGGAGTCGCTCTGTCACCCAGGCTAGAGTGCAATGGCTCGATCTTGGCTCACTGCAACCTCTGCCTCCCGGGTTCAAGCGATTCTCCTGCCTCAGCCTCCCAAGTAGCTGGGATTATAGGCGTGTGCCACTGCACCCGGCTAATTTTTGAATTTTTAGCAGAGACAGGCGGTCAAGATGCAAAGCCAGTGGCGGGCTCCTGCTTACTAACTGGGTACAGAGTGGAAGTCGTGAGGGAAAGCTACACATTTCCTTCCCGTTGCCTTTTCCGCTGCATTTTACTCTCGCTAACACCATTCATAGCTTTCACGGATTGAAGATCCTAGACACAAATTGGGGCAACTGCCTGGTCTACAGGGATTTCCTGAACGCCTCTGTCTCTGTTTGAAAGGTGGGCATGTGACCCAGCTAAAAGTAGCCATGGTGCATCCCGTCTCCGGCCGCAGTGCGGAGCAGAGAGGTGAGCACGCATTTCAGATGAGGCTCCTCAAAGACCTCGGGGTCTGCTGAATTAAGAGACGTCCGTTCCTCTCTACCTGTGAAGCTGTCGAGACGCGGGTCTGGAGCGGCTGGGACCACGGTGGCAGGTTTGTGGATGGCTAGGATGAAGCCAGCACACCCAGGGGACCGGTAGGCCCTCCCAGCTCCCACACCCACCCTGCCCTCCTCTTGGCTTGTCTACACTGTAGGTAAAGGAACCCCCTGCTTTTTTTTTCTTTTTCCATAAATTCAAACTGGCTTTTATCATTTTCAACTTAACAATGTTAATTAATTGTAAAGGCCAACAAATGCTGAACATTTTACACATAGTCTCATTTAATCCTCACCAAAAAAACCTCTTAGGTTGATACTATTAAGTCCATTTTACAGATAAAGCAATGAAAATGCCAGGAGATTATACACACGTCTTTATTAATTTTTGTTATTATTGATAACGTTCTTTCCTTTTTTTACTACAGAGCTTTAAAAAAATTTTTTTTTTCAAGTTAAATTCCTTCATTCAAACTGTCTCAACATCTTTTGCCGCCCTTAGGAGTTTTTTTTAATTCCCCCTATTTCTTCACGAGCCCCTTCTAAATCAGCCTCGTTTTCTCATTCGTTCAACATAACATATATGGAGCAACTAAGATCAGCCAGGCCTCGCGCTAGACTCACTGTACAGCAGTGAGCGAAACAGACACACTCGCCATCTGCTCAAAGTTCCAAGTCCAGTCGGAAGGAGGATGACCCGGCAGCTTTACTTACAACCCAGGTTTCTGTGAACTGTGGAGATAGGACACGGTGCCGTGGAAGCCCAGGACGCATGTGCTTTCTCCACTCTGGAAGGAAAGACCCATGCACCATCTGAAAGCACCCTTCTTTTCGTCCTTTACGATTTGTCTCTTACGATTACTTTTTATTATCTATTTCACACAATGTATGGTTTTTGTCCTTGCGGGTCTTCTACTCATCGCTTTTAGACCTGAGTGGTTTAGTTTAGCTGAGTCTAACAAGCATTTATGGAACATCTACTACGTGTTGGGAACTTAGGGAGAAACTGATAGGCTCTTGAGGCGACAGAAGCTACACAGAGCCTCTGGTGGAGTCTGGAAGCTTCTGCTGCCCATCACCCAGGACGCTGGGGAAGCCCAGGTCAGGGGTCCTCCCCAACACGGCACCCCATGGCTGTCTCTGGTGCTTCCTCTTCTCCTTTTCCGCTTTCCCGGATCCATCTTCTGTTGCATTTCCCATTGGATTTCCATCCCCCGTGACCTCTCCTCATCGTCACACCTGCAGAGCTGCCTCTCTCCACATTCCCTAATCCCACCATTATTACCATTGAAACGAGGAATATGAAAATAAACAAAGTGGTTGGATTTATCCTATTTTTTTTAGCAAGCATCAAAAATGCATTTAGGCCAACAAGAACCAAAGTTCACAAAACAGGAAATTTGATTGCGTCAAACTGAAAAAAAAACCCTCCACCGACATCCCACTGTCCAGCTTCCTATTGGCTTCATGCCTTCGGTTGCATTCTGCATGTTCCCCACATTCATTTCATTCACGCTGTTGCTTTTGTTTTTGAGGTTCCATTGTCTCTAAATCTCTCCTGACAATAGGATGGGGGTGGCATGAATGAATGAATGAAGTACTGAATAGGATATTTGGGCTATGTAAGAAGGGATTAAGAGGGTAGAAAATCAACTTTGCCCTATTTCTTCTGCCACTCATTTATTTCGCTCTGTCCTTGGCCTCTGTGAGTTCTGCTCCTCCCGAGTTTCCATTGTCTGCTTAGGTTTTCTCCCTTTCCCGCAGGCTCCTGCTGACTCTGTGTGGTTGCTTCTGAGACAAGAGTTGCTGACTCTCCCAATCTACACTGTAACCAGCCAGGGAGAAAGCACAGCTCATTTTAATGCAGTTCATTTAGTCTACATAACCTTGGCTTCCCCATTACACTCTTCCTGGTATGTAAAACATGTAAGCGCTGAGATAAGACTTTTAAAATATTAACATAATCCAGGCCTCAACACAACATAATCCAATGGAAATAATATTTATAGCAACAGCGCCCCCAGGTTCAGAAGCCACGGCTGAAATGTTATTATTGTGCAGTGGAAATCTGCAGCCTTCCCACTATGGAATCAAAACATGAGCTTGAACTAAATTATACTCTGTTTTTCTCAAACCTCAAGGACAGCCTAATCACCCTGCAATGCATAAGCAATTCACTTTTTTTATTTTATGAAAATAAAACTGCGAGCTTTAAACTGAAAGTATGACAGCCAAAAAAAATTTTTTTTATTTATCCTTTCGTTCAACAGAAGACTCATGTCTTTACTTCAGTTCCCTGGGCACTGCCAACTATGCAGTGTGAAGGTGATATCAGACGGCATGGAAATCTCCTAAGCCAGGTCATTTTCTTTCTATCCTATTGGAAATTAAATTATTCTAGTAGTCAGAAGTTTAAGCAGAGAATGTAGAAGGAAAGTGGGAAGAGGGAGGAAGAGGAAGAAGAAGGAGAGGAGAAAGGAGGGAGTAGGAAAAGGAAGGGAGATAAGAGAAAAAGAGGCAGAGAGGAGTTGGTTGAATAAGAGAAATGAAAGAATTCCTCAAACAATAGGACTGGGGGGCAGGCAGGATGCAGTTGGTTTGGAAACTGTTCTGAAATATTTTTCCTTCGGGTCAAATGGAGCAGCTGCTATATGGAGCAAGGGAAATCCCAACAGCTTATGTGATGTGAAGTGCTGAGGGAATCAGAGAACCTAAGCAGGGAAGGCGATGTGAGCTTACGGAGCCCAGCTACCCACTTCATCCTTGAGTCTTCCCGCTTCCGGTCTCCTCACAGATCTGGAGTTTTAATCATGGTGTTCACTTCTCTTTCTAGTTTTTGGAAGTGGATTTTTAACCTCTTCCAGGATTTAGTCTTTCCTGGGTGTTCGTGATAACTTTGTTCTCTGATGTCCAGGATATTCGGTATTACCTATTTTCCCTAATTCCTACTTGTCCTGTACTTTTTCAAATGTCAGCTCCCCAAATTGTCACCCTCTTCCTTAAGGTGGCTTGCTCTGAGCT
Source organism: Macaca thibetana thibetana (assembly GCF_024542745.1). NCBI lineage: Eukaryota > Metazoa > Chordata > Mammalia > Primates > Cercopithecidae > Macaca > Macaca thibetana. The sequence goes on along the minus strand of NC_065592.1, from coordinate 108,748,452 downwards.
CGGCGTCCGCATTTTCCCACATCCTGGAAAGCACGGTAGTTCCTGTTCCAATCACGGCCATGACTTACTCAGTAAAGGTGAGCACCCTGGCACCCACCCTGTGTCCGGAAGGCAGTGCCAAGGTGAATCGTTCTAAGCAATCACTAGAAGTCGCAGGGATTGCCCCAACCACGATGCTGGAGAAATGCCCAGAACTCACCCGGCTAAAGAATCAACTTGCCTCCTCCACCTCTCCTCCCAGATTCCATCGAAAGCCAAGACTTTTCTTGGCTGGCATCTCCAAGATATTAGTCAGTGTCATTTAATCCCAAGGAGAATGTCCAGGGCACCTCACTGATCATAAGGAAATCAGAAGCAGAAGTGGATCTGCTGGCCCTTCTGTGCCTAGTCAGGCCACGGGACAGGTCTCCCTGGAATGGTAGCATGACCAAGAGGCCAGTCAGGCTCTGGGTTCAGACCACTTGGGATCGAATCCAAGTGCTGCCACTGCCTAGCAAGGTGACCCGGCAAGCTACTCAAACACCCTCGGCTTTCATTACTCCATATGTAAAGGGTTTGAAAGAGTGTCTGGCAGGCACATGACACGTGATTAATAAATGCTGGCTGTTTTTATCATTACCACCTTCATCACCTGTGGGTTAGATTATGACCTGAGTTAAAAGAATAATTAAACCGTGCATTTAGTTCTGCCAAATATTAACATAATATTATTATGTTATAATATAACAATATAATAATCAAATATATTATATAATAATAAAATGTAATAATAATCATCATAATGTTATTAACATAACAAATAATTATTAACATAAACTCACAGTCGTGCAGCATGCCTGTGTGCCTGAGTGCCTATGTGCCCAGCACTGTGATAAGGGCACAGCGGGCATCAGTGGCATTTAATATTTTCAGCAATGCTGCAAGGTGGGACCACATCGTGGAAATGGAGATTGAGAGAGTCATGAACTACTCAAGGTCACCTAGCTAATAAGAAGAGAGGCCATTGATTCACCCCAGTTCTCGGACCCCACACCCATGTTTAACCCACTGTCAGCGGCTGCGTTCCTGTGCAACAGCTTGTGTGAAAGCCAACCTCAACACTTCAGGTGTGAAATGACATCAGCAGGGATCAAATCATATGTGGGGCTTTTGCATGCCTGTACTTGTGTGTGCTTATTTGCTTCCTTAAATTGGATTTATCAGTTAGAAAAAGAAAATTCAGTCATTTCTCTCTCAAACACTGGTCCAGACCTATAAGACAGAGATGGCCGGAAGGCCCTGTACAAAGCACCCCATGCCAGTGAAATTACCCCCAAAGGGAAAGTGGATCACCTGCTTTGAGTCCCTGCCCCTTATCCTTCCTCGCTGGCTCCCAACTTGGCTCTCCTATGCAAGACTTACTTGTTCTGGCTGTTAGATCTGTTCTCAAACAACGAATTCCACCTCAATCCTTCACTTTTCATCTGAGTTATTCAGAACATCATTGGCGATGTTCAGTCACAGTGAGACTGAGAGTTTGTATGAGGGGAAAAATGTTTTTTTTAAAAAGTGAAATTAACACAGGGAAAAGCCATTGCATGAAGATGTTATGTCCCTTGGAATCTGTGGGAGATCAGTGCCAGGACCTCCAAGGGTGTGCAGGTTGCTGATGTAAACTGGGGTTGTGTTTGCACATAACCCACACACATCCTCCCAATGCTTTAAATCATCTCCAGATGACTTACAATACCGAAGACAATGTAAACACTAGGTAAATAGTTCCTGTACTGTATTCTTTTTAATTTCTATTATTTTTATTGTTGTACTGTTATTTTTTATTGTTTTCTTTTATATATTTCCTACCCATGGTTAGTTGAATGAGTGGAGGCAGAGCCCGCAAATACAGAGGCCGACTGCTGTAACAGGTACCAAAAACTTAGAGGCTTAAAGCAACACAAAGTTATTTCTTATAGATCTGGAAGTTAGGAGTCCAACATGGGCCGTGGTGGGCTAGCATCAAGGTGCCTGCAGGACTGCACGCATCTTGGAGGCTCCAGAGGGAACCCATATCCTTGTTTCCCAGCTCTAGAGGTTGCTGCACTCCTTGGCTTGTGGCCCCTTCCAGCCACATTCACATCACTGCAACCTCTGCTCCCATTGCTCCTGTCGACTGGACTGCAGAGAAGTGTGCATCCACCCTTCCTGGGAAACATCTGGATGACTTTTTTCCAGCCAGCACCTAATGTCTCTAAGAACCTGGATTGTCCCCTGGAATATTCTGGATGTGGTATCTTGGGTATGTCTGCTTTCCATGTAAGCTTAGCATCCCTAGAGTCTGAGACTGGCTTCAAGCTGTCATGAATAGACTCGCTCTCTGCCCTATAAAAGCGCTGGGCTGCTTCTGGGATTCTATGCCTGTCTCCTCCAGACTTCTGCAGGCTGTACGGTGCTGGCCACACAGCCCTGCCCTGTGGCTGGCTCTGTTGCTGGAGGCCGAGCCTGTTGGAGGCACACTGCGGACCACACAGGGACTGCCCATCATCTTGTTGCGCCCACTGGTACCCAGGCCCATGCACCCGTCGTGGCACTGCTGCACCTGAAGAACTGATCTCTGAAGCGAATACCCCCAGGCAGGCACCTCAGAACTGGTTGGGGTTTCTCTCTGTGTCTGGAAAGCTCTTTGCCTTTCATCCTTTTCCCTTACGTCCTACTTTCTCATCTTCCTTGCAGTTTCTGCCCATACTCTGAAAAAGCAAAACACCCAAACATTGGACCCACCAAGTAGTTTGTGTGTGTTTGTTTTTTGAGACAGTCTTGCTCTGTCACCCAGGCTGGTGTGCAGTGATGAAATCTCTGCTCACTGCAATCTCCGCCTCCCGAGTTCAAGCGATTCCCCTGCCTCAGCCTCCCTAGTAGCTGGGACTACAGGCATGCGCCACCACGCCCGGCTAATTTTTTGTACTTTAGCAGAAACGGGGTTTCACCATGTTGGCCAGGATGGTCTTGATCTCCTGACTTCGTGGTCCACCCACCTCAGCCTCCCAAAGTGCTGGGATTACAGGCGTGAGCCACCATGCCCGACTGACTCACCGAGTAGTTTTAAGAAATGGTTTTCACTTCAGCATCAAAGGTATTTAGGACCAGACTGTTTTAGACATCACCCCAGTGGAAAGGGGCAGCTGTCACCTTTCAGACAGGACCACGACGCTAAGGGTCCATGAACCACCGGCAAAGGGAAGCTGGCCGCCATTTTCCTTTCTAGAAGGTGTTTGGTTACATTTAGCTTCGTCACTCGCACACCCTAGGAAACGTCTTCAGAAACAGCATATAAGGCCAAGTCCCCCAGCTAGGGAGGAAGAGGGAGAGACCTTTGTGGCTGGCCCCCTTGGGAGAAGAAAGCGCAGATCCAGGGCCACCGGGCCCTGCCCTCCCGGCCTCCCTTCGTGCCTGCCTTGGCCGTTCCAAGCATGCTGACAGCCATAAAAAATCAGGCCTGTTAGCAACAGGAAAGATCACAGGCCCGGATTCCTGTTGAGCTCCTCCAACAACAGCTGCCATCTGGCTCCCCATCACGGCGAAGGCAGGCTCTGATTTATGGAGAGGCGCAGGTCAGGGAGAGGGCCACGTGCATTGCCCTTTCCCCCGCAAACACCCCAGTGGGTGGGGGCCCATGGGAGGGCCATTGCGGGTCATCAATAAATCCTGGGGATAAAACAATGCAGAGGTTATTAAAGGGAGCCGAGAGGGGACGGATGCGAGTTATTCCAATTACAGGCACGGTTATCTTCCCCTGTGCAGTTCAAAGTGTATGCGCCCTAATGCATTTCAGCAGCTAATAAAAGTACTGTAGGGTTTCTTTTTTTCTCCCTCTCTCTCTTTTTCTTCTTTTTTTGAAACCCATAGTGCTTATAAATTACAGGGTAGAGGGGTGTGAAAGATACATAGCAGCTTTGAAGCAGCACTGACAACCTCAAACTAATTGATCATAAAAGGAAGTCAACTGCAATAGATGATGAACCATTTATCTAGGCAAAAATAGCCAAGGTTTTCCCTATGGGGATGGGAATGTAAAAAAAAAATACTAAACTAAAATGAGGGGAGGCCTACGGGGAACAAATGTAACGTTTTGAGCCCTTCAGTTGCAGGCACTAAAAGTGGAGGCCTTGCGGATGTGACTGTGGCTTTGCGGTGGAAGACCAGGACAGGAGCGCTCCTTCCATAAACACAGAGGAAGTCCAGACCGCTGTGGTCAGCCTGCAGGCAAGAATGCTCTCAAAGCTGATCAAAAGCTTTATCTTCTACATCTTTTTCCAGATGAAAATTTCACCAGACCCCTCAATTGCTGGCCATTAAGTTCCTTTAGCTTTTATTGTGCTAAAATGGAATGGACTGGAGAGGGTAATTTAAATTGCATTGATATAAGTTAATGGGGTAGGGTAGAGAGAACCCAGACAAAGATGCAGGAAAATGATTGTGTTATGCGATATACATTAAAAGATGTGGCCACGGCTGGGCGCAGTGGTTCACGCCTGTATCCCAGCACTTTGGGAGGCCGAGGTGGGCGGATCACGAGATCAGGAGTTCAAGACCAGCCTGGCTAACAGAGTGAAACCCCGTCTCTACTAAAAATACAAACCCACCTAGAGGTGGATTTAGATGAGGCCAGTTGGAAACAAACTCAGAGGGGCACCTGCCTCCACTTTCCGCCCTTTCCATTCCTCCCACCCCTTTCCATGGCTGCCGCCCCTCCTGTGCCACCGGAGTTAACCTTAATTACACATGGGAAGGCGAATAGCATGGCTCCTGTACGTCCCATCCTGTTGCCACCAGCTCATCACTGACAGCCACTCAGGCCACAGTCCTCACCTCACATTCAAGGCCTCCGGCCTCGGGACTTGTGCTGGGAGTGACCACACTCTCACTGGCATGCGGCCGCACCTGCCCCTCCGCGTCCAGCCGCGCCTGCCCCTCCGCGTCCAGCCGCGCCTGCCCCTCCGCGTCCAGCCACACCTGCCCCTCCGCGTCCAGCCGCGCCCGTCTGGGGTCATGATCCTCCCTCCAGATGCAGCTCACTCCTGGTCGCTGGTGCGTCCCTGTGCATGCTCGGCTGTCATCTGCTGTCACACAGAGCTGCAGTCCTGTGCTCCCTGCTCTGTGTCCTCCCTCGAGGCACGCTCTCAGGGCCGCAGACAGCCTTACTGCATGCATCTTTGTCTCCCCTAGAAGTGCTCAGTACGTGCCGCTGGCCCGTGGCTTTCATCCAAGCAGGAGGGAGGCAGAGTGAACCAGTGAAGGGAACCTGGGCAGCAGAGCCAGGAAGCGACTCGTCAGGGCCACCCAATCAACAAGTGGTAACATGGGGCTCACAGGAGGCTTTTCTGCGTCAAGGCTTTTCATCATGAGGAGCTGTCACTTAGCATCTGTTCCCACACATTCAACCTAGAGTGCGCAGGAAGCAATCGTCCCAGAGGCAGCTTCCGACACTTTGGAACCGGGAGGCTTTGCCTGCAAGTGTCACCTGTGGGATCTATAAGGGTGCCCATTTCAGATGATTATTGGAAGAAATTAAGTGAGATAATATGTGCAAAGTTAGGCAGATCAAGAGGTCAGGAGATCAAAACCATCCTGGCTAACACGGTGAAACCCTGTCTCTACTAAAAATACAAAAAATTAGCCGGGCATGGTGGCGGGTGCCTGTAATCCCAGTTACTGGGGAGGCTGAGGCGGGAGAATCACTTGAACCCAGGAGGCGGAGGTTGCAGTGAGCTGAGATCGCACCACTGCACTCCAGCCTGGGCAACAGAGCAAGACTCCGGTTCAAAAAAAAGATACTGTCTGACACAGAGTAAGAACTCGAAAATGTTAGCTATTATTAGTTGTTAATTACTTCTACTAATGCTCATATGCAAAATAAATGCATCTTCCCATCCAGCAATGAATATCCTCCTTTTTACCGCTACACACATCTCAGAAATAAGCATTCTATCCCCAGAGTTACAATTCCCACGCCTTCGTATTTCCATGTTTCTAATGTTCATCCCATGTGTATTTTACCCCACATAGAATGTGCTATGGAGTCCTAATTTCCAATACCCTAACCAGCAGTCCTCATGAACCATCAAAATTATTTGGAAAATACCATTTTCATTACCGAAACTGTGTCTCCTGGGCTGCCTCTTTTACCTGGGAGCGGAGATGAGAAAAAAATGTGTTCCTAAAATTTAACTCTTTTTGGCATTTGGAAATTTGAGGACACTGAGATGGAAAGCCCTGTCCGTCACCTCCCCAGCAGTCACAGAGGAGCTGGTGTCTCCCTGACCTACCGCCCGACTGCCTCAGCCGTGAGGTCTGAAGTCCTGGGAGGAGAGCCCAAGCACATCTCCAAGGCAGCGCTGTGTGCCCCCAGCCTGGGAGAGCCCTGGTTTCTTAAGGCGCTCAAGAAGCATTTGCTGAATGAAGGAACAAGCAAACTCAACACCTGTCCCCGGCGCAGGCACACACAGATACTCTGAGGAAGGGGGCATGGCAGGCAAGGGGAGACCCCGGCTCCTAATGACCCCCCGGAGTGTCCTGAGCAGAGCCTTGGAGGGGTGTGGTTCCCAGGACGGCTTTTGACCCCTTGAGGCTCCCATCAGAAGGCAGCAGTCCCCCGGGGCCTCACACTAGGGGAATCGCTGGGTGTGTGTGTGGCCGAGGTGCAGACTTCAACACGCTCGCTCCATCACCCACCACAGCCAAGGTCTGTTTCTGGAGCTCTGCCACGTATCTCTTCATTATACCACAGGAAGGATTTTTGTTTTTTTTTTTTACCATTGCTGAACTGAATGCTGTTTTGTTCCCATGGTGAGAAAAGGCCTTGGCCTTGGGAGTTGGGCTGGGCAGGGGTGGAACAGCCTCCTGCCCAGGTGGATGGATCAGCCCTCAGGTGGGCTGATTCTGGGGGCTCCTCCTGCAGAGGCTTCCCTCACCCGCCCTGTTCCTTCCATCCGGTTCCAGATAGCCGTGTATCTCTCAGGCAACCGTGGCTGTCCTCCCCTCCTTTTGTCTTCTCTTCTCTGGAATCTGATAAGAACCGCATGAGATCATTGGAAGGCTGCCCTCCCCAGGTGCACATCACCTAAGAAAGAGCGTTCTGACTGGCACAGCTGCCGCCACTCCCGCTGCTCGTGGCGGACCAGTGACTTTGATTTATTGCTCTACGAGTAAATACTAGTAAATAAATGACAGAAATGCCTTTTCCCCTGGCAACTCCCCAGCCCCACGATAATTAACTTGTTCTTCTTTCCTCCCTCTCTTACCAACCGTGAAGCAGTGCCGTTCTCTGATGAATGAGTTGCCCATGACTATCTTGCCAACAGGTGTTTCACATAAAAGATGAGCCATCCCAGGAATAGTGTGAAGCGGGTGTTGAAATCTAGAAGCTCACGGGTCAGTTTGTCCCATGCAATATGATTTTAAAGGTTGGGCTTACACTGGGAAAAGCAGATTTCACATGGAAATTTATACTTCAGCCTGCTTTTGGAAACTGGAAGGTCGTCTGGAGATGGTGGGCTTCCATTCCCGCCTGGCAACAAATGCCTGGGCAGGCCCTCCCCTTCCTCTGGCTCTCTGATACCAAAGGCTGAGTATCAGTTGCTGTTTATGATTGTATTTGCTCTGTTGTTTTCTTATACCAGAGACATATTGCTCTGCATCCATATGTTGTGAATTGAAAACAGCTGCAAATTCTTTGTCACTTCTCCCATTGAGAGGTGAAGTCAGTTCCACCTCCTCTTGAATCAGGGCTGGCCTGAAATTTGCTTTGACCAACAGAATGTAGCAGTGATGCTGGATAACTTCTGAAACTGGACCTTAAGAACCACAGTCTCTACTCCCACCTACTTGGAACACAACTTCTTAGAGCCCAGCTATCACACTGTGAGAAGGCTGAGCCACTTAGGCTACCTGGAAAGAACTGGAGCTCTTCATTCTACAATTCCAGTTGAGCTCCCAGCCAAGAGCCAGCCCAGTTGTCAACCATGTAGGTGAGCCATCCTGGACACTACCAGTGGTCAGGCCTCCAGAAGACAACCCTAACTGACACCATCTGGAGCAGAAGAAACACCCAGCAGAGCCCTGCCAACCTGCAAAATGGTAAGAGGTGATCACAAATAGTAAGAGATCACGAATGGTAAGAGATCACAAATGGCTGCTGTTGCTTCATGACACTAAGTTTTTGAGCGGTTTGTCTGGCAGCAGTAGCTAACACCTTATCTTTATCAAGGTTTGGGAAGAAAAAAAGACAGGTCAGAAGGCTACATATGTGAAGAAAAATGAAAGAAAGTAAACATTTTTGAGACCAAAGACTCCTACAGCTGAATTTGTACATAAATACTCAGCTTGCTTCAGAAATTCATACCAGTAAACCTCTAAAGATTTCATCTGCGGGCTCTGGCTCTGAAGGAACATGATCATTGATACAAGAACTCTGGAGCCACAGACCACAGCCTCCTAATGGCAAACAGTCATCAATTCTCTGGCCTTCCATTTTCCCATCTGTGAAAATGGAATAACGGTATCTGCTCAGTTAATCTTCTATGAATATTGTAGGACTCAAGGAGAATTATATAACTGAATACATTTTATTAATTACAAAGGACTACAAATGCTAAGTATTGCTATTCATATAATGTGCCCAAGAATTTTTTAATACCTACAAAGAAATCTCCATAACTCTTTGGGACCCCAAAGCATAATATATTAATATTTACATTTTATATGCTAAGAGCTATTTACATTGGAATTTATTTATCCAACTGACCTTGAAGTCCATTTCTTTGGACCAGAAATAACAAAGAAGTTTCAACTCAAGTGCCAAGTCCAGTTGTGTGTACTGCCTGGAGAAGTTTGTTGAGGCCACATCTGGGAAGGCAGATAGGTGGCATGCCAGACATGCATCACTCTTCCAGCATTGGACAGTCTTTTTCTTTCAAGGCATTTTGTTTTGTTTGGTTTTGTTTTAAAAGGGCTTTAGGATGAAATAACAAAATATGAGATAGAACACAAGAATTTGAAACCTCACTTTCTTTGCCTACTAACCAAGTGACTGTGGCCAGAGACCACAGATATCTCTCTGAGCCCAGTCATATACTCTGAATCAGTGATGATGGTAATGATGATGATGACAATGATGATGATGACGATGATTATGACGATGATGATGATGAGATGATAAGATGATGATGATGAAGATGATATGATGAGATTTGATGATGAGATGATGACAACGATGACGATGATGATATGATGACAATGAGATTTGATGACGAGATGATGATGATGATGATGATATGATGAGATTTGATGAGATGATGACAACGATGACGATGATGATGATATGATGACAATGAGATTTGATGATGAGATGATGATGATGATATGATGATGAGATTTGATGATGAGATGATGACAACGATGACGATGATGATATGATGATGACAATGAGATTTGATGATGAGATAATGATGATGATGATGATGATATGATGATGATGATGCATTTCATGAACATTTACTCCATGGCTGATATGTACTCTTTCATTCATTCCTCACGAGAACCCCTGGGAGAAGGTCTGCTTTATCATTATCCCCATTTAACATATGAGGAGTGGAGGCACATACAGAGAAAGGCCCTTGCTTTGGTGGGAAACCAGGATTTGAACCTTGATAGTCTAGACCAAATGTGGACAAACTTTTTCAATAAAAAGTCAGATGGTGGATATTTTAGGCTTTGTGGGCCATACAGTCTCTGTGACAACTCCTCAGCTCTGCTCTTGTAGTTCAAAAGCAGCCAGAGACAAAATGTAAACAAACTGGTGTGCTGTGTTCTGATAAAACTTTATTTACAATATGCCCAGATCAGCTAGATTTCGCCTGGGGGCTATAGTTTTCCTATATGTGGTCTAACGGAGTGCTGTCCAGTAGAAACAATGCAAGCCACAAATGTAAGTCACATATTTAACTTAACATTTTCTAGCCACATCTTAAAAGTAAAAATAAGTGAAATTAATACATATTTATAAACACAATATACCCTAAATATTTCAAAATGTAATCAATATTTTACATTCTTTTTTTCTTTTTTTGTATGTATTTGAAAGCCAGTGTGTATTTTACACTTAGTGCCCATCACCACTTGGACCAGCCACATTTCAAGTGCTTGATGGCCACATGAGGCTGGTGGCTACACAAAGGACCTGGAAGTTCTAGAACCCAGCTCTTTCAATCCTCTTCCATGGGGATCACCAGGACTGTAATGCACAAGACCCACTATGGAAGTGCAATTGTTGTTACTGGATTCAGCTGAACCTCTTGGATGGGTTCCAGCCCATCCAAGAATGTATGAGACACGTCAAGACTTTAATTTTAATTTAGCAACCTCGTACTCAGAATGCATTTTTCCTCAGAAACAACTCTATAAATTACCATAGGTGCCTTGAGCCCTCCCACCAAGCCCTCATCAATGGGCACTATACCTGTTGAACAAAGTGTGGCTCGAATCACCCCTAGTGGCCATTCTAAGGTTACCTTCTGTTAGTTTTAACTAAGGATTCGGGGAAAGACTGCCCCAGAGCAGCAGGACACAGCAGGCGCCCCCCAAGCTTTGGTGGGGTGGCTGCCCATGGAGCTCTGTCGCTCTTGCTGGCGCCAGCTACAGATGCCCTTGCCGAAGCTCTGGAGAGGCGCATTCCTAAGTCAGAGACACTCAGCCCATGTTCTTCTTCATCAGGCTCTTGGATAAAGCTTCTAGTGTGTGTTTGTCATTGTTTCCTGAAGGCATGCCTCAGGCCTTGGGAAAGTAAGCCATAGAACATTCAGCAGTGATTTCCAGGCTGTGAAATTTCACAGGCCAATCAAAATTTTAAAATAAAAGAACTGGGGGACCTATATTAGGTGACCAGCTTGTAATTTTTCCAAGTAAACACATTAAGGAAAAAAAAAAAGAAAGAAAGAAACCCAGCATCTGTGGGCCCTATCATTTTCACACCAAATCATGTTAGAATGATATTTTAACACAAAAAAAGAAAAACAATCTCAGAATCAATGACAATTTTTTCAATTGAGTACATTTGGCTTGGTGGGGAAAATGCACATCATTGCCTTTATTTTTATTTTATTTTATTTTTAACTTTTACTTTAAGTTCAGGGGTACAGGTTTGTTACATAGGTAAACATGTGTCTTGGGGGTTTGTTGTACAGATTCTTTCATCACTCAGGTATTAAGCCTAGTACCTATTAGTTATTTCTCCTGATCCTCTCCCTCCTCTCACCCTCCACCCTTTGAAAAGGCCTAGTGTGTGTTGTTCTCCTCTATGTGTCCATGTGTTCTCATCATTTAGCTCCCACTTATAAGTGAGAACGTGCAGTATTTGGTTTTCAGTTCCTGTGTTAGTTTGCTAAGAATAATGGCCTCCAGCTCCATCTGAGTTCCTGCAAAGGACATGATCTCATTCTTTTTTATGGCTGCATAGTATTCCAGGGTCTATAGGTACCACGTTTTCTTTATCTACTCTATCATTGATGGGCATTCGGTTGATTCCATGTCTTTTCTATTGTGACTAGTGCTCAAAGAACACGATACATGCGTGTATCTTTATAATAGAATGATTTATATTCCTTCAGTAATGGGATTGCTGGGTCGAATGGTATTTCTGTCTCTGGGTGTTTGAGTAATCACCACACTGTCTTCCACAATGGCTGAACTAATTTACACCCCAACAACAGAGTATAAGTGTTCCTTTTTCTCCACAACCTTGCCTTCTTCTGTTATTTTTTGACTTTTTAATCATAGCCATTCTGACTGTTGTTAGATGGTATCTCGTTGTGGTTTTGATTTGCATTTCTCTAATGATCAGTAATGCTGAGCTTTTTAATGTTTTGCCAAGGACCATGAAAACTTTGCCTCCAGTGCAGAGGCTCTGGGGCTAGCATTTGGAAACTCCTGTCTCCTAGAAGGGTTCACTGTACTTGTGCAGGGTAATTGAAGGTTCTGGACAGAAGAGAGAGGGAGGAGCATTAGAACAGCTGGGAATGAATCCATCAGGAGGAAGGTGGCCTGCCCTCTAAGGGTTTCGGGTGAGAGGAATCACTACAGCATCAAATGTGTCTTTTATTGGCACAAATAACTTATGCTTGTTTCTTGTGGTAGACATTGTATCTGCTTGCACACCCCTTTTACTTCTTTTGATCCTTCTAGAAACACCACAAGATAAACAGGAGAGATACCATGTGCATTTTACAGATTAACGGTAACAAGTACAGAATTCCAAGGATCACTGCTATGGTTTAAATGTTCATGTCTCAAAAATTCACATGTTGGAACTTAATACCCAGTGTGATAGTATTAAGAAGTGGAACTTTTGGGAAAGTGATTAAGTCGTGAGGGCCCCACTCTGAGGAATGGATTAATGATCTCACAAAAATGTTGGAAAGCCCTAGTTCCTCTTTGCCCTTCCCTCTCTCCCACCATATGAGGACACAGCAGCATCCATGCCCTTTCACCCTCCCGTGGTGTGAGGATGCACTAGAGGCACCATCTTGGAAGCAGAGAGCAGCCCTTACCAGACACTGGATTTCTAGTGCCTTGATCTTGGACTTCCCAGCCTCCAGAATCGAAAAATCAGTTCCTAATATTTATAAATTACCCAGTCTAAGGTATTCAGTTATAGCAGCATGAACAGGATAAGATAATCACAAATATATATGTACACATTTGGATATTTTGGAGACTTTTTACTACACCCAAGCAATGAGTTTGGAGAAATTAGTGCTCTTGGGTTATATAAACCACCAGTCATTTGTAATCTATCTGTAGAGCAGTAATAGTAATACTCAGTGACACTGAGGACCTCATGAGTTTCCGTAAAAGGTTTTCTCCTCGTCAGTGGGCAGTAGCCCCCAGCCACCTCCTCTCTGCTGCCAGCAGGGATCTGAGTGCCTTTGCCCAGGCTCAGTGCTACTCAATGCCTCAACTTTCTGTTTCCTTCCTAAAAGGTTGCTGCTTCTCTCCTGTTTACAATGACCCTGTCTCGCCCATTGCTGTCACGGCGTTTTATTACTGGCCCCACAGCTGAAGGGTGGCAAGGCAGATGTAGGCCTCGGGTTTGCAGAGTTGTTTTAGTGATGTTTCCTGCATAAACCATCTTGGAAGGACAACTGCCAATGGTAGCATATTATCATGCCAGCGTTTTCCTGACTCTGAGCTGGAGAGTTCAAAAAAAAGAAAAGAAAAGAGAGAGAAAGGAAAAGGACTCCCAAAAGCCAGCATCTTGCCGTGGACATTTTCAGCTCCATAAATGAGGAGTTCACGTGGATATTCTGGGAACTACTGGAGTGGCCTGGGATTGTCCCATCTCCCCACCTCCACCCTCACTCCCCAAGACGTTTTTTTAAAACCATGCTTCTGTTACTAATTGTTCTTTCTTAACTCACCATCCAGTGCTTTGAAGTAACTATATAAGGCAACAGACATACTGTAAGCAAACGGCAGAGTCCTGAGATACGGAACCCAAAATTATTTTCAACTTAATACTAATCTATTTTGCCCTTCACAATCTCTGGAATTTTGCTTTGACTGGGAATCAGTGTTTGATGACAAAGTCTTCTCTTCTTATGTTTGCATCTAGCAAATGTTATGTCTTAAATGCCCCTCCCTGTTTTCCACAGGACTTCATGTGCAAGTGCTTTGCCTTAATGAGTAGCTGCAGCAAACGCACAGTGAGGGACTCTTATTCAAGGCAGGAACAGCAAGCCTGGCTGCGGCCAGGCAGTGGATTGAAAGGGCTGGGACCCTGGACCCAGGCTTGTTCTTGGATCACAGGTTCCCTTTGGGGCTCGAGACCTGGGAGGGAGGAGGAGACATGGGCTGTTGGTGAACTTGTCCATATCTTCAGCAATCTTTCTTGTAGAAAGTGCCTGCAGGAACCTTGCTCACCGTGCGAACACATGTGCTGCCTCTGTGTGCTCTTGCCTGAGTTTTAACTTCATTAACATTGTCCCCTGTTCTCCTCTCCCACTACCATTCCCACAAAGGCAAACACTTAACCTACCGATGTGTGGCCGTAGGCAGAATGCCACTGCTTTGCGTGCCGCAGACGGCACTTCCCCATCTTCAGTGTGCCCACCTGGGCATCCTGTTCACAGATTCAGATTCAGGAGATGGAGGCAGAATCTGCGTTTCTGCCTGTGCTGCTGGCCCCCACCCTCACTTACAGTGGCGGGCTCTAGACCACATTTGTTTTCTGCCTTTTCACTCTGAACTGCTATGAGACCACCTTCCTTGCTGGCAGTATACCTAGCTTGTTGCCTGTAAGTACCGCAGACTGCTCTGCCTCAGGCACCTCTCACATGGCAGTCCCCCCTCCTCCGGACTGTGCTGCAATGAAGCACACAGCTGAGGGGGACATAACCCCCACGGCCCGTGAGCAGGTAGCCAGAATTGCTGCAGGCAGGCTTCGTGTGTTCCTAAGTGCTGCCTGGCCAGGCACGGCGGCTCATGCCCGTAATCCCAGCACTTTGGGAGGCTGAGGCAGGCGGATCACTTGAGCTCAGGAGTTGGAGGCCAACTGGGCCAACACGGCGGCACCACGTCTCTACTAAAAATACAAAACTGGTGGCGGTGCCTGTAGCCCCAGCTACTCGGGAGGCTGAGGCAGGAGAATCGCTTGAACCCAGGAGATGGAGGTTGCAGAGTGAAAATAATAATAATAATAATAATAATAAAGTGCTGCTAGATTGCTTTTAAACAAGCCCTGCCTCCTGTTAAAATGCTGTTGCTAAGACTTTCCACTATTATCCCAAAGTAAAATTTCCATAATAGTAACAGTAATATTCAAGACAGGCAAACATGGTGGAGGGGAGGTTCCCACGGATGGCAGCTTAAGGGAAATGTCGAGGAGAGGGACAGACACGGCTAATGAGGAGACTGTCTTGTGGCATATGACTTAACCACATTCTCTTGTCTCCAAGAAATCTAGAATGAAATCTCTGCTGCCTGCTACAGCCTGTGGCTTTGGATTTCCTCGAGGCCCCAGAGCGTCAGGTAATATCTTGGAGCCACTTTTCATGTCTCAGCTCACTGGTTCCCAGCTCACTTGTGAGAGAAGGGCTATTAGCCATCTCCTTTCATAGATGAGAAAACGAAGGCCCCGCTCCCCTCCCCCCAACACACACTCTTATCTCTAGGCTGTACCAGCTTCCTGAGTGGTAATAAAGTGGTGAGCTCCATTTCTGGGGGGTGCAATAGGAAAGCAGTAACTTCCTAGGGAGTCTCACCTTGTAGGAGGAAATACTTTCATAACACACGGGAGAGGAAACTGAGGCACAGAGGAATTAAAAGTCACTCACCTCAGCCACGCTCACAAGAAGGGGAGGCAGCCTGGGTCCGGAGGCAGGGGGAGCACACTCATCACCCCCTCGTGTCCCCCTGCAGAAGTCACTTGGTCATTTTACCGAATTGCAGGACATCCATTTAACTCAGGATTCAAAGTGAGTGCTCACCACCTTTGAAAGTGTGAGACCATTCGCAGCCCCTTTTGACCTCTGCCTTCTGCTTGTGAGTCGAGCACTGCTGGTTTCATCCCACAACCGGGAACACTGGGAAGCTGGGGTGCATGACGTCCATACGCCGCGGGCTCCATCCACGCTCTCCCCATTTCTTTCCACAGAGGAAGTTTTCCAAATGGCATTCTGCGTAGGAAGGAGCTTATGCACGTGCGCACTACGACCGTCTGCCCTCAGCACTGATTCATGGGACGCTTCTCAGCTGTAGCCCACACTGTGATGACTGAACGTGTCCCCTCACATTTCCAAATGGGGGGGTGCAGGAGGCACTGCTCACTGTTGCACCCCCTGACCCACGCTGCCAGTCCTGCCATCACTGCTGGGTGTTCACCTGGACCCTGGAAAGGTCTAGCTGAGCCTTTTAGGGCATGAGGATATTGGCGAGTAGAGGTGGCTCCTCTGAGAAGCCCGAGAAGTGTGAGTGTATAAATGCAGGCTGAGGTTGCGTCTCCCTGGGATTGAAGCCACCCAACCTCACCCTCCACGTAGCACAAATGCCCAGCTCCTCCAGGGAAGTGTTCAGGGCCAGAGTCCCACGTTCCCTGCCGTCAGCAAGGCCCTGGTGTCATTCCTCGCAAGGGACATGGCACCTCCCCCCACACCAGTGACCATCATCTCTCTCCCCCTCCTCCTTCTTTCCCTGCTTCCATCTCCCCCTCCTCCTCCTCTTCTTCTTCACTAGACACACTTGTTATATCTCCAAATGGGACAAAAAAAAAAAGTCTCATCATCATCATGTGCCTCCTCTTCCTCCCGTTCTTCCTCAGAAGTTGATATGTGATTGGTATGGTTTGGCTCCCCCAGTATGGTTTGGCTGTCTCCCCACCCAAATCTCACCTTGAATTATAATAATCCCCACGTGTCAAGGGTGGGACCAGGTGGAAGCAACTGAATCACACGGGCAGTTACCGCCATGCTGCTGTTCTCATGGTAATGAGTGAGTTCTCACGAGATCAGATGATTGTATAAGGGATATTTCCCCCTGTGCTCAGCACTTCTCCTTCCTGCCACCATGTGAAGAAAGACGTGTTTGTTTCCCCTTCCATCATGATTGTAAGTTTCCTGAGGCTTCCCCAGCCCTGCAGAACTGAGAGTCAATTGAACCTCTTTCCTTTATAAATTGCTCAGTCTTGGGCAGTTCTTTCTAGCAGCTTGAGAATGGACTAATACAGTGACAAACTGTAAATTGGACTTTTCAGTGTGCTCACACCGTAAGGAAGAGAACAGTGTCATTTCTGGGTCGGAAAATGTGACCACCATTAGAATTTTCACATGTCTGTAACTGCCCAGTATTCATAGCCCAGGATGCTGGTACAACTTTCTGAGATAGAGAATTTTATATCCTCACACAGAAGCTGCTGTGTGGCCCTCCCTCCCCTTGGTCACTCATGGCTGGGTGAACAGACCCAAAGACAGAGACCAAAAAATCAAATTCTTGCATTTTCAGTTCTGAATAGACTCTTGAAACTCAAAGGCCATGGCCTTGTAAGCCCAGACGCTAATTTGTAAAAGTTGGGAGTTTTGAGAGAAGAAAAGAACCAGGGCTCCCTGCCAGGTGTCACACCCTGGGCCTCACGGAGGCCTCCTCTTTCACCGCATGGCACAGCAGCATTTCTGCTGAAAACAGAAAAGGGCTTCCTTCCTAGGACCCACGGTCTGTACTCTTCCACCTTGCTTTTCTCCATTTCTTTCACCTGAAGTCTTCACCACCAAAAGCTGGAACATTTTCCTGCTATTTCCTTACACTTGAGTTTCCGGGCAAAGAACTTCCGAGTTCAAACAGCAAGGTAATGCCATGAAAATAAGACGTGTCAAGCTTTTCTGGCATAGGAACAAGAACATGATATAGACACACACTACCTAATAGAAGAGAAGGCCCAATTTCAACCACATAACGGGTTCAAGAAGTTCCGTGTTGATTCCTCCTTCATATAAAATAAACACTGGAGATTCCAGGGACAGAAAAGCAGGGAGTTGCAGATGTGCTGAGGATTTCATTGCCATCTAGCATGAAACCCTGCTATGAACATTGCCATCACTGATTTTTATATTATTAAGAGATGGGCCCTTTTATTGCACTGGTGTCATGAAAACAACAAAATCCCACATGAAATTAGGCACAACTCAGGACTGTCCTTTTGCAGAACATGGCTTTTTAGTTATAGGATTCTCCAAGGTGGTCTCACAAGTTTGTAATGAATTGGGTTGGGAAGTTACTGCTTTAGAAGGCAGAAGCAGTTTCAAGAGTGTGCTCTGGGTTAAAGAAGTCGGCCAAACCCCACCAAAATCAAGATGGTGATGAGAGTGACTCTGGTAGTCCTCGCTGCTACACTCCCAGCAGCGCCATAACAATTTACAAATGCCATGGCAACATCCAGAAGTTACCCTGTACCGTCTAAAAAGGGGAGGCATGAATAATCCACCCCTTGTTTAGCATATAATCAAGAAATAACCATAAAAATGGGCAACCAGCAACCCTCGGGGCTGCTCTGCCTATGGAATAGCCACTCTTTTATTCCTTTACTTTCTTAATAAACTTGCTTTCACTTTACCCTATGGACTCGCCCCAAATTCTTTCTTGCGAGAGATCCAAGAACCCTCTCTTGGGATCCGGATCAGGACCCCTTTCCAGTAACAGCCCTATTGTGAGAAGGTGCCTTAAACGGCTGGAGTCCTGGCGCGGAGCTGTGTTTTCTCTCTGGGTAGTTTGTCGTTGGCTTTTCTAACAGTTTAATTGAAATACAGGTAAGATATAGTACATCAGTGAAGATATAGTTCCATTCTTGTGTTGCTGTAAAGGAATACCTGAGGCTGGGAAACTTATAAGAGGTTTGTTTGGCTCATGGTTCTGCAGGCTGTACAAGAAGCATGGCACCAGCATCTGCTTCTGGTGAGGGGTTCAGGAAGCTTCCAATCACGACGGAAGGCCAAGGGGAAGCAGGCAGAAGTGGGAGCAAGACAGAAGGAGAAGGAGGAGGCCAGGCATGGTGACTCACGCCTGTAATCCTAGCACTTTGGGAGGCCGAGGCGGGCGGATTACCTGAGGTCGGGAGTTCAAGACCAGCCTGGCCAACATGGTAAAACCCTGTCTCATCTCTACTAAAAATATAAAAAATTAGCCAGGTGCAGTGGTGCACACCTGTAATCCCAGCTGCTCTGGAGGTTGAGGCAAGAAAATCACTTAAACCCAGGAGGTGGAGGTTGCGGTGAGCCAAGATCGTGCCACTGCACTCCAGCCTGGGCTACAGAGCGAGACTTCATCTCAAAAAAAAAAAAAAAAGAGAGAGAGAGAGAACGAGGGGACCCAGACTCTTTCAGCCAACCAGATCTCAGGTGAACTAAGTGAGAACTCACTCATCAAGAAGGGGATGCCACTAAGCCATTTGTAAGGGGTCCACCCCATGAGCCAGTCACCTCCCACCAGGCCCCACCTGCAACGTTGGAGATCACATTTCAGCATGAGATTTGGAGGGGACATCCAAACTATGGATGCCCTCCAATGCCCACATATGGCACAATTCACTCATTTCAAGTGTACAATTCAGGGGACTTAAGTATATTCACAGATATGTGTATCTGTAAACAGATGCAGATATCATCACAGTCAATTTCAGAACATCGTAATCACCTCAAAAAGAACTCTTTAACCATGACCTCCAGCACTCCCAGTCCCCACCTCTAGGCAGCCATTAATCTACAAAATTGTAAAGCCAGTCAGATTTAGCAGTGGGGGATTATATACCAGCTTCAGTGACACTAATGTTAATAAGTTCTGATAACCCACTAACATCGGACCAGCCTCTAATCTTTATTATTTTCTTTTTCTGCTTCTTTTAGGTTTAGCTCTTCTTTCTCTAAGGTCATAAGATGGAAGTTTAGGTTATTGGTTTAAAATCTTTCTTCTTTTTTCTTTACATTAAATTATTTATTTATTTAGTAAAAACAAGGTCTCACTATGCTGCCCAGGCTGATCTTGAAATCCCAGTGTCAGGCGATCCTCCTACCTTGGCTTCCCAAAGTGATGAAATTATAGGCATGAGGCATACACCACTGCACCCAGCCTTGCTTTGTCTTTCCTTTTCTTTTCTTTTTTGGATACAGGGTCTCACTGTGTCACCCAGACTGGAGTGCAGTGGCACGATCATAGCTCACTGTAGCCTCAACCTTGGCTCAAGCAATCCTCCCTCCTCAGCCTCCCAAAGTGCTGAGATTACAGGTGTGAGCCACTGTGCTTGGCCTTCTTTCTTAATATAGGCATTACAGCTATAAAGTTCCCTCTAAGCACTGCTTTCGCTGAATACTGAAAGTTACAGTATATTGTGTCTTCATTTTCATTCATCCCAGACTCTTTTCAGATTTCCCTTTTGGCTTCTTCTTTGACCTGCTGGTTATTTGGGAGCGTGTTGTTTAATTTCCACTTATCTACGAGTTTCACAAATTCTTTCGCCTCTCCACTTTGATTTCTACTTTCATTTCATTGCAGTCACAGAACACACTTTTGTATTATTTCTGTCTTCTAAATTTACTCGTTTGTTTTATGGCCTAGCACATGGGCTATCATGGAAACCGTGCCATGTGCACTTGAGAAGAATGCAGATTCTGTCGTTGTTGGACGGAGTGTTCTACAGATGTCTGTTAGGTATCATTCATCTATAATGTTGTTTAGGTCCTTTATTTCTTTGTTGATCATTTGTCTAGTTGTTCTATCCCTTACTGAAATTGGGATATTAAAGTCTACAATTAATATTGTCAAACTGGCTATTTCTCCCTTCATTTCTTTCTGTTTCTCCTTCATGAATTTTAGTACATTATTAAGTGGTTTATGTTCATAATTGTTATAGCTTCCTGATTAGTTGACTTTTTATAATTATAAAATATCCTTCTTTATCTCTAATAACAGTTTTTGTTTTAGAGTCTATTTTGTCTGATATCTGATATCAGTATAGCCACTCTAGCTTTTATGTAGTGGTTGTTTGCATGATACATCTTTTTTCCTTGCTTTTATGTTCAGTCTGTTTGTATCTTTGAATCTAATGTGTGTCTCCTGGAGACAGCATATAGTTGGATCATGTCTTTTTTATTCTAGTCTGACAATTCCTGTATTTTGATTGGATTGTTCATTCACATTTTAATGTTATTATTGATATAATTAAATTTATGTCTGACATTTTGCTTTTTATGTTCTATATGTCTCATATCTTTTTTGTTCCTCTATTCTCCTTTTTCTGTTCTTTTGTATTAAGTGAATATCTTTGAATGTAGCATTTTATCTTCTTTACTGATTTTTTTCACTATATTCTTTTAGTTTTTAATGGTTGCTCTGAGATTACCCTATGCATCTTATCAGAATCAACTTCTGATTTATATTATTAGTAGCTTAATTCCAAAGATATGTAGAAATATTATGCTTACATAGCTATAGTCCCTTTTCCCCCATCTTTGTTGCAGAATCATTATTGTACATATTAGATCTATTAATGTTACAAACTCAACAATACATTTTTATAATTATTATTTTACCATCTATCTTCACTTTCTCAGTTCAATAGAGCTTTGCTTTCTCCCACCTCTTTTATGCATTACTGGCAAATATATTATGTATATCCTACATATTTATACATATAGACCCCAAAATATATACATATTATATTATACTAACTTTTAAAATCAGTTAAGAGAAGGGAGAAAAATTTGCATTTAAACTATCTTTTATAATTATATAGTTACCTGTGGTATTTGTTTGTTGCATGTGAATTCAGATTACATTTTTTCTCAGCCTGAAAAATTTCTTTTACTATTTTTTGTAAGGTAGGTCTGCTAGTAGCGAATTCTCTCACATTTTGTTTATCTAGGGAAATCTGTATTTTGCCTTCATTTTTAAAAGAAAGCTTTGCTGGATGTAGAATTCTTGGCTTATAGGTTTTTTTTAAGAGTCATTTTTATCTTGCTCCTTTCAAGATTTTCTCTGTATCTTTAATTCAGCATTTGTATTATGACGTGTCTGTTTAGTATCTCTTTGTATTTATTTATCCTACTTGAAGTTTGTTGAGCTTCCTGGATGTGTAGGCTATTGTCTTTCAATAAACTTGGGAATACTATGAACAATTCTATGCCCACAAATTTGATAACTTAGATGAAATAGACCAATATTTTGAAGGACGCAATCTAGCAAAACTCACACAAGAAGAAATAGATAATCTGAATAGGCTTATATTTATTAAAGAAATTGAATAAATAATTAATAACCTTCCACCACAGAAAACACCAGGCCCAGATGGGTTCATTGGTGAATTCCACCAACACTTCAGGAAGAAATTATACCAATTCCCTTATAAGCTCTTTCAGAAGATAGATGAAGAGGGAATACTTTCTAACTCATTTGATGACGCTAGCATTATCCTAGTACCAAAAGCAGAAAAAGACATTACAAGAAAAGAAAACTACAGACCAATATCTATCAATAAATTTGGGGGAACTTCCAAACACTAGTTCTTCAGAAAAAAAAAAAAAAAAAATTGAGACAGGGTGTCACTCTTTCACCCAGGCTGGAGTGCAGTGGCACAACCATAGCTTACTGTAGTGCAGATCTCCCGGGCCGAAGAAAACCTTCCGCCTCAGCCTCCTGAGTAGCTGGGACTACAGGTGCACATCACCATGCCCAGCTAATTTTTTTTTTTTTACAGAGACAAGGTCTCATTAGGTTGCCCAGACTGGTCTCAAACTCCTGAGCTCAAGTGATCCTCCCACTTACTCTTCAAGATTTTTCTGCTTCTTTCTCTCCTTTCCTTCTGGTACTTCCATTACATGTATGTTGCTGCACTTAATGGCGTCTCACATTTTCTGAAGTGCTCTTCACTTTCCATTATTCTGTTTTCTCTCTGTTCTTCAGCTTGCATAATCTCTACTGATCTATCTTCAAGTTCACATATTCTTTCTTCTGCCAGTTCAAACCTACTTTTGAGCCCCTTTAGTGAATATTTCATTTCAATTATTGCACTTTTCAATTTCAGAATTTCCATTTGATTACTCTATCTATCTATCAATATTCTCTATTTGATGCAACATGGTCATCATCCCTTTTTTTTTTTTTTTAGCTCTGTGAACATGTTTATAACAGGTTTTTTGAGGTTTTCTGTTGTTTGTTTGTTTGTTTTTACAGGTCTCACTTTGTCACTCAGGCTGGAGCACAGTGGTGTGACAGATGCCTAGCCTTAATCTCCTGGGCTCAAGCAATCCTCCCACCTCGACCCCCCAAAGTGCTGAGATTACAGGCACACTCAGCCGTGTCTTATCGTTCTTAATGGTAGTTTCTTTCTCTGCTTTTTTTCAGGTGTATGGATCATATTATACTTTCTTGTTTGCATGCCTTGTAATTTTTTGTGAGGAACTGGACATTTTAGATAATGTATTCTACTGACTCTGGGTATAAGTCTCCCCTCCTTCAGGACTTGTTATTGTTATTTGCTTATTGATTTTTTTTTTAGTGACTGGCTGGTTTATTTTCACAGTTTACTTTACTGTGGCCCTGGTCACTTTTGCCCTGGCTCTTGAAGTGGTGTTTGCATGCCAGAAGGCTCAAGTTAAGAAGATCACTGGCCACCCCCGACTCCTCCACCAAGCACAAGTAAACTGTGAAGTAAAGTTGACACTTGAACAAAGTAGGGATTATGGGCATTGACTGCCTATGCAGTAAAAAAAATTGTGTATCACTTTTGATGCCCTAAAACTTTACTAATAGCCTACTGTTGACCAGAAGAAGCCTTACTGATAACATAGCTAGTCAATTAACATGTATGTTGTCTGTTATATGTATTATATACTGTACTCTTACAGTAAAATAAGTTAAAGAGAAGAGCATATTATTAAGAAAATCCTAAGGAATGGCAAACACATTTACTATTCATTAGGTGGAAGTAGATCATCATAAAGATCTTTATCCCTATTGTCTGCACGTGGAGTGTGCTGCAGAGGAGGGGGAAGAATAGGGGTCAGTCTTGCCTCAAGGTTGGCGGTGGTGGAAGAACATTCATGTGTAGGACGACTCACGCAGTTCAAACCTGTGTTGTCCAAGGGTCAGGTGTGTATTTTCCCTCCCAGAGTGTTAAGCCTCTCATATTGTTCCCTAAAGAGGCTCAGTTTTGGATGTGCCCACAGTCGCACTGGGATGGCGGTGGTTTTGCTAGGGCTCTCTGGCACTTCCCTAACCACATCCAGCTGTTAAGCTCCCTTAATTGGTGGCCGATTGCTCTATTGTTTTCAACAATATCCTGGGGCATAAAGTGTTCCACAAACTAATCCCATTAAATTGTGGCTCCTTTGAAAGAATAGTTTCTGAGGTCAGTGTTTGATATTTGTTCTGACCCCAGAAGGGTTCCTTCCCAGTGGTTTATTCTGGGCTCTCTCCTGCAAACTAGCTTCTCCCAACGTCCCTTCACCGCAACCTCCACTGTGCTTTGAGAGTGTCCTTAGGCTTCATTTTCTCCAAGCTCCGTTAAACACGACGTCAGTTCCTTTGGGAAGAGATTAAGAATTATCTTTTTTTCTGAACTGCTGCTTCTCCCCTACCTCGCAACAAAAAATCTGAACCAGAGCTCCGGGGCTGGGAGTGGAAACAACGGTGAGCTTTTCTCTGAGTGACACCCCCTCCCGCCCCTCCCCCTGCCCCCGTCTAGGGGCTGGGTGCTTGGTGGAGGAGTCGGGGGTGGCCAGTGGTCTTCGTAACTTGAGCCTTCTGGCATGGACACACCACCTCAGGAGCCAGGGCAAAAGTGACCAGGGCCACAGTCTTCTCAGCACGTCACACCCAAGGTACAGCCTCCCTCCATGAGTAGGGGGTAGGGGCGGCATCCGCCACCTCTCAACTGCCTTCATCTGAGACAGCCTCAGCAGCAGGGAGCTGGGGGCAGGATGAAGAAGGCTGCCCCCCTACTCCTCCCTGGAAAGAGGCCGTCTGTGCTGGGAGGAAGGAGACCTGTGTTTTGGCCGTAGACTCGCCACCTGCTGAGCCGGGAGTGGGGAGGAAAGAAGTGGTCTAGGTTCGAATCCCACAGATTCACCTCTCCTACCAAATCAGTACATTTTCTTTTTTTTTTTTTTTTTTTTTTTTTTTTTTTTTTTTTTTGAGACGGAGTCTCGCTCTGTCGCCGGGCTGGAGTGCAGTGGCCGGACCTCAGCTCACTGCAAGCTCCGCCTCCCGGGTTCCCGCCATTCTCCTGCCTCAGCCTCCCGAGTAGCTGGGACTACAGGCGCCCACCACCTCGCCCGGCTAGTTTTTTGTATTTTTAGTAGAGACGGGGTTTCACCGTATTAGCCAGGATGGTCTCGATCTCCTGACCTCGTGATCCACCCGTCTCGGCCTCCCAAAGTGCTGGGATTACAGGCTTGAGCCACCGCGCCCGGCCTCAGTACATTTTCTTGAATACGGGTTTCTTCCTTTGCTGTTTTCCCTTGGGACTCTTTCCAGAAGCCTTAAATGGCTGTTTTTACCAGTTTCCCTGGAGGGGTGGGTCAGGGGGCTCCTCATACTGTCATGCTGGAAACTGATCTTACTCTGAGTAGTTTTGAGTAGGTAGCTATTATCAATACCATTTTTTATAAGTAACGAGGACATAGCTTTCTAGCATAGCTTTATTCATGGTGATATAGGAGACTAGAAATGAGGTGTTGAAGTCCTAACCCCAGTACCCATGAACGAGGCCTTATTTGGAAGCAGAGTCTGCAGATGTCATCAAGGGAAGAAGATACCCTGGCAGGCCTAATCTAATCACTGCTGCCCTTATGAGAAGAAGAAAATGTAAACACAGGCAGACACATGGTGAGGAGTCCACGTGATGACTGAGACTGGAATGATGCGGCGACACGCCAAGGGAGCCACAGATTGCTGGAAACCGCCAGAAACTGGGAGAGAGAAAGAAAAGTTCTCCCTGGGAGACACCAGAGACAGCACGGCACTACTGACATCTTGATTTCACACTTGTGCCTCCAGAACTGTCAAATGATAGATTTTTATTGTTGTGAGCCACCCAGCTTGCCACACTTTGTTATGGCAGCCCTAAAAAACAAATACAGGAGGCCGGGCGCGGTGGCTCAAGCCTGTGATCCCAGCACTTTGGGAGGCTGAGACGGGCGGATCACGAGGTCAGGAGATCGAGACCATCCTGGCTAACACGGTGAAACCCCGTCTCTACTAAAAATACAAAAAAAATTAGCCGGGCACGGTGGCGGCGCCTGTAGTCCCAGCTACTCGGGAGGCTGAGGCAGGAGAATGGCGGGAACCCGGGAGGCGGAGCTTGCAGTGAGCTGAGATCCGGCCACTGCACTCCAGCCTGGGCGACAGAGCGAGACTCCGTCTCAGAAAAAAAAAAAAAACCAAATACAGGGACCATTTGGTTGCATTGTCTGGTGGGCGGCTGGAAAGGAGTTTCCAGGAAGCCATCGGGAAGGGTCACCCGATTCTGTTTCCCATTTAACATCGTTCCTTTTCCTTTTTTGTTGCACAATCTGGTTCTATGGGGAGATCGCAACTACTTTATCAGTTACTTCTTGAATTTGGGGAATTCTTGGTTTCTAAAAACTTATTTTTAAAAATATATTTTAACTACCATACCCAAAAATGTACAAGAACCCCATCTCACTGTTTAACAAGGCAGTAGGTAGTCCCCGAGCTGGCATTATCTTCCAAGGCCCCATTCAAATCCTCTTTGCTTTGGTGACTGGGTTACTGCCCTATAAAACAGCCCAGCAGTGCTAAGAGCTGCAGGGTGGGGGCCAGCCAGAAGTCTGATTAACCAACACCTTTTCCCCCCATATTTGGCGTATTTTTATTCTTGGCAACAGTATATAAAACACACTGTTTGCAACCTTTATATTTTTCCTAACACCTAATAATTTACTCTTTTATGGTGTAAAATCTGTTGCTACAGACCTTTTTTCAATTTATTTCTCACATCTCTGTGTCTCTCTACAATATGACTAACCCCAAGACCCAGTGAAATGTAAGAGTGCCTGCACTGACGCCCATAATGGCGATGAGAAAGTTTCCGATCGAAGGCAGTGATGGAGTTTCTTAAACAACTAACAATAGCTGTTGCCTCTTAAAGACATCTCCGAATGCTATTTGAAAGTGATGATTACATGATGCTGAGCACTCAAAGGTTTGAGGAACCTCTGACTCATTTTGCACTGCTAAGGATGTTGGACTGCAAGAAAAAGTATAAGAAAAACAAAACAGGAGGAGAAGAGAGGAGAGGATGCCCCCAGAGTGACTATTTAGAAGAACATTCGCACTTCTGCTCCACATCTGCTGTACTTCTTTTCTGTTATTTTGTTTTTTGGGTTTTTTGTGTGTTTGTTGTTTTTGGAGACAGGGCTTCACTCCATTGCCCAGGCAAGAGTACAGTGATGCAATCACAGCTGACTGCATCTTCAACTTCCCAGGCTCAAGTGATCCTCCTGCCTCAGCTTCCCAAAGTGCTAGGATTATAGGCATGAGCCACTGCCAGCCTCTGCTGTGCTACTTAGGGGAATGGGCAACATCCACACAAGGAAAAATGAGGTCCAAAGAAAAGGCAACCTGACAGTGAAATGAGTGCTCTAGACGTCCAAGAGCATGAATGGTGTGTAAGGTGTGTGAGACTCTGTATGTGTGTACTTGACTGTATGTTGTCTGTGTGTATTTATCGCTAGCATTTGAGCACGGCTGGAAGGCGCAGAGTCTTCCCAGCCAATTTCCTTCTCAGGCTCGCCACCCTGGCTTTCCTTACCCCTTCCTTTTCTACCTATTCTGTGGCAACAGAGAGCACCCCTTAGTTAGTAACCTACCGGACTCTCCCTCAGATGCCACATAATTGTGATCCTGTGGCTTACAAATCTAAGAAAACATGTTCTAATATGTCTCTGTGGGACTTGCATGGCTTTGATTTGTAAAAATTATCATTTGTGGTGGCCAGGCGTGGTGGCTCGTGCCTGTAATCCCAGCACTATGGGAGGCCGAGGCGGGAGGATCACAAGGTCAGGAGATAGAGACCATCCTGGCTAACACGATGAAACCCTATCTCTACTAAAAATACAAAAATTTAGCCTGGTGTGGTGATGGACGCCTGTAGTCCCAGCTACTCGGGAGGCTGAGGCAGGAGAATGGCGTGAACCCGGGAGGCGGAGCTTACAGTGAGCTGAGATCCGGCCACTGCACTCCAGCCTGGGCGACAGAGAGAGACTCCGTCTCAAAAAATATATATATATATCGTTTGTGTTTCCTTGGGCATGCATCTAGAAGCAGGACACCTGCCAGCGGTACGATTTCCACCTCCCATTATTCTTCCACCGCACTGCTCCTGTTAGCGTCTTGGAGGCCTAAACCCATAATCCTCTGATTCCTAAAAGGCTAAGAACAACCTGGAATATTTCGTAAATCACATGGAAGAAAGACCTTGACTGTTTTGTAGATAACATGGAAGCTTAGTTTTTGTTTTGTTTTGTTTTTTAATTGTCTGGCAATGGTGGACAAGACTGATTAAAGTGAGATGAAGAAACTGGAAGCAGACAGAAGACTGTGGAGGAGCCTGTGGCTGTAACCAGAGCAGGAAGCAGAAGCAGCATGAACGAAGTTGGCCTGTAGAAGCAGAAAGTGAGGAGATCCTGCGCAGGGACACCCGTCGAGTCTGTGCCTGCTGGATATTGGGAGCCACAGAGAGGCAGGAGCAGGCGACGGCGTGGAGCCACGAGCCTGGCCAGCAGGAAAGTGAATTGGAAAGTGTTCCTAAAGGTGACTTAAGCTTGCATTTGAAAAGCACCTCCGAAAGCTTCCCAGCCTCAAAACCAGAATTGCCTTCTGACGTGGGTAGGCACAAGAGCTTCCCCACAAGAGCTTAGCATCCATTTCAGCAGTGTCCATTGCTTAGCCACAAGAGCTAAGCATGCATTTCAAAGCCCTGGAGGGATATAAGCAGCACAGTCGGGCGACTCTGAGGTCAGCCCTTTGGGAACCAGGAAAGACACCCACGTATTTGTTTCTTTGGCGGCAGCCCCTCTCCCCAGGCTCTGGGTAAGCACCATAGCAGAAACTCAGAGCACACTGACTTCTCAACGCAGAGAAGGTGTCCACCTCTTCTCCCAGACCACGTCTTGAGCAGGCAGGCAAGGCCCCCTGTTTCACAAAGTGGATATCACGGCAGTGTCGTAAATAAAAAGCCTGAGGATGGGATTTTGCCACTTACGGGACTTCAGTCCTGTCTCTTCGCTGCACGTGACAATCTGCCCTTCCTGCTAGACCTGATTAGGTCAGACTCGGAAGTTACAAATGAATGGAGGACGCCCCTTTCCCGGCTACCTCGTGCTCCTGCCGTTTTCACGCACCTTCTGCCCTGGATTCCTTTCCCTTCTCTAGATTCAAGGCCATCAAGAGTCGATTAAAGTCCCAGTGAAGACAACGCGGGGAGAAGCAGGCAGTCACTCTGGGCTGGCGGAAATAATTGACCAGGAATTTGCATGTGGGCACAGGCTCTCTCTGGGATCTCCAACTTGTACGGTTCTCCACCCTGCGCCACTGGACCAGCCTAAACGTTCTTTTCTTAGTTATGCCACATGTCATAAAAACTGAACAGAGGGGTAAGACATTGGGGAAAATACCCCTTTGTTGCCTCCCAGCACCCCCTTCCTCATCTGGCCAAAATGTCACCTTTACCTGCCAATGTTGGTCAGTCAGACACCTGAGTGGGAATTTAAGTAAGAAATTCAGAGCCTTCTGGCTAAACCAGTGAAGTCTAAAGAAGTCACCGACTCAAAAGACAGGTAAGTTTTCCGCCATGCCAGCCGAGTAGGCAACATGGGAGGTGGCCACTCGAGTGAATGTGCCTCAGCTATGCCAGACTAGACAATGCCTTGAACACCAGCATCCCAGGGGGCATGACAGGTCCTTGGTACATACATAGTTAGTCTTAAAAATGAACTTTCCCAGCCAGGCAGTGGTGGCTCACACCTGTAATCCCAGCATTTTGGGAGGCGAAGGCAGGAGGATCACTTGAGGCCAGGAGTTGACAAGCCGGGGCAACACAGAGAGACCTTGTCTGTACAAAAAACATTAAAAATTATAAAATTAAAGATTATTTTATAAAAGGATTAAGTTTTCCACTGCCAGTTAAATGAAATGCTTAGCCTTACCTGTTTCCTTTCCCTTCTTAAAATTCAAGTGCCTTTTGGAAAATGACTACCTTATCTAAGTCTTTCTCACTTTAGTGTGAAATAATTTGTTAGATAACTTTCCAATATGATTGCCAGCCAAGAACAGCCTCCAAGAGGACAAGGCAGAGGACAAGGAGATTGACTCCAAGCAGGGAAACAATGACAGTGAGGTCATCCTACAGGACCTGCTGCCTGGGACGCCCCAGTGGCGCTCTCAGTGGACACTCACGCCATCACTGGTCCTTGCTCCGCCACTGGGAGCCTGTCTCCACTGTCACCTCCATGAGTTCTCTATGTCACCTCTTCAGGAGCCCACCGTCTGAATGGGAGAACCTGGCAGAACTGGTTCCACTCCCTGTCCCCACTTCCAGAAGACATGTGGTTAGAAGATTCATGTGCACACCGTGGGAAACAGGGCCCGACACCCCGCAGACCTCCGCGTTTCCTCCAAAGAGACAGGCTGCCCAGTGTGGCTGCAAATCACAGCAAATGTCCCCTAGAGTAGGTAAAACTGGAGAAGATATTAGAGTCATTGGGCCTCAGGCATATTCAATCTTTCTACATGGGTGGGCAAGATGACTCATGCCTATAATCCCAGCACTTCAGGAGGCTGAGGCAAGAGGATCTCTTAAGCCCAGGGCAACATACAAAACATGAAAACATTAGCTGGGCATGGTGGCACACACCTGTAGTCCCAGCTACTTCAGAGGCTGAGATCAGTTGAGCCCGGGAGGTCAAGGCTGCAGTGAGCTGTGATCGCACACTGTAGTCACTCCAGCCTGGGTGACAGAGCGAGGCCCTGTCTAAAAGAAATAAATAAATCCGTCTTTTAACATGTTAGTTCATTTAATTTGCACAGCTCTGGGGAGAGTTCCTTGCCTCCAGCTTTACGGATTTCCAAGACTAAAGAGATGGAGTAACTTGCTCAAGGTCCCACAGTTAAAAGGCCATGAACAGAGATTCCAGGGTGTAGCAGGTGGCTCCAAAGCCCGTGCTCCTCCCAGGCAGCCTCCCCGGCATCTGACATGCCCACAGGTGAGGCAGGCTGAGGAGTGGTCTGGGCGTCAGGTGTCTGTCTATAGAGGAGGGTCTTGGAGAAGGTGTCTTAGTGGGCGATGGTTGCCATAAGAAACTACCACAGCCTGGGAGGCTGCCACAGAACTTCTTTTCTCACATGCCTGGAGCTTTGCCGAGATCAAGGTGTTGGCAGGATTGATTTTTTCTGAGGCTTCTCCCCTTGACTGGCAGACGGCCGTCTTCTCCCTGTGTCCTTCCTCTGCACATGTCTGCATCCTAGTTCCCTTTTCTTACAAGGACATCCACCATATTGGATCAGGACCCACCCTAATGACCTCATTAACATAATTGCCTCTTTATTTTATTTATTTATTTATTTTGAGAAGGAG
Organism: Macaca thibetana thibetana; assembly: GCF_024542745.1. Lineage (NCBI taxonomy): Eukaryota > Metazoa > Chordata > Mammalia > Primates > Cercopithecidae > Macaca > Macaca thibetana. The sequence continues at coordinate 108,717,290 of NC_065592.1, read as the reverse complement.
TCTCGCTCTGTCGCCCAGGCTGGAGTGCAGTGGCGCGATCTCGGCTCACTGCAAGCTCCGCCTCCCGGGTTCACGCCATTCTCCTGCCTCAGCCTCCTGGGTAGCTGGGACTACAGGCGCCGCCACCACGCCCGGCTAATTTTTTGTATTTTTAGTAGAGACGGGGTTTCACAGTGGTCTCGATCTCCTGACCTTGTGATCCGCCCGCCTCGGCCTCCCAAAGTGCTGGGATTACAGGTGTGAGCCACCGCGCCCGGCCTATAGTTGCCTCTTTAAAGGCCTCATCTCCAAATACAGTCTTATTCTGAAGTATGAAGGGGTTAGGATTTGTTTCAGTTTTTTTTTTGAGACAGAATCTCACTCTGTCACCCAGGCTGGAGTGCGGTGGCACAACCACAGCTCACTGTAGCCTCCAACTCCTGTGCTCAAGCAATCCTCCTGCCTCAGCCTCCTGAGTAGCTGGGACTACAGGCATCCACCACCGTGCCCGGCTAATTTCTTTTATTGTGGACATGGGGTCTCACTATGTTGCCCAGGCTGGTCTTGAACTCCTGGCCTCAAGCAATCCTCCCACCTCTCAAAGTGCTGGGATGACACATGTGAGCCACCACACCAAGACTTTAACATAGGAATCAAGAGCAGCTGGAGGACAATTCATCCCAAAACAGGAGGGACACCAGTCAGGGAATTATTTCTCACAGGAGATGACAGGGAGGGCAGTGACGAGGCCCAAACAGATAAGCCCTGTTCCCCCACTTCCCAAGTCTGGTGAATGATGCCCCACCTGCTTTCACCTTCATCCGGACTGCTGCTGGTTTGGTCTTTATTTTCAGCCTCGTTAAACCCAAGGCAAAGGTATCATTCTTTGATTCTCAATATAACTTCTCTGTTCCAGGTTAAATTATCCTTCAATCAATGGTGTTTTTGCCTATTTTGCACAGCAAGATTCCGTGTAGCTCTGGCCTCTAACTGCCAGACCTATGCTGGGACACCCACGCACTGAAGGCATGCTGTCAACCGAATTGCATCCTCCCTAAACTCATATGTGGACACCCTAACCCCCAAAGTGATGGTGTTTGGAGAAGGGACCTTTGGGAGATAATCGGGTTTAGATTTGAAGCTCGTGGTGGAAGAGAAGGTAGAGAGCTTGCCCTTGTCATCTTTTCTCCTACCAGGACACAGACAGAAGGCAGCCGTCTACCAGCCGGAGAGAGAGCCCTCACCAGAAACTGACCATGCTGGCACCCTCGTCTTTCACTTCTGGCCTCCAGAACTCAGAAAATGAATTTCCGTTGTGTAAGCCACCAGTCCAGGATATTTTGTTATGAAATGACTATGACAGGGAGGGGAGCTGTTCCGCGCCTGCTGCCTCAGCCTGCATGGCTCTCCCTGCACCCACCTCCTCATCTTTCTATCTTCTTGTCTCTTCCCTTCCCCTATCTCTCCTATGAATTAGCTCCTTAGGGCTACCGTAACAAAAGTACCACACCTGTGGCAGCTTAAAACAAGAGAACCAACCTGGTGAAACCCTGTCTCTACCAAAAATACAAAAACAATAATAATAATAAAATTAGCTGGGCGCGGTGGCGGGCACCTGTAGTCCCAGCTACTCAGGAGGCTGAGACAGGAGAATGGCGGGAACCCGGGAGGTGGAGCTTGTAGTGAGCCGAGATTGCACCACTGCACTCCAGCCTGGGCGACAGAGCAAAACTCCGTCTAAAACAACAAACAAAAAACCAACAACAACAACAACAAAAAACAAACAAGAGAAACTTGCTGTCTCACAGTTTTGGAGACCAAAAGTCCAAAATCAATGTGTTCTCTGATCTCTGAAGGTTCTGGGGTAATCCCTCCCTTGCCTCCTCCCACTTGTGGTGCTTCCTGGCATTTCTTGGCTGTGACAACGTCACTCCCATCTCTGCCTCCAAGTTCACACAGCTTTCTTCCCTCTGTTTCAAATCTTCTCCTTTCTCTTGCAAAAGTACCTACTACTCATTGGACTCAGGGCCCACCTTAAATCCAGGATGATCTCATCTTGAGACCTGTAACTAGATCATATCTGCAAAAATCCCATTTCCAAAAACAAGGTCACATTGGCAAGTACCGGGGTAAGGACTTGGAGCTATCTTTTCGGGGACACTTTTCTACCCTCCACACCCACATACCTTCTCCCCACCACACCTCATCTTCCTGCCTCCACATTCTGGAGCTCACCCTGCTGTCCCGTCCTCTGCCTCCAGGCTTTGACCCAGGGCTGGACGGGAGCTGGAGCAGGGGGCCCAGGCATTGCATCTGGACTCCACAACAAGACGCTCAGTACCTACGAGTCCAACTTTCAGTCTCCAAGTGTGAGCATACACAGCAATCTCACAAAGAACCTTCTCACTGGGAAGGAAATGGCTTACACATTAACATGAGTGCGCTTAGACAAAGAAGAGCTGGCAACGTTGCAATGCTGGAGACAAGTCCCAGCAGCCAGTTGTGCCTTGTTAGAGACTCATTGATGTTGGGTGGCCTGGATTCCATTGTCACCAATGATATGATCATATGGGCCATGTTCCAAATGCCTCTGGCTGTGTTCAGAGGATGAGAAGGGGGAGAGTTAAACAAACCCCCATGCAAAATCTGAAGGCTTTATTCATCCACCCTGGCACTGCTTTGCCCACTGAATAAAACATTCTGTACCCAGGGGCAAGCCCAGGCCCCAGCTGGTACCGTTCCCAATGTCCCACAGGCCTCCAGGCCGCCCTTCAGCACAGACTCCTCCAGAACACTGTGCTCGGGGGCCACCAAGGTTCCAGCTCCAAGATGCAAACTCTGCCCCAATTGCCAAGGGAGTGGCTGTCTTTGCAGGGCATTGTCTGTGAGTCCTTGATCCCTGTCTTCACTAATGGCAATCCCAGGAAACCGCCTGTGGATAAAAGCCTGCTCAGCCCTGGGGAAGAAACAGGTGCAGCTGGGCTCAAATTGTCCAGCTGAAGACAGAGCTCAGCCTGGAAGGGACACAGCTCAGTCACCACTGTGCCAGGCAGCTCTTCCTTTTATATAAACATTTGAGGGCGGGGCTCTCAAGCCCCACTGCCCCCAGTCCTACCTTTTCTCCACTGTGACTACAGAGGGTTGTTTTGTTGTTGTTGTCGTCGTTGTTTTTGTTTGTTTGCTTGTTTTTTGGTTTTTGAGGTTTTTTTTTTTGTTTGTTTGTTTGTTTTGAGGCAAAGGGATAACTAAGAGCAATGGCTGCTCTTTCCGAGGGGCGCCTGGAACCGTCTGGTGTGGGAGTTTTTCTTCATTCGGCACAATTTCAAACTTGGGAGCTTTCACAAAGGCGTGGGTGGCTGTTTTACTCCTTGAGAAAAGTCTGACATATTTAGAGTTGCTGAGACCCGGGAGCGGTGTCTAATACTTTGGAAACTAGCAGGGGTTGCTTTATTTCCCATTCTTGATTCTACATTGAAAGCGGGGTATCTTGTTATGCAGATCCTAACACTCTGCCCCTCCCCAAATCCAAAGGAAAGGCAAGGTCGTTTCACTGGAAATGTGGTAAGCATTTAGGAGACAATGGGATTGTCCCCAGTGCGGGGCGAGGGTGGGTAAGAAACACACAGGTGGGCCGGTTAATGACGTCGGGAGCTGTGGCTTTATGGAGATTTATGTAAGCATGATGAATTGCACACAGCCATTTGTCTCTATTCCCTCCCAACCCTCCGTGAAAGTGACAGGAAAGAGATAAAAAGACATTGGTTCACAAAAGCAAAGAGAACATGAAAGGAGTCACAGCAGAGAGAGGTCAACTGAATGACTGCAAGAGGAAGTCAGATCTAGCAGTGAGTAACTGAGCAGACCACAGGATGCAGAAAGCTAGCACTGCAAAGGGTGGGGCAGGAGCTGCTGGGCAGATTCACAACACAGAACCCAGAGAGTCTCGGAAGTGGAAGCATAGGGCATTGCTCGTGGGGACGATCTCGGTGGGCTAAAAACGAGAGGATTAATTGAAAATCTGTAAAAGAAGAAGTTAGAGATTCCCTTGCCTACTTCACTCAGGACTGGGACCACCCCTCCCTTATCCAGAAGAAGACAAGTGAATGGGGGGAGTCATTGTCACTCTCTAGAGAGGACAAAGGAAAGGGAGTCCAGGCTCAGGACCCAGGTCTAGGTGAAAACAGTGGAGTGTAATAAAAATCAAGCCCTGTGGCATCCCCTTTCCTCACTTGGCTGTGAACTAGGCCAGGCTCAGGAAATTAGAGAATTCTTCTCTGGGGAAATTCAGCAATCCCAGAGACAGGATTTGCAGATAATAATGTTTAAGAGTTTCTCAACAAAATAGCCAGTTTCCTTCTGGGAAGTCCTACCAAAAGAAAAACCCTTGCATGCAGAGTTTCCAATAACCTTATTTATTTGTTTATTTTTAAATTTTTGAGACAGGGTCTTGTGGTGTCACCCAGGCTAGAGTGCAGTGGGGTTACCATGGCTCGCCGCCACTTTGACTTCCCAGGCTCAAGTCATTCTCCCACCTCAGCCTCCCAAGTAGCTGGGTCTACAGGCATGTGCCATCATGCCCAGCTAATTTTTAAATTTTTTTGTAGAGACAGGGTCTTGCTTGTCTCAGGCTTGTCTCGAACTCCTGGGCTCCAGCAATCCTCCCACCTTGGCATCCCAAAGTGCTGGGATTATAGGCATGAGCCACCACACCTGGCCTCCAATCATTTTTTTAGTCTAATCATTTGCCCTTTAAATATGAATGAACTCAGGATTAGCAGATAACTGAGGAAAGTCTTTATGAAAGAAAGAAAAAACATAATAAAGGAATGAGAGGTAATATAGAGAACAAGATACCTTTATAAAATTTGTAATTCATTTTTTAGTGGAAAAGGGAGGTGTTGCATCCATAAAACAAGATCCAGGTGCCATATTAAGAGGAACACATAAAAATGATAACATGAAATTTTAAAACTTCCTCATAAAAGTTGGAAGATAAGGAGGATCTCTGATGCTAGAATCATAGAGCTTTTGCTTAAGAATTGATTACAATGTTTTTCAGATCCTGAGTTCTAGCAGAACAGCTGACATCAACCAGTGCGAAAACCTTTACAGAAGAACTACATCAGCATGAGAATAAGTTTCTTCATCTCCCCTTCCCATGACTTTACCCTGAATTCATCAATCAATCAATGATCCCCACACCTCAGCCCACTCCAAACCCCTTAACATCCCTAGCCCCAAACTCCTCAGGGAGGTGGATGTGCAGTTTCCTCTCATCTCATTAGGCTGCCCTATAATTATTTAATTTGTTCTCTGCTGCTCCCTGGTGTCTCAGCATACTGACTTGTTGTGCATTGGGCAGATGAGTCTATTACAAGAGTCCCACCAACTACTGTAGTATTTATGACAACAGATCACCTTGGAATTTCAAAATACTGGGAAAAGTGAGAAAACTCTAAATCTGCTGGAGAGAAAACCAGAGCCACATAAAGGAGCAGTGTATTAGTCCATTCTTACACTGTTAATCAAGACATACCCAAGACTGGGTAATTTATTAAAGAAAAGACATTTAATGGACTTAACAGTTCCACATGGCTGGGGAGGCCTTACAACCATGGTGGAGGGCAAAGGAGAAGCAAAGGCATATCTTACATGGTGGCAGGCAAGCGAGTGTGTGCGAGGCAACTTCGCTTTATAAAACCATCAGATCTCATGAGACTTATTCACTATCACAAAAACAGCACAGGAAATCCTGCCGTCATGATTCAATCACCTCCCACAACATGTGGGAATTATGGGAGCTATAATTCAAGATGACATTTGGGTGGGGACACAGCCAAACCATATCGAGCAGGAATCAGAATGGTACTGGGGTTTTCAAGAACAAGACTAGAAGCCAGAAGGGTGATGCCTTCCAAGTGATTTCCAACCTAGCATTTTTAGCCCCCAACCCACAATGCAAAAACATCTTACTTTCAATAAAAGTGTGAAAGTAAGATAAAAACATTGTTCAGACATGCCAGTCTCAAAATATTAATTCAAACACCACTACTTTTTATTGATTTTATTTTCAGGAAGCTGGTGGAGGTTGTGTGTCATCAAGCGAGAAAACATACCAGGAATGAGGAGGACGTAGGACACAGGAACAGGACATCCATCAAAAACGAGAACTCCCGGGGTGATGGAGAAGATTCCTAGGTTGATAACAGCTCTATAGCTGGCCTAAGGAAACACTAGTCCATACTGAAGAGAAAAGTTCTGGAAAAGATAAGGAAAAGAAATCTATAGTAAAGGGAGAACTGAGTAGAATATCTGATAGATTTAAACAGAAATCTCTAGGAAGATAATCACCAAGAAAAACAGGAGTCACATAGATTACCTGGTGTATTGGAACGTTTTGAGAAATGTATACTCAGGCTAAGAATTTGAGGATGAGTAAATGACAGGTATAGTACACACTAGGAAATGAAAATAAGGCAACTAGAAACTCCCAGGGAAACAGTGATCATGAGAGAGAAAAAAAATAGCACACTATTGCACTAAGTTGTTTATATAATCATGATATTGTAAAAACAGAACTTTGATTTAACCAAAAATTAAACTGTAGAGAAAACTATATTGGGAGAGTGTGAAGAGGGAGTCTAAATAAAAGGAGCCAAAATTTATATTTAATGGTGAGAAGTTAATTGAGATCTAAAACTGAAAAAATTAGGAAAGAGCAATGTAAACTTGTTGCTTCACAGTATGGACGTAAACATCAGAAGAAAGAACTAAAAGAGTTAAAATGTTTGCCAGAGGAGTGGGAATGAGGGCGAGTGGGGTGGGTGGACAAAGACTACTTTGGTTTTGTGTTGTTGTAAAATACGTTCACTTTTAAAATTGTATTAAACTATGTTCATATGTTGATAAAAAATTAAAATTAAAATGTTTGTTGGAGGTCTCTGACTTTGATATTTAGGAAACAAGGCAAACCGCATTTTTTAAAGTACTTGTTAAATACTTGCTCACACATGGCAAGTTTTAGGCACCAGAACAGTGATTTATACTGCATCCCTCCTGAGCAGATGTGGTTTGACCACAATGAGATGTCACCTCACATGTGTCAGGAGAGCTTTTACCGAGATGAAAGATAGTAAGTGTGGCCAGGATGTGAAGAAAAGGAAATCCTTGCACGTTGTTGGTGGAAACGTAAATTAGCGCATCCGTTCTGGAAAACAGTCTGGTGGCTCCTCAAAAAACTAAAAATAGAACGACCGTGTGATCCAGCAATCTCACTTGTGGATATGGGAAATGATATCAGTGTGTCTAAGTATGTCCGAGAGATAGCTCTACTGCTATGTTCATTGAAGCGCTATTCACAATAACCAAGATAAGGAATCAACCTAAGTGTCCATCAACGAATGAATGAAGAAAATGTGGTATTCAGCCTTAAAAAGATAAGGGAGCCCCGCCTGTAATCCCAGCACCTTGGGAGGTGGAGGTGGGTGGATCACGAGGTCGGGAGCTCAAGACCATCCTGGCTAACACGGTGAAACCCCATCTCTACAAAAAAATACAAAAAACTAGCCGGGCGAGGTGGTGGGTGCCTGTAGTCCCAGCTACTCTGGAGGCTGAGGCAGGAGAATGGTGTGAACTCGGGAGGCGGAGCTTGCAGTGAGCTGAGATCGTGTCACTGTGCTCCAGCCTGGGCCACAGAGCCAGACTCCGTCTCAAAAAAAAAAAAAAAAAAGAAAAAAAGAAAAGAAAAGGGAATCCCGTCATTTTCTGACTATATGGGTAAACCTGGAGGGCATTATGTTAACTGAAATAAACCAGGCACAAAAGACAAACACCTCAAGATCTTACTCATATGTGGAATCTTAAAAAGTCAAACTCAGAGGAGCACCAGGGACTGGATGGCGGAGGGATGCTGGGAAGATGTTTGATAAAGGATACAAAATTTTGGTGAGATAGGTGGAATAAGTTCAAGACATCTATTGTACAACATGGCGACCCCATTTAATAACAATGTACTGCATTCTTCATAATTGCTAAGAGAGTATATTTTAATTGTTCTCACTGCAAAAAGAGAGCTAAGTATATGAGGTAATGCATGTTACTCTGATTTAGTCATTCCACAATGTATACACACTTTAAAATGTGTTGTACATGATAAATATATATAATCTTTATTTGCAAATTGAGAATAAATAAATAAGAAAGAAAAATATGTTTTGATATACAGTATCAGTTTTGTTCAAAAAACAGCTATAGAGCACTTACTGTGTTCCTGTCACTGCAGAGGGGACTGGGGCTAGAAAGGTGAAGAAAGCTCCCTCTTTACCCCTGAAGATCCTAGAATCTGGTGGTGCAGGCAAAGCCCTGTGGTGAGCTCAGGTCTGGGGAGGAGCCCACGGCATTGTGGGAGAAGCTCAGGGGCTGGGGAGGAACCCGCAGCATTGTGGGAGAAGCTCAGGGGCTGGGGAGGAACCCGCAGCATTGTGGGAGAAGCTCGGGTCTGGGGAGGAACCCACGGCACTGTGGGAGAAGCTCAGGTCTGGGGAGGAGCCCACAGCATTGTGGGAGAAGCTCGGGTCTGGGGAGGAACCCATGGCATTGTGGGAGAAGCTCGGGTCTGGGGAGGAACCCACAGCATTGTGGGATAAGCTCAGGGGCTGGGGAGGAGCACTGGCATTGTGGGAGACACTCAGGACTGGGAGGATCCCACGGCATCATAGGAGAAGCTCAGGGGCTGGGGAGGAGCCCACGGCATCATGGGAGAAGCTCGGGTCTGGGGAGGAACCCACGGCATTGTGGGAGAAGCTTGGGTCTGGGGAGGAGCCCACGGCATTGTGGGAGAAGCTCAGTGCTGGGAGGAGCCCATGGCATTGTGGGAGAAGCTCAGTGCTGGGAGGAGCCCATGGCATTGTGGGAGAGGATGCAGGACAGTCTAAGGTGGTCATTTTGATTTAAGTACTTCATGTGCTTTCTAAGCAACGCACATTATTAACATTACCCTAGTAAGACATACTTTTGCTGCCTGCGTTATTTCAGATCTGCACATAAATTTTTTTATATGTAATGCTTATATAACAAAAAATACAACCTTTTTTTAAAGGTCTATGAAAGCTGAAGGTGTTATTTGCCCCTCCAAAATTTCATTTTCAACAATATAAATTCTTTCAAATACAGAGAGAATCGTTAGACATGTGATTGCACTCTCGAGTTGAGAATAAAGGATTACATTATGACCCAAATATTTGTTAGAACCACAGCAGCTAACATGGTATGTAATATGTTCAACATATCCAGTCAAAACGACAACTCCTCTGGATTTAAAAAGAAACCAAGTGGTTGGGGGTAACCTGGAGTATTACCTGCTCAGCACATTCCTTGCAGGGCCTTGCCACAGGGCCTAGCCTTGGCAGGAGGCACCACACACAAGTCAGGCCCATGGAGTCCGCCCCTGGGATCAGAGGTGGAGAAGTAGCCCTCTCTTTTCCTTTGGAACACAAGCTGTACAGATGTCATGTCAGAGCGTTTTCCTCCATGTCCCCTGCAGCAGCAGGAAGCTTAGAGAATAACATTAATAATTTACGACAGGCCAGGCCCTGTACTAAGGATTTCCCCTGTATTAAATTACTTAATCTTTACAGCAACCTTTAGAGGCAGGTTCTAATGAGATCCCCATTAAACAGATGCACAAACTGAGGCACAAAGGGGTGGAACCAGATTTCCAAATCCAAGCTCTCTCTCAATACAGAGAACAGAAGCCAGAAATGAGGACACGCGACTTGAGTCACTTTCAGTGGAGAAAGTTCTCACTGGTTCAGCGCCCTGACTGATGCACGCATCCTGTCTAAAACCTAAGCTAAGAACTCTTCTCAACTTCCTTGTTAATTGGAAGAAAATGGGTATTACTGGTGTCACTGGTACCAAAAACCACAGAGACTGAGGTGCAGAATGTTGAACATCAAGTGTGAAATAGGGAATTGGGCCCCCAAGGACACACTTGGGCCACCTCCCTCACTCTGGGTGAGGGCATATCTGTGTGGGACACAGCTACTGCCAAGGATGGCAAACAGAAAAAACGAACCTGGGTTCCCAAGGGTGTCCTTTGAGATGTGAAATTAACCAGCCTCAGAGCCATCCAACGTCTGGACTTGTGCTTATATTCAATGTTTTCTTGTTTGGAGTTGGGGGTTTCTATTAGCTGTAGCGAAAAACATCCTGATACTCCTGTATTAGGAGCTTACACTGTATAAGGAATATATAGTTTACAGAAAACTATATATGTGTGTGTACACACACATATAGATTCATTTCAAGTCCTGAAAACTCAGTTTCTTCCTCTGAGAAAAATGGGCCCAAAATACCCATTATTAGATTGGTTATGAAAGAAAGGGATATGTGTAGTGCATGAAACAGTTCAGACTCAGTCCATAGCAGGTCATGTTACAGGTAAGAATGCACTGTCATCCCTGATCCGTGTAACCCATTTAAGCTAACATAGGCACACAATGCATTCAACCTGAGGAAAGCAAGTACTAGTGTAATATTTGGTTATGTGACAAGTTAGCGGGGTGGGGGCCATGAAGATTGAGGTCAGAAGGGTCCCCTGCTGGCACCCAACTCATTGCACCACATAGCACACCTCAACATCAAGCCCTCCCTCGAAGTGATGGTTTCTATCAAGCGTGAGAGAATAGTCACAAGATTTATGCCTGGAGAACTAAACAATTTATAAACTTGAGGTTTACCACGAACACACCACGTTTTCTTCCAGATGGGCTATGCAGCTAGAACCCAAATTAGGAAGGCCCAGAAAGTTGCTACTCCTAGTCCAGACCCCAGCCCAGGTGGGAATGCCTTGCAAGCAAAGTCTCTGGTGTAATTAGCAAATGTCACAAAGGGGCGGGATCTGGTTCCTTTGTATTTATTTCATCAGACAGGCTGAAATGGGAATAGGAAATGAAAAACACACTTTCAATTCAACCTCAGAGGGTCCCCTACTTTCTGGCCAAGGCACATTCCTTGGAGGAGGCTGGAGAAGAGGCACCGCTGCTCACAGCAGCCCAGTGTGTTCATCTCTGCTTTGATACGGTTCAAAAAAATAAGCAACTTCAGCTTTTGAATGGAATATTTTTTCTCTGATGATTTGGCCTGTGGGACTACGGATTCATACACGTGGCTCTAGAAAAGGCCTAGAGTTTACCCTATGGCTTCTTCTTTGGGGACTGTCCTTCCACACACCAGGTGGCTTGGTGGGGCTGCCAGTCACAGTCCCTCCTCTACCAGGGAGCAGATCCGGTCCCACAGTGGGCAGAACGCCCCAGGCCCGGGTCTACTTCAGGGATAGGTGAGCAGCTGAAGCTGAATTCTCCAGGGATCATCTGGAGAGCAGGGCTTGATACTGGTGACTCCAAGATGTATTTTGTCAGGACTGCATAGCATTTCCCACAGCAGAAACTTTTGTTTTAAAAAATCCAACTTTCTGGTTTTTCTTGAGAATTGGAGGTTCTGACCACAGGGAACTACATCTCTGGAAGGCCGTGACTGGGCCACAGAATCTCCACTTGTCACAGTGCCCAGACACACGTCTACTTCCCGTGGAGCCCTGTGACCTGCTCAGCAGAGCAAACTGGGGAGACCGCCCTCGGCCTGGAGTCGCTGGGCAAGGAGGCCGTCCAGCAGGGCTTCCGGCCACTGCCTTTCTCCCTGCAGGAAGCAGCAGGAGAGAATGGGGTAAGTTCAGAGGGTGCAGGTCTCGGAACTGAGTCGGAGCAGGGCTTAGGGACTCAGCTGGACTTTGCCGCTTTCTAGTTGTGACTCTTGCTTCTCAACTTCTCCATCTGCAAAATGGCCTGAGGATAGAACCTGTGTCATGAGTTGGTGAGGGTTAGATGCAGGGACTTGTGTGATCTGTGTGCCATGCTCAATACATATTAGCTTCCACTGTTACCACTTGAGTCCCTGAGCCATCCCCGAACTGCCCAGCTACAGAAGCCCAGAAAGTTCCTTTGCTGTTTAAGCTAGTGTAGGGCCTTCTGCCACTCACAAGTTTAATAGCCATCAATACAACCTACAAATCTTTCTCTCCAAAAATTGCTGACTGGGCACAATGGCTCACAGCTATAATCCCTGTGCTTTGGGAGGCCGAGGCAGGAGGATCACTTGTGGCCAGGTGTTTGCCACCAGCCTGGACAGGAGAGCAAGACCCTATCTCTACAAATAATAATAATAATATGATAAAACAAGTAGCCAAGGGTGGTGGCATGTGCCTATAGTTCTAGCTGCTTGGGAGGCTAAGGTGGAAGGATCACTTGCGCCTAGGAGTTGGGGGCTGCAGTGAGCTCTGATTGTGCCACTGTACTCCAGCCTGGGTGACAGTCGAGACCCTGTCTCTTAAAAAAAAATACTGTTATTAAGCTTCCTAGGAAGGGAGACAACTTGTAGCCACTCATTGAAAAGACCCCAGAGGGCTATGGCATCACATTCGTGGATAGGATTTGAAGTTCCAAACACCTGATAAGTCTCTGTCCCTCCTTTTCTCACGAGGGCCTGATAAATGACCCATGTGATTTCAATTTGTTCTTACACAAGCAAGGAGCGAATACTACATTTTCTTCTCTTAAAAGCAACCTGTAAAACAAAGGTGCTGGGAGGATACAACTGAAAAGAACGTTTGCACCCCGCTGTCAGGGGTTGCGTTTCTCGGCAGGCAGCCCCGTTTTCTGCTGCAAGTGCTATTGGTTCTGTGCATCAGCAGAATCCATTTCAGGGTGCGGACTCCCGGCAAATCCTCATGGCGGACTCCCGGCAAATCCTCATGGCGTTCGGGGCTTCCTCCCACCGGGAGTGTCTATGTGTACAGGAGTCCCTCCTCCCCCACATGTGACTGAGCGCCAAAGCCCGCCGTGGGGGCATTTGCAACTTCTCAAAGGAAGTAAAGACAGCCCTTAAAAGGAACCGGTGCTTGTTCTCGGGATGTTTACAGTGAAGTAACCCCTGTGTCATTTTCCCTCGCAGGGAGGTCCTTCCTTGATTGCTAATAGTCTGTGTACTTTAGCCATGTGTGGTGCAGCCCATGGCCACGGCCCGAGCAGCCAGGGCCCTCCGCCCCGCAGCTTTCTTTCAACTGCACAGAACACAGCGAGGCTGGGCCGGCCTGGCCCACCCAGGGAGCTGCCGCAGAGTTCTCATGCAGGGGACCTCCCGGCAGTCTCCCCTCTCCCTGACCAGCCCAGGCCCGCCGTTCCCCTCGGAAATGGCTCAGCGGCCCTCCTGACCTCCTGCTCAGGACGCCTTCTTGCACTTTCCACCCCAGATCTGCGGCATGGTCACCATGCACATCCTTCCCAAGCCTCTCCTAAGCAAGTGGTTCTCTCCTGAAGAGCTCAGGGGAGACCCGGGAAAGATAGTGGGCAAAGCGGTGGGCACCAGAGTGGTCTTTAACCTCGCCGCCCCACCAAACGGCACTGGCCCCTCCAAGAAAGGTGCTCTGGGGAACTGCAGGTCTCTTGGAGGGACTGGAAAACACCCTGGAGGCCTGTGTGACTGCCTGGAGCTGAGGGACAGAGTTGGGAGGAAGAGGCGAGCAGGCATGGGCCAAGCCAGCGGGTCTGGCTCTGAGGCCTGTGGGGGATGGGATTTACATTTCACGCAGGAAATGGAAAGTGGGTGAAGGAGGAGCAAGAATGGGAGCAGGAAGGCTCCAGAGGGCTTCCAGGAAGAGAATAGGGGCACGGACGAGGGTGTTGGTCCTGCCATGTTCCAGGAGCTGATCTGATCGGTGCCCTCTTACATTCTACAGGGGTTGAAAAACCATAAATCAATAAAGAATACAGAAAAATTTCAAGTTGCAATAAGTTCTGTGTATTAAAAACTAGTCAGAGTGAGGGGTAAGGTGACGGCAAATGCTCCTTCTGTGGCCAAGTCCCGGCAGCATGAGTCAGTGCTTCCCAAAGTGGCCTGGTGACAAAGTCTGTGGAAACACCAATTCTGGGTCTCTGACTCACCCAATCAGCAGGTGCCTGAGGGGACCGGGCAGCGTGGACACTTACCAAGTGTCCCACGTGAGTCTTGTCATCAGATAAGTTTGGGAAACAGAGACGCGAGGACCATGCTCAGATAGACCTGAAATTTAACGTAGCTCCTCCTCACTCTCCTAAGCCTCGCCTTCCTTGCCTGTGAAATGGGAATCCTAACAGCGCTAGCCTCCAAGGGTTGTCATGAAGATTAAGGATAAGGGGTAGATAAGCCATTTGGCAGAGTGCCTAGCCCACAATAGGGGTGGTAAAATTTGGAGAAAGGGTTCTCTACAGCATGGCTGGTCATACTTGATTGCATTTCATTAAGTTGATGAGTCTACACTAAAGACTACTACATATGTTTCACACCTTGGAGTCAAAGACTCTCTTTCTCTTGCTCCCCAAGCTAAATCAAGTGACGCTGATCCCACATCTAAATAGTTCTTCAGCGGACCATGGCTCCCATCACGGTGGCTCATACTCCAGCCTAAGCCATCATCATCCCATCCTACTCTCCCTGGCCACCTCCAAGCCATCCATTCTCTAAACCACAGCCCTGCTGTTGTTTCTTGTTGGATTAAATTACTCTCTCCCTTAGTTTAACAGCTTTCCATCGCCCATCAAATAAAATCCAACATCATCCTCATGGCTCACCAAAGCTCACCTTGATCTGGCTCCAGCTTCACCACGAAAACCCTATCCCGGGAGTTCTCAGTTGCAACTTAAACTTGACTTATTCGGGAAGCCTTTGATCTCCCTCGGATATGTTCCCATTGCAACCTTCTGTAAAACCCATCGGACTTGCAGTGAATTTTCTATTGTCTGTCTTCTCCATGAAATGGGAAGCTCCATGAAAGCTAGGGTAGGTCCTGTCCTCTTAGAGACATGGTGGTGTATTGGGATTAAATTAGATAATAAGGGAGACCTAGTATGGTAGGTAAATCATTAAGGTTGTGGTAATGCTGAGATGCAGATCCAAGTCGAGCTGTTAATTACCAGACTTCCATATGCATGGTCAGTGCTAAGAGATATCTATATTTTTTTCATTTGTTGAGGGAGGAGTGATGGCAATTGATGCATGGTGATGATCTATAATGTCAGGCTACATCTACAGAGACAGCAATAGAGCCAGCCTGCACCCTCCACTCTTGGGTGTCAGGTGTCCTGGGTGGAGCAGTGAGGGAGAGGAGGATGTGCTCAAATTCCCACAAACAACCAACAGCAGTTTCACCACTAAGAAAAGCGGGCTATGATTATCTGCAAATCGCTCTTCTAAAAGACCACAATGAAGCAGGCTGTCACCCTGGTACTTACCTTTTGCCTCATACTACTGCCTGGTCAATGTACTTGCTCAAAATGGGCCACTGGTATCGGGAACAAACCCCAATCACAAAGCAGTTCATGTGAATAAGCGTAGGAATCCCTGGGGATTGTGTTAAAATGCAGATTACGATGCAGAAGGTCACAGTGGACCTCCGGCTCTGCATACACGGTTTGGGGTTGAGTGTGGGGTTTCCAGGGTTAGCCAGCTTGTGATGGAGTGGGAGGGACTGGGACCCCGGAAGACAACGAAATCCCAGAAATGGGGCTTATTTCATCTATAAAACATTTCTCCACTTCCTATCTCCAGGTCTGCACAACTGTGGGGTCAGCCACCCTCACCTCAACCAGGACTGGTAAAAATAGGCTCACATCCTGCTCAACTTTGATCCAGTCTCCGCACCTCCAGAGATCAAAATGACCTTTCCAAACTTTATTAGCTTTCCATAGCCTTCCAGACTCTTCTGTTGTTGATTTTTACAAAGAAAATAGGCAAACAACTGGAAGAAAGGGAGCTGGTTTACATGGATAATTCTCTTCCGTTAGCTTTAAAATTGTGGTGGAATTTCTGCTTTAGCTCAAAATACCTGCTGACCTTATTCTCCAATTTCAGCGCTTGAAGCAGACCCTCTGCCATGCAATCCCCACATTTGGTGAACGTGTAGAATTGTAGGCCAAGATGTTTGTGTTTATGTCCCAAACCCAGAATAAATAAATAGCTACATGGTATTGAAATCACCTGTCAAAATACCCACTGCAGTTCTGGGCACAAAGAGAAGTCTCTTGGTGTGATTGGCTTACTTGCTTGAAGAATTCAAAGGCTGTTTATCTCATTTAGTTTTTTTTTTTTTTAAGACCTATAATTACTGCATTTTGACCCCAAGGCAGCCAATTACTTCACAAAAGCCCGCTCCAGGAAACCAGACATTAGCCTGCCTAATTAGGCTGACATCACTCACAAACTGCTCTCATCACAATGCAGATGGACCCAGCCCCAGAAGGTCCTGCCCGTCAGAGGTGACTGCGGGTGGCATTGCGTTGTGTGTTGTGTTTTGTTTTTTACTACTTACTTTTATGTGTTCCTTGAAGCCCAGTCCCTCTCCCAGAGTCGGACTCTCATCAAAAAGAAGGGGCTCCGGGACAAACGGGTCTCCTTTATTGCAGGAGGAGGAGGAAGCTGGAAAAAAGAAATAAGAAAGGAAAGCAGCCGAAGTTGTAAATTCCTTCTAACATAGGAAATCATTCTTTGCCCTTTAGGAAAAGGGTTTGTTGTTTCAGCCGCTCAGGCCCATTTCCTCGCCCCTTTTGTCCTTGCACATCTTGGGGGTTAACTTCTGTTTGGGTTCTATGAGGCTGAGCAAATTAAGGGAGGAAAATGTCCCAAGCATGTAGAATTCCCTCCCTCTAAAGAATCAGACACCTCCCGAAGGGGTCCTGTCAGGTGGGTTACAAAGTCATCAGACCCCTTTTACCCATGGAGAAGTGGATAGAAAGATGGCGTGTGGGGTCTGGGTGGGAAGACGGCACACGGGGTCTGGGTTAGAAGATGGCACGTGGAGTCCGGGTTGGAAGATGGTGCATGAGGTCTGGCTGCTTAGCATTCAGCCAAGCCCTAGATCACCAGCCTGGGGGACAAAATCTCCCTTGACCTTTAAGTCCAGGATGTTCCAGTAATTGAAAGAACAGTCTACACATAGAGAGATTTTCCAGGCAGAAGGGGAATGGGTGATTCTCTTCCAGGAGGACAGACTAGAGGGATCTCCCTAACAACGTACCACAGGATGCCTTGGAAGACCAAATGATGGTGATTTGGTTTGGGTGGGTCTCAGAAAGCAGGATGTGGCCCCAGTCAGCTCAAGTCAACTTTCCATAAGGGTCAGAATGGCCTGGGCAAGTCAGCTCTGTGAGGTCAGACCCTGCTGGTGTTAAAGAATTATTCTCACACTTGGTAAAATATAAGGAAGACTTGATTCAGGATGATTTCCATCGATGTCAAGACTATCAAATGGGGGAAAGAGATGGGGCTCAACTCCGACGCCCAGGAAGAGAGCTGGGGGTTTACAGCCGATGAGCAGAGTGAGAGGTCAGTGGATGGAAAAGCACTAAGAGAGTTGTTGCTATGCTGACTTAACAGCGTTCTTGCTGAAGGCAGGCAAGGGTGATCACATGCTAAAGGTAGGAGATGAGGAATTTGAGCAGTTATCAAATTCCTTAAGGACGATCAGGCATCGAGGGTGGTGGAATTCTCACCAAACTGACTTAGCAGGATCATTGCAACAACTGGACAAGACAGGTTGAAGGCAGGACTCAAGGATGAGGCCTCATTGAGAAGAGGGATCAGGGAGCCCAACTAAAGTGTGGTCAAGGAGAGAGCCTATGTCAGTGGAAAGTTGCAAAGCAAAAGGCACAGGAAGCACCTGGACCCTGTGTTTCATGGTTTTAAAACAAGGACCAGAAACAGAATGAAGCGGCCTTGAGCCAGGAGGAGTGGGTGCCTTTGGTGTGCACATGGCTGGGCAGGGGTGCTGCTGGCCTCAGGATGGTTCAGTGGCTCTGGCACCCTGGCCCACTAGAACACAGTGGAAGGTATGACACAGCAGGGGAGGCACATGCTTGTGGGCTCCCGAGGCCATTCTCTCTCTCTCTCTCTCTCTCTCTCTGGCTCCCTACAGATGAAAAAGTCAAGACAGACCAGGTACAGTGGCTCCTGCCTGTAATTCCAGAGCTTTGGGAAGCCAAGACAAGCAGAGATCACTTGAGCCCAGGAGTTCGAGACCAGCCTGGGCAATATGGCAAAATCCCATCTCTACAAAAAATACAAACATTAGCTACTTGGGAGGCTAAGGTGAGAGGATCACTTGAACCTGGGAGGCAGAGGTTGCAATGAGCCATGATTGTGCCACTACCCTCCAGCCTGGGTGATACAGTAAGATTCTGTCTCAAAAAAAAAAAAAAAAAAAAAAAAAAGAGTCAAGCATTCTGTGAGGACCCTCAAAGCACTCAAGGCAGCCAGCAGCATTTGTTGCTGAACCAGCTGTGAAAAGACGGAAAAGCTTACTCAACTCTACCTTGTATGGCAGTTTGAGAATCCCAGAGGCAAGTTCCCAGAGATGTACAGAAAAAGGCAAGAGCAATGCTGCCTGTGCATTCTTGCTCAATGGTGTCTTAGAGGTATGAATAACTGTAAAATGGTGATTCCAACACTTTGAAGGACCATCTTAAAGGCAAACTACCTAATAACGTTCGTGTTTCATGGTTTGGCCTTTCAGCAGATTGCCGTCTTTCTCACCAAGCTACCATTTTCTCAGAGTGAGTTGGCTGAGCCCCACAGGGCTTACAAACGTGCATGTGTATGGTGTCTGTGTGTGTGTGTGTGTGCGTATGTGTAAGAAAGAGAATTTTTTAAAAGAGGTAACTGTGACTCTAGTAGCAAATGAACTTGTGCCAAATATTTTTATTTAATTAGTTCAAGAACGAGGAAGATGTTAGAACTGGTTCAAAGGAGAATCCAAAGAACAGAGACGTACGTAAACCACAGATGCAAATAGCTCCTTCCACAGTGCAGGAGGGAAATCCAGTTATCTTTTTGGTCTGTTCCACAGTCTTTCACAATTTCCCCTCCTTTGCAGTAAACACACACACACACACACACACACACACACACACGGGCATGGGCACACTCTCCCACCTTCATGCCTTTGTTCATGTTGGTGACTTTTGAACAAAATCACTCTCTCTTCTCTTCTCTGCAAGTCCAAACATGACTTGCCGGACCCCCTCCTAACAAATCAGCATCTCTAAGGGTGGGACCCAGTGCTCTGCCTTTCCGACGTGCTTCCCCGGGTGCATCTCCAACGCGCAGGCTTTGGAAACTCCAAGTGCGGAACGCAAGTTCTGCCCCTCGGGGTTCAGGAAAGGGAGACTTTCACCCGCACCGGAGTTATGAGGAGATGCTTCCTACAGGAGGCGGGTTCCAGATAGGAGCTTGAATCACGGGCAGGATTTGAAGAAGAGAGGCGAAGGCATTTTAGGAAGTGGGCAGCCACGGAGGGAAGGGCAGGGGGTCAGAATCAGCCTGGGGAACCCAGGCTTCCACCCCGAGCATGCAGGAGGAGGGGAACATTCAGCGAGTGCAGCTGACGCAGGCCACAGAGGACCAAAGGGTGGACAGGAGGGTTAGACCCAGGCCAGAGGTAGTGCACATTTTTTAAAGCAGGGGATTAAAATGAGAACAGCAATGTTTTTAAAAGGCTTATGGGGACATCATATACAACAGAGGATCTGCTCCCTGAGGACAGGCAGGCATGAAAACATACTTGACTCCGGAACGTGCCCCTTCAGCTCAGTCTGGGCCTTGTGACTTACAGAAGGCAGGTTAAGGAGGGCGATGCTCATTCACAGAACAAGAAGCGGCCAATTTCCTGAAGCGGAGCCGCGGAGAGATGAATACACAAACAGGCAATGCTCAGACCGAACGAAAAGAGAACTCTGATCCGCCATCTGCAGCGACCAGACCAGGAAACCGAGCCGTGACCTACAGGAGCCAGCCCAGAAAGCCAGCGACAGTCTACACGTCAGACCACTATCTCTGGCAACTGGTCCAAGAGGCCGAACGATAACCTCTGGAACAACTAGCCCAAAAAGCCCAGGACTTGACTCATAACTGACAACTTCCCTAATTTTTGTCCCCACTCCCCACTTAGGAGCAGACCGAGAAAGCCAAATATCCTCCTGAGCCAGTCCCACAGGACGCCCCACTTCCGGTCAGCCCACCTCAGCTTCCCAGGCCGGTAGCCTCCTACCAGGACACACCTGAAGCCCTCGCTTGTGTCCCCTATGAAGCTTTCCCACTCCTCTGCCTGCCTTTGAGTCTCTGCCAAACACAAGCAATGGCAAGCGCTGAAGAAATAGCCTTGGCTTGTTCTCTTTGGGTGGTCTTCATTTCCACACCACGAACGGTCATCTGCATCTCAGCCCAGCCAGCACAACGTGTTTACATCCACAGACCTCCTAATTTCAATATTCAAGGTTATTTTTACCATTAATTTAATGTGCTTCATCACAGGTGGAAAATTAGAATGGACATTTCTCATGTCTACGGACCATATATCCCATACATAAACAAGGTAATTCCATCAGGCAGCAGTGGTCAGTGAAAAAAAAAAAAGTGGGAACTTAGAAGAAGACATGGGTTCTAGACCCAATTCTGCACCATCTGTGTGTTTCTGTAGGTCAATGTCTGACTTTCAGGGCATTTGTTTCCTGTTCTGTGAGATATAGACATTGCAACTGATAATGACTAAGGTTCCCTGCAGTTCTAGCCATCTGTGATTTTATAAAGCATAAATCTCTTATCCCAGAGCTTCCTCACTACTCTCGGAAATCAGAAAGTTCCTATAAACATGAATTTTTAAGGTATCTCCATCCTTCATAGACCAGGTCTTCACTAAGTTCTCTCATTTATTTTTTTCCCAAATGTTTCAGAATTGAATAGGGAAATGGATGAAAACTTCTGTTTAATAGGCTCTAGAAGTTTACCAAGTCCCCACTCTGAATTCACAGCACTGACTTATTTGGTGGCTACAAAGAGATTGACGACTTGCTTTGTGCCTTGAGGATCTTACACACTAATTGGAGGAATATAAAAGCTGCACTTGTAAATCTAACAAAAAAAAAATGCAGATTCCGAAACACGGATCTGGACAAGAAGTAAAACTGGTGAGTAGAGGAGGGAGAGAAATCACCGAATTACTGTCTTGGGGAAGGTGGAATTTGAGCTAGATCTGGAGGACAGTACTATTTGGACAGGTGGAGAAGAAAAAGAGAACAGAGGTCATTCGAGGGAGGTGTGAGTTGGGAAAGAATAGGATGCATTCAGAACACCACAGTAGCCTCATCAGACTGAGTTCCATGAAGCCAGAGAAGTAAATACAACAAGACTCGTGACTTCAGGTTGAAATGCACAGAGCTGCAAATACCAAGCTGAAAGTTTTAACTTTTCTAATCGTTGCTTGGCACTATTTCAGTTTTCCATTCATCCTTCTGTTGTTATTTTACTTAAATGTGTGGTAAAACTGACTCATCTTTGGAGCTGAAAGAAAACATATAGTAAGTGAGAGGAAGTATTTGACAACATTTGCCTCTTTTGTGTGCGTGACCCTATTTACCTCTAGTACTGCTTTGTTTTTAATTGTGGTAAATATCCATAACATAAATTTACCTTTTTAACAATTTTTAATGGCACAGTTTAGTGATATTAAGCTCATTCACATCTTGTGCAACCATGACCAGCAGTCATCTCTAGGATTTTTTATCATCCCAAACTGAAACTGTCCCCATTTGACACAAGCTCCCCATTCCCCCGTCCCCAGGCCCTGCTCATCACTGCTCTGCTTTCGGCTGCTGCAAATGTGACTGTTCTAGGGACCTCGGTTAAGCAGAATCATGGAATATGGAAGCGTTCACGTCCAGCCTGTCTCTTTAGCATGTCTGCCAGGGTCATCTATGCTGCAGCATGTGTCAGAATTTCATTCTGTTTTCAGATTGAATGATGTTCCATTGTATGCACACGCTACATTTTGTTCATCTAGTCATCCACTGATGGACATTTAGGTTGTTTTCCCCTTTGGTTATTGTGAATAATGCTGCTATGGGTGTACAAATATCGGTTGGAGTTCCTGCTTTCGATTTTCTGGAGCATATACCCACATGCAAAATTGCAGGATCACCATCACAAAGATCCTTATGCTACCTCTTTATAGCCACACTTGTCTCTCCCCATTTTCCTGCCACCACCACCCTAACCCTCGGAAACCACAACTTGTTCTTCATCTCCACGATTTTGTCATTGTAAAATTATTGCCAGGTGCAGTGGCTTGCACCTGCAATCTCAGCTACTTGGAAGGCTGAAGTGGGAGGCTCACTTGAGCCCAGGAGTTTGAGACCAGACTGGGCAACATAGCCAGACCCCATCTCTACAAAAATGCATTTTTATTTAGTATAAAGTAAAAATAGAGTCTCAGCTACTTAGGAAGCTGAGGCAAGAGTATCCCAGAAGTTTGAAGCTACAGTGAGGTGTGATTGTGCCACTGCACTCCAGCCTGGGCAACAGACAAGACCCTGTCTCTAAATAAAATCAAATCCTGCAGGCCAGGCAAGGTGGCTCATGCCTGTAATCCCAGCACTTTGGGAGACCGAGGCAGACAGATCATTTGAGGTCAGGAGTTTGAGACCAGCCTGGCCAACATGGAGAAATCCCATTTCTACTAAAAATACAAAAAATTAGCTGGGCGTGGTGGCTCATGCCTGTAATCCCAGCTGCTTGGGAGGGTGAGGCACAAGAATTGCTTGAACCCAGGAGGCCGACGTTGCAGTGAGCCGAGATTGCGCCACTGTACTCTAGCCTGGGCAACAGAGTGAAACTGTGTCCGAAAAAATAAATAAATAAAATCATGCAGTATGAAACTTTGTGAGGTTGTCTTTTGCACTCAGCGTGATTCCTGAGAGATCCATCCCAGTTGCTGTGTGCTTTGATGGTGCTTTTTTCTTGCTGAGAAGTAGTCCATAGTGAGGATATCCCACAGTTCGTTTAGCCATTCATTCACTAAACAACATTTGGGTCGCTTTACCATTTGGGGTTGTTACAAATAAAGCTAATTTAAACATTCCTGTGCATGAGTTTCTGTGGACATAAATTTTAATTTCTCTGGGATAAATGCCCAGGAGTGCAGTCATTGGGCCATATGGCATGTTTAGCTTTACAAGAAACTGCAAAACAATTTTCCAGAATGTTTATCCTATTTTACACTCCCACCAGCAACATGAGAGAGATCCACTTTCTCTACATCATCACCAATAGCTGATACTGTCACCTTTGTTAAATGTTAGCTTCCCTAATAGGTGAGTAGTGACATCACATCGTGATTTTTTTCAGAAGGGTTTATCTTTGCTACACATCAGTTCACCTACTTTGCATTTCTTCCTCTTAGTCCCACTTTTAATAAAGAAAACTCTTTCCACATTGTCTTCTCTTTCCTCACTTGATGATTCCTCGTGCGAATAAGAGAATTATAGGAATGAGGAAACGTGTCCCGTTTTTCTCTCGCATGATATTGTCCTAAGAAGCCTCAGTTATCACGTGCTCTTACCAGTGAGCAGGAACCGTAGAAAGCGGCTGGCCGGAGGACTGGCAGGGGCGGGGCTGTTCTTTGTGCTTGTTTATATTCATTTTCCAGTCACAGCTCAAGTTGTGTCACTTTCTGCTGCTCAGGGAGACGAGGGCAATGTAAATGTGCTCGCTGTTGTTTAAGCCTCCTGGACAGTAAAAACACAGGCGGCCGCACTGCCTTTCCCCAAATAACGTCAGAAACCCCTTTGAGGGCTCGTTGAACAAGATTTACACATTCTAAAGAGTTTTGAAGTTAGAAGGGGTCCTAGGCGAGGCCCTCGGTACACATGAATGGTGCGCTTACTGTGTGCCTTGCTCCAGCACCCTCACCCAGTGCTGGGCTACAGATCTGCGTAGGGATAAGTTGCAGCTCCTCCTTCCCGCGCTCTGCCGAGTGTTCCAGAGAGGTGTGGGCTAAGTGCTCCTGCTGAGATGTGACAAGCCACTGTTGGGGTCTGGAGGATCCCACAGCTTACTCACTGCCCAGGAGCTGAGCAACTCAGTCATCGACTCACCCAGAGCCCCTCCGGCCTGCCCAAGGCTGAGAATCACGGCCAGAGGAAAACAGAAATTCCCAGATCCCACCCAAAGGACCCAGATCAGAATCTCTAAAGCAAGAACGCAGGAAGCTGTGCTTTAGAACAAGCTGTTCGTAGGTGTTACGAGCTGAATTGTGTGCCCGTCTCCCCCATTCATATGTTCAAACCTCCCCCGTGTGATGGTATCAGGAGGTGAGGCCTTTGGGCAGTAATTAGGTTTAGAAGGGGACATGCGGGTGGGACTCTCATGATGGGATTAGCGCCCTTATAAGTGAAGACACCAGACACAGACAACACAGAGATGACCACGTGGGCACAGAGCCAGAAGACGGCCGTCTGCAAGCCAAGGAGATGGGCCTCAGGAGAGTTCAAACCTGCTGACACCTTGATCTCAGACTTCCAGCCTGCAGAACCCACACAGTGAGAAGACAGCCATGTGCAGGCCAAGTGGCAGGCCCTCACCAGGTACCAAATCAGCCAGCGCTTTGATCTTGGACTTCCAGCCCCCGGAACTGTGGGAAGTAAATTCCTGTTGTTTAAGCCACCCTGTTACGGCAGCCTGAGCTAACATATTGACTAATACAATACGACTCTCAGGATTATCCCAGTTGAGAACTGTGCGTGCCATCCAGCCCTCCCATTACAGGTGAAGGAACCAAATACAGCAAGGTTAAAAACTTCATCCTATGTCCCCACACTAGTTAATGACCTAGGTTCTCTAACTACTAGACCATCCCATTACACCAACTCAAAGTAGACAAGCAGTTTTCATCTGAATGCCAGCTCTGGCTGATGGTGGCGGCTGCCAAGAGGACTGTGTCAGGAAGGATTCTGAGGACAAGTCCAGGCTCAGCTGACCTTAGCACCATGGCTGGCCATCAGAACATGAGGACTAAGAAGCATTACGGTATTGGCAGGAAAACTGGCACAGAGGATCCAGCTACCCAGGTTGAATAACGTGACAAGTGTCATGAGGATCGCTCGCTGAGGACAGTATGATGTGAAATGTGGTTCGTGGGCTGGGAGCACCAGCATCGCCTGGGAGCTTACAAAAAAATTCCCAGACCCCACCCAGACCTACGGAATCAGGACCTCTGGGATTCAGATTCACAAATCTGTCCTGATACACCCATGCACACTACAGTTTAAGCAGTCCTCGGGCACGGTGGCTCACGCCTGTAATCCCAGTACTTTGGGAGGCCCAGGCAGGCAGATTGCTTGAGCCCAGGAGCTCAAGATCAGCCTGGGCAAGATGAGGAAACCCGTGTCTACAAAAAGTATAAAACGTTAGCCCTGCGTGGCAGCCCCTGCCTGTAGTCCCAGCTACTGGGGAGGCTGAGGTGGGAGGATCACTTGAGCCCAGGCGGTCAAGGCTGCAGTGAGCGATTATCACCCCACTGCACTCCAGCCTGGTTGACAGAGCAAGCCCCTGTCACAAAAAAAAAGAAAAAAAAAAAAAAGCCCTGCCCTAGAAAATAAGGACAGTAATATCAGTGTCTCCCCATGGTGACAAGCGAGAAGACGTTATCAACTAAAAGGCACTTTGCAAAATCGCTGAGTGTCCACCCTGCCTGGCACCTCTGGAAGTTTGCTTCTGCTCTCGCTGCGTGTGGAACAAATGGGACCCTTCAGAGACGTCCTGTGAACACCAGGATGTTTCTTCCAGCCCTCATCTCTCATAACCATTTTTAAAATGCCAGGGCTGTGTATTTTTAGTTCAGGACGTCTGTGTTTGCCAGCTCCAAGCCCACCCCTAACCACGTGGCCAGCATTGTGCAACTACTTCACATCTTCATGACAAACCCTTCCATTTTCTGGTAAGTAACGTGTTTGGAAGGCTGAGTGAATCGGAGACAGTAAGCATTTGATTGCTTACATTATTCTGGTTCAAACATGGCTCGCGGCCCGGGACTAATTTATTTATGTTGGTATGGTACATTTCTGTTTCCCTTGGGAATTTGCCACCACCCCATCCCCTCTTCCAGCTGCTCTTCCTTGGCCCACCCACCCCTCTTGCCACCCTTGCTCCCGGTCTGCCTCTCCTGTGGGTGGAAGGTTTGTGAAGGATGCTCCATCAGCTGCCTCCAAGCCAGAAACTCCCCTCTCCTGTGTGGCTGGCTATGTCCCTGCCCACCCGCAGCCTCAGGCCCAGCAAGAGGAGTGGGGCAGCCACCTCCTGGTAAGGTCAGCGTTTCCCACCAGGGGCCCACTTAACCCTGTGGATGCGGTCCGGGGTCCTGCCAGCGGAGCACCTGAGGAAAAGATAGACAGGGATCAAGACCCCCTACCCTTTCTCCGGAGTGGCCGGACCTACACACGAAATCTGCAGCGGGTTTTGCTCGCCATCACCCTGGGAGGTGGGAAGAGCAGCCGGACGTGAAAGAATCAGTATCCTATTACAGGTCCTCCAGCCAGGCCCGCATTTGCAAAGGCAGCCTGTTGTGCATCTGGGATGGAAACTGCATCCTGGCAAAACACAAAAAGTAAATATTTAAAGGCAAAAAAAGCGCACACAAGGAAACAAAACGCCTTGCGTTTCTGCTTCCACGGTCTGCCGCCAAGTCACCCCCGCCCTCGCCGGCTGGTGTGGAGTGTGCCATATGGTTTGGGACAGGGGATTAAACCTCTCCGTGGTTGTGAAAAACATCAGTCCATTTGGTCTGGCCTTCCTCTCCCTGCATTTGTTGTTCATTTGCGAGTTTCTCACACCCCTGGGCCGACTGCCGTCAGTGTGTTTACAGGTTTTCGATGGCTGGTGGGATGGAAATCACCAGCCACCCAGCGCCTGCAGCGGACGCCTCCAGGAGGAGGGGCTCCTGGGCACCTGAGGGGCTGCAGAACAGAGCCTGCGACACGCATGACACCCAAGAGCCCACTTTTTAATGCTTCAGAGATAAATGTTTCCCCCAAACTCAGGGCACATATAAAGGATTTAGTGTCCGCCGTCTCCCCCTTGGCCTCCTCCTGCAATGCTGTCGAAGTGGCGTCCTGAAGGCGGGGGCCTTGCCGGCCACACGGAGGCCTGGGCTGCAGGCAGGGGAGGCACCAGAGGCTGGAGGACACGGAACCGGAGCCGGCCGGGGCAGAGCCTGGTCCCATCTCCCTTGGAGGTAAAACCGGACCTCTGCATGCTCAGGCTGAGGAGCAGGGTAGTAAGTTGTCATAAGAAATGAATTAAAATATGTCATGCAAGGCCTGACGCTGCCTCCCCGCGATTCTGAGATGGCAGCACAGCTCCCATGTGTGATTTGGGGAGACAAGCGGAGATGCAAGGGAACGCTTTTCCCACCACGGAAGCCCCCATAAGCATCTCCTGTGTGTCCAGATCAGGCTTCCAAGTGTTTCTTCCACGCATTTCCCACCGTGCCTCTTTTTTTTTTTGCTTAGTGACATCGCTAGAGACGGAGCCACATGGAGAAAATTCCCTTCTCATGTCTCCCTCCGCTGAATCCGAGTCAGACAGGCGTTCTGTTTGCTTTGGGCCCTGTAGCGTTTGCTGGGACTTGGGCCCTGTAGCGTTTGCTGGGACTTGGGCCCTGTAGCGTTTGCTGGGACTTGGGCCCTGTAGCGTTTGCTGGGACTTGGGCCCTGTAGCGTTTGCTGGGACTTGGGAGATTGCTCAGCAGGTGCCTTTCCGCTGCGGATCGATGGGTGGGCCGAGGAGTCAACAGATGTGTGTTCGTCTCTGAAGACAGAGAAGACACAACACAAAATCATCACATTTGTTTTTTGCAGCTTCGAGCCTGGGTTCACAGAGAGGTTGTCGCCCTCCCGATTCGGAAGTTTCCTGATATGGAGGTGGATGAACTCTACTTCTTTATTGTAATAAATCATGCCTTGACCTTGCGTGGTTACTGAAGCAAAGCTCTTTAGGGACCTTAAGAAGTCATTTTTTCCCCACCCCATCCCTGACTCCACCCTCGCCTCTGGTCCTTTGCGTACTAACTTTCAGTTTAGACATTTCTAGGACCTCTCTCTGTGTCACAGTATTTCTAGAGTAACTGGCACATACCACGGCTGCTCATGAGCCCGGAAATGATTTTTCACAGCTGCACCTTTGAACGCATCAGAGGAGAGGCATGACCTCCACCCTATCCCATCGCCAAGAGCCCACCCCACAAACATGGCTGCATAGGAACGGGACAGTGAGCCCCAAAATAAAGGAAGCCCCGGAGTGGGCATGAGGGATAATGAAGGAGAACTCAGAAGAAATGCCCCCAGGGCAGAGAGGGAAGCCCCACATTCATCACAGCTGGGAAGCAATGAGCTCCCTGATGTGGCAGGGTCAAACAGTCTTAACTGCTATACATATCAAACAGAAGTGAAGCACTAAGTTTTTAGAAGTACTAACATTATTTTTAAAGCTGTGAGTTCTTCTCAGAGTAGTTTTGACCAAAACTCATAGGTTTTGATACGAAATATTTTTCTTTTCCTTAATTTCTAGATAATGTATCATTTCAAACTTGCCTTTTTACATTTTAATAAGTATAGGTTGAGCATCTCTAATCTGAAAATTCAAAATTCAAAATGCTCCAAAATCCAAAATTTTAGCATGGTTGTAGGAACTTGTAATCCCGGCTACGTGGGAGGCTACAGTGGGAGAATGGCTTGAGCCCAGGAGGTCAAGGCTGCAGTGAGCTATGATTGTGCCACTGTACTCCAGACTGGGTAACACAGCAAGACCTCAACTCAAAAAAAAAAAAAAAAAAAAAGTCCACAATTTCTGGACGGCATGATGCCACAAGTGGAAAATTCCACACATAAGTGCTTAACACAAACCTTGTTTCATGCACAAACTTATTTAAAATATTGCATAGATTTACTTTCAGGCTGTATATATAAGGTGTATATAAAGCATAAATGAATTTTGGGCTTAGACTTGGATCCAACTCCCAAGATACCTCATTATGTATATGCAATTATTCCAAAATCTGAAACACTTCTGTGCCAAAGCATTCTGGGTAAGAGCTACTTAGCCTTTTCTACCAAGTCATTTTTCCAAAGCACATGACAGTTCAGACTCGAACAGCATCTGGTGAGACATCACTGTCCCCTCACCTTTACTAGCACTAAACATCATCAGTATTTCTATTTTTTGCCAACCTGATCAGCAAACAATTGAGTCTCATTACTGTTGTAATAACCATTCTCCACAGTACTAGTGACGTTGGGCATATATTTAAATGTTTGACAATCGTTTTCATTTCAACTTCAGCGAATTACCTAATTTCCAACTTTTTCCTGCTTAATGATTTCTCAGAGGTTTTCAGTATTAGAGATATTAATCCTCTGTCATGTGTTTCAAATTTTTTTTTGAGACAGTCTTATACTGTTGCCCGGGCTGGAGTGCAATGGCACAATCTCGGCTCCCTACAACCTACACCCCCTGGGTTCAAGCGATTCTCTTGCCTCAGCCTCCTGACTAGCTGAGATTACAGGTGCCCGCCACTACGCCCGGCTAATTTTTTGTATTTTTAGTAAAGATGAGGTTTCATTATGTTGGCCAGGCTAGTCTCGAACCCCTGACCTTGTGATCAACCTGCCTCAGCCTCCCACGGTGCTGGGATTACAGGCGTGAGCCACCGCACCCAGCCCTGTCTTGCTTTAAAAGGCTTCCCCTCCTAGAGGTTAAACAATATCCTAAATCCCTGATTAGAAAACAAACAACCCTATCAAAAAGTGGGCAAAGGATATGAACAGACACTTCTCAAAAGAAGACATCCATACAGCCAACAGACACATGAAAAAATGCTCATCATCACTCACCATCAGAGAAATGCAAATCAAAACCACAATGAGATACCATCTCACACCAGTTAGAATGGCAATCATTAAAAAGTCAGGAAACAACAGGTGCTGGAGAGGATGTGGAGAAATAGGAACACTTTTACACTGTTGGTGGGACTGTAAACTAGTTCAACCATTGTGGAAAACAGTGTGGCGATTCCTCGAGGATCTAGAACTAGAAACACCATTTGACCCAGCCATCCCATTACTGGGTATATACCCAAAGGATTATAAGTCATGCTGCTATAAAGACACATGCACACATATGTTTACTGTGGCACTATTCACAATAGCAAAGACTTGGAATCAACCAAATGTCCATCAGTGACAGACTGGATTAAGAAAACGTGGCACATATACACCATGGAACACTATGCAGGCATAAAAAAGGGTGAGTTCATTGTCCTTTGTAGGGACACGGATGCAGCTGGAAACCATCATTCTCAGCAAACTATCGCAAGAACAGAAAACCAAACACCACATGTTCTCACTCATAGGTGGGAATTGAACAATGAGAACACATGGACACAGGAAGGGGAACATCACACACCTGGGCCTATTGTGGGGAAGGGGGAGGGGGTGGGGAGGGATAGCATTAGGAGATATACCTAATGTAAATGACGAGTTAATGGGTGCAGCACACCAACATGGCACACGTGTACATATGTAACAAACCTGCACATTGTGCACATGTATCCTAGAACTTAAAGTATAATTAGAAAAAAAAAAAGAATTGCTCTAATCAAGTGTCACTTTAGAAAGTTTTATATTATGACATTGTCTTTCTCTATAGCAAGGTCAGCAAACTACAGCCCATGAGCCAACTCTAGCCATCGCCAGTTTTCACAAATAAAGTTTTATTGCAACACAGCACACGCATTCATTTACATATTGTCAATGGCTGCTTCTGCCTGGCAGAACTGAGCAATTGTCATAGAGACCCCGTGGCTTGCGTAGCTTAAAATAGTTTTCATCTGGCTCTTTACAGAGCAATTCAGACAACCTTTGCTATGTGCAAGGTTATGGATGTCTCCAAGGTCTTTCGACCGTCTCTTTATTTCTTCACATCTTATTTTAGTTCTTTCAAGAATGTTTTTATAATTTTTCCTCACTTTAAAAGGGGGATAATAATAGTACCTGTCTTATTGTTGAAAGATTAATTAATATAATGACCATAAAATGCCTAGCATAGTGCCCTGGTTCTCAAAAACAGCAGCCATTGTTTTATGCTGGGACAAAGAGGTGCAATAGACAATGGGACATAATTCTTGTTACTCTGAATGTCTTAATCACTGTAGATTTTCTTTATTTTTAAGTCATCAGCTGGCTTATTAGAATTACTTTTCTGGATTATAAATTGTATACATTCTAGGGATTCTGGAACTTTTGTTCTAGGGATTTTGGAAAATAAATAAAGTAGGAAAATTACAACTAAAATTAAAATCTCCCCTGATTCCTCCACCCAGAGAAACCAGTTCTACTATGTTGATGTATATGTAGTGTGGTTTGTCTCAGGAGGCATGCATGCATACATACAATGGACGGTGGTTTGTTTCAGGAGGCATGCATGCATACATACAATGGATGGTGGTTTGTCTCAGGAGGCATGCATGCATACATACAATGGATGGTGGTTTGTCTCAGGAGGCATGCATGCATACATACAATGGATGGTGGTTTGTCTCAGGAGGCATGCATGCATACATACAATGGATGGTGGTTTGTCTCAGGAGGCATGCATGCATACATACAATGGACGGTGGTTTGTTTCAGGAGGCATGCATGCATACATACAATGGATGGTGGTTTGTCTCAGGAGGCATGCATGCATACATACAATGGATGGTGGTTTGTTTCAGGAGGCATGCATGCACACATGCGATGGGTGTTAACAGCTCCATAGTATTTGGGTACCAGAGACATCACGTTTCTTATTCTAAATCATAACTAAACCTGGCTGAGCCTGATAAGGCCAGTGTCAGCCATTCTGGGGCTCCATCCTATGCCTTCTATTGGATCCATTCAGAACCCTGGCCTATCGTGCTTCTGCGGAGAGGGGCTGTCATGGTCCCTGCTGCAGGATGGTCACTGCTATTACAGTGGCACCATCACGTAAAGGCTCTGCAGCCACTGGACTGCAGTTCTTCACCATCTGCAGACACTCCACCCAAGATGGCATGAGGACCCCTCACAATTGTCCTCTCTGCTGACCGTTGACTGAGCCCCAAAGACCTCTGCTGCTATTCCAAAGCCACAGCATAATTACCCACCCCAGCACCCACCACCGGGGGTCATGCCTCCTCTCCACCCTGTGTGAGCACAAGACTTCTGTCCTCCCATTAGTCTTGGGGTGTCTGTCTACCCACTGTCTCCCAGTGGGGCACTCGGCCCCCACAACTCTGGAAGCACAAAGTTCCTCCTAGTTTCGCATCACAGGATGAGCTCTCCTAAGCAGAGACCCACATGGTCCCTGGAACATTTTTTTTAAAGACTGTTAAATTTTGATCCCCCTCCTCAGCAGGGGAACCTCACCTCAAGAGAAAACGAGGCGATACTTCTTTTTGCCTCAGTATGTCTATGCAAATAAAACAAAATTGAAAAAACACTACTAGTTTACAATTTGAGAGGATACACTAACGTAGTTTTAGAGTCTACTGTTGTGTGATCTTAATAATGGACGTGATCAATAATTGTGAGATCCCGTAGATTCTCATCGTATCTAATCAGTGTCACAAGAGTGGTACGAACAAGGGAAGACCTGTCATTTAACTTGATAATTAATACCTGATTATTCACTTTCTCTGCATTCTGAATAGAACATTGACTAAATCTCCTTTTGTGTTTTGTTTGTTTGTTTTGTTTTGTTTTTGCTTTTTTTTTTGAGACAGGGTCTCACACTGTCATGCAGGCTGGAGTGCGAGTGGCATGATCACAGCTCACTGCGGCCTCAACTTCTGGGCTCAAGCCATCCTCACACCTCAGCCTCCCAAGCAGCTGCGACTACAGATGCGGTTAATTTTTTATTTATGTGGAGATGGGGTCTAACTTTGTTGCCCAGGCTGATCTTGAACTCCTGGACTCAGATGATCCTCCTGCCTCAGCCTCCCAAGTGCTGGGATTTTAGGCGTGAGCCACCACACCCAGCCTCCTTATGTGTTTTAATATTAAATTCTTCAGCCAGTTGATAAATAAATGAATGATTACCAATAAGAGTAGTTATATGCAGAAATAAATTGTATAGTTTGTGAAAACCATTCATTTCACATAAAAATTATTAACAACTTTCCAATGATTAAGTAGGGAAACACATTGCTAATACAAATATTAAGAGAGGGTGTTAGCTAAGCAACTTTAGGAAGAACTCTGTTTTTTAATGCCAATAATCAATTATAAAAATTTCAGTAATACAGAGGAAAATAAGCACTAGATGATACTATAATTCTAATATTTGATGAATTAT
Source organism: Macaca thibetana thibetana (assembly GCF_024542745.1). Classification (NCBI taxonomy): domain Eukaryota; kingdom Metazoa; phylum Chordata; class Mammalia; order Primates; family Cercopithecidae; genus Macaca; species Macaca thibetana. The sequence continues at coordinate 108,684,029 of NC_065592.1, read as the reverse complement.
TTGAATGGGAGCATTGACAATATTAACCTAAACAAACTTTAAGAACTACATTTCATTTTTGGTTATTTAATTTCACATAAGCCATTAGTCTTTCAAGAAAATACTCTACTTAGATCAAGCTTGTCCAGCCCACGGCCCACAAGTAGCATGTGGCCCAGGATGGCTTTGAATGTGGCCTCACACAAATTTGTAAACTTTCTTAAAACATTATGCGATTTGTTTGCGATTTTTTAAAGCTCATCAGCTATCATTTGTGTTAGAGTATTTTACGTGTGGCCCAAGACAATTCTTCTTCCAATGTGGCCCAAGGAAGCCAAAAGATTGGACACCCCCGATTTAGATATTCTTATCTATAAATGGCAAGCAGCATTTCATCTTTGTCACCTCAAAATTTCATAAGGAGGAAAACAAGTCCAAAATAATCACAACAGATGCCTGGAAAATTATGATTGATCCAGCTATAATACAGAATATAAAAGGATGAAGAGGTACTCAGGAAAAACGTGGCACCCACAGTATACATTTTCACTAGCCAAATTCAAAACTATAGAATTCACATGAATTCTTTAAAAACACAATTCCTGAGGGTTTCAGTTCTGTGGAAACCAAACGTTTGAACAAAAAGCTTCTCAAAATGTTACCCACTGACAACTGTATTCAGTGGGTGAAGACAAATAACCTTTGTAATATACTCAAGTGATTAGGTACGACGTTCTTTCCAGGAACCATGTTATGGAAACACTTTCTTCCTGCATGACATTCTGCTGCGTGCTCAAAGTTTAATGGTGTTATTAAATGTGCTGCTTTTGTATTCTTTCCATCAGTTTGACAGCCTGGTGGATTAATGGTGAGGCTGCGTGTGCTCATCTTTATTTTGCTGCCAAGAGGCTGTGGTTCTTCCCAGTAAAGGGAATCTTATTGGAGAAATATTTATGAAATGAAAAGTCCATCAAGTAAAGTGTCGGGCAATTGTCTCCAGCAATGGAACAAACATGGTGAAGGCTACAAGTGATTCGGGAATCACAAGCATCCCACGGTTTGTTCACACTCTTCAGCTCTGTGTTGAGAAAGCAATTATGGCACAGAATTGCTGCCTGTAAGCTCCAGCAAGTGGGCTGCTTTCATCATTCTTTTTTATCCAAAGATAAACTACATGACATAGAAGAGATTTTGGAACCGCCTTATCATGTAATTTTACAAAATGTTCCAATAAACTGGAACAGTAGCTATTCCGTGTTCAAAGCCTCCTTGAAGAAGAAGAAAAAGCCTTAAAATTGTACCATGCGGGAAGCAATGCCAATTTGGCATAAGATTGCTTGCAGAGAATGCAGCTCATTTGCTGGAAGGTGCTGAAGAAGTGACCTGCTCCATGGACTTTGGGAGGCAAGCACTTATTTTCTTCTTCCGCCTGCTTTAGAGCCTCCTATTTTCCCAGCAGGAAAGGTGCTGGGATTAACTTGCCTGCAAGAAGTGCTGAGGAGCATGGACATTTAGAGACACAGTGTTAGCTTAAAAGCCTATTCCAGTGCTCCACTGTTAATTTTTAGATCCAACACTTGAGGACAATTTTTTCCTCAAATGCATGCAAATTATCAGAAATGAAGATGACCGAGGGAAGGCAGCAACCTGTAGCCTGCTGCTGACGTGCCCAGAAGGTTCCGCGAGCAGAGCATGCAGCTTCTGTTTCCAGGGCTGCTGCATTTCCTGCAACCACACCTTCAAGTCTGGCTGGTAGGGAGAGGAGAACACTTGATGTTAGCGGTTGCAGTAGCCCCCCCTTATCTGCGGGAACAATCCGAGACCCCCTATGGATGCCTGAAACCACAGACAGTATGGACCCTACATATACAACACAGGTTGTCAGACAGCACGGGTAGTTCACGTTCCCACTTGAAAATGTTTGAAGCATGAAACGATTTGTTTCTCCCCAGTGGGACCCTTCCCGATGGCAGGACAGACTTGGCCTCTTGGGTTAGTGTCCCTGTGACACCGATCCTTCTGCAGGGATTTTTGTCCAGCCCTCACCAGACCCTTGCAAATAATGCCCGGATTCTTTTAACCAAACCAAGACCAAAGATACCGTGTTCGAGGGGTGAGAAACTCAGGTATACAGACGAAAAACTGTACTACATTTTTCCCTATACATAAATACCTATGGAAAAGCTTAATTTATAAATTAAGACTAAGACACTAAGAGATTAACAACAACACCTAATAATAAAATAGAACAATGATAACAATATCTGTAATAAAAGTTATGTGAATGTGGTCTCTCTCTCTCCCAAAGTATCCTATTGTACTGTACTCACCTATTTTCGGACCACAGTTGACCGTGGGTAACTGAAACGGCTGAAGGCAAAACCGCAGCTAGGGAGACCACTGTGTCTATGTTTAGAGCGGCGTTTCTCTACTGCGGTTGGCACTATTGACATTGTGGACTAGGTGGTTCTTTGTTGTAAGGGGCTGAGAGTCCCGTGCATCATAAAAAGCTAGCAGCACCCCTGACCTCTACCCAGTAGACGTCGGAACCAACACTCTCCCAATTTCCAGACATTGCCTAATGTCCCCTGGGAGGCAGAATCACCCCTAGAACCACCGGCTTAAAGGAAGGAAAGCTGACTCACATCTGCGTTCACTTCTTACCTGGTAACCCGCCGTGGCACCGTCCCGTTGATCTGCTTCAGGTACCAGCATCGTCTGCTTGACTTGGTGCTGACTAAGCTACCAAAGCACATTGCACTGCCCCACTGGTTTCTTGGAAACGGACTTCTGTTTCCACCGCGGATCTGAAAACTGTGACCACAGGCGCACCCTGCCCGGGGACGGCGCTGAGAGGTCATTCTTATCACACTGTAATATTGAGCTTTAAAATTTCACTGCTGGGTACCAACATCTGGTTTGACGGAGGAGATAAGACCTGCTGTTTGATAGATCAATAGGGTCACTACAGTAAACGATAATCTAGACACATTTCCCTATAGCTAGAAGAGACTAATTCAAATGTTTCTGGCCTCAAGAAAAGATACGTGTTTAAGGAACGGATATTCCAAGTACACTGATTTGATCTGTATGAATTACACAAATGTATAAAGTGATCACCTGTATCCCCAAAATATGTATGTGTATCATGCATCAATTTAAAAACCAAAAATCAAATACAATTTTAACTACTAAAGTTCTTAAATGAAAATTGAAACATTATCTAGATTCTTAAATAAGGCCAGGTGCGGTGGCTCAAGGTTGTAATCCCTACACTTTGGGAGGCCCAGGCGGGTGGATCACTTTAGGTCAGGAGTTCGAGATCAGGCTGGCCAACACGGTGAAATCCCATTTCTACTAAAATGCAAAAATTAGCTGGGCATGGTGGTGCACCTCTGTAATCCCAGCTACTCATGAGGCTGAGGCAGGAGACTCGCTTGAACCCGGAAGGCGGAGGCTGCAGTGAGCCAAGATCGCGCCACTGCACTCCAGCCTGGGCAACAGGGCAACACTCTGTCCAAAAAAAAAAATTCTTAAATGAAATTTCAGATGTATCCACGAAACCCAGAAGTTCTAGGCTGGCAATGTTTGTCTTTGGTCGAATATCAGTTTACACGCTTATACAAGCATGCAAACATGGGGTTCAACAATTCGACATTGGGTCACACTGGGTATTTTGAGCACATGTCTGAATATTCCCAAAGCAGTGTCAAAGCACAGCAGACACTCCCGTAGGGTGCTGCTCAGTGGTATTTGCTGAACAAATTATTCCATTAGCCAATCCTATATTGTTGAGTATTTAAGTCATTTGCAATACTTTGGTCTTACAGTACCTTGCAATGAGCTTTCTGAATTAGAACGCAGTAAGGCTCCAGAATACTAAAACACTTACTACAGCCCGAGCTCCTCCTCACCTGCCTTGAGGAAAACATTGCACTTATCGATCATAGATCGAGCTACAGGCCGCTCCACATCCATCAGACCCCGAGTCTGCCCAGGGTTTTCCTAAACTGCCTTCAACGTGACGGTTCTGCCAGCCTTTCCAGGATG